>NC_140923.1:11853416-12014646 GCF_045865225.1 Trachurus japonicus
ATTTAGTGTTGATTTTGGCGGCCCCTGTGGACAAAAGCGGTGGAATGAAGACTGCATTTCCCTCTGTCATGAAGACGTTTGTCTGGCCAGCGTGTAGATTTGTTTTGGAAACGTTGGAAAGAAGACGGGACTTGTTTTTGGGTTTTTTTTTGCAGCGTAATGTATCTATTCGTATCGTTTCGTCAGTCACCATGCCTTCCAGAGGTTTAGAATTAGACGACTTAGAAATAGCGTATCTTCACACGGCTCTTTTGCTGTTGTAGGTAACAGAGACACATCAGCAGAAACCACAGACTTTTGTGTATCCAGTTAAAAGCTCCGTACAGGGGCTTTAATGCTTGCAGTGAAAGCTAGATGTAGTTTGCTTTTGCCTGCTGTTTCCCCCTACACACTTTCCCGATCTCGTCAGATCGGTACTCTTTCACAAAAGCTACATAGCTACTTGGAGACAGTAATAATAAATTCATTTTTGCTTGACACCGTGCAGTATCAGTCATTTTCTTGTTTTCATTCACAGTGTGGACTGAGCAGATCAACCCAGAATGTCCCTGTGCATCACTTTCACTTTAAATTTTCAAACCACTTCTCTATGTTGGGGTATGTGTGTGCGTGCATGTGTGTGATTATGTGCAAGTGAGATAGGAGGAGAGAGAAAAGTTTGCCCAAAACCGGATGTACACATTGTGTGTCCTTGTCTGTTTGAGTTGAAAAGACAGTGTGAGCTGCCTGGGCTGCAGTCTGGTGTGAGCCATCATGGAGAGAGCTGTGGTGCAGATCACCCTCTTTGGGCTGCTGCTGGCTTTGGCTACTGCACTGCCAAACAAGGTAAGATCACAGAATCTATATGAACATATATCTATATAAATGCAGATGAACTGTGAGACCTCATTGAACATTTGCCTTAAGGAAGAATCTACATCTATATTAATGCAGATGAATTTTCACAGACATGAACAGATATCTCTGAGCTGTGCTTGTGCAATTATTTGTATAGTTTTGGAAATCTTTTTGGTCTGTCAGTTTCTGTCCCCCCTTATGGTTTCATGTTCAAATGTATGTTTGAATGTGTGTTAGTCATGCTGTGGAGGAATATATCTGTCCAGACAGTGAACAGTCTCTACTTTAAAGACAACAAAAAAACAAAGTCCCTATCATATTGATCATTGCATTTCAGGTTTAAAGCTGTACAGAAAAGAAAATTGAATTTGAGCCCACTCTGGATCATAAAATTAGTGTAATAACTCATCTATCATTATTAGGATTATACGTCAGCCTGCTCACGATTCACCAGCCACTGATATTGGATCCGTCATCCGTCAATCAAGCGTCTGAGACACACACACGGAGCTCGGTCTCGCCCCAAGCTTTGAATATCCCGCCCGCTCGATAACGACCAATCAAATTCGTTTTCCTTACTCGGGTAAACTCGTGCGGCAACTCATGACAACTCGGCGCGACAAACAGGACAAACGGCCATTTCTGTACAGCTTTAAGAATTAAGGGTTAATGATCAGTTGAGGGTAATCTTAAAGGGATACGCCCAGGGAGCCCCCCCCCCTCTGATGTCCCCCCCTCTGGTCATTATCCCCGGTGGGGATACGTGTTGTCCCCCCCTCTGGTCAGACAGAGTAATAGTCCCTAATTTAGATCAAGACCGCAAGCCTTTTCATCCCCCCTACAGTAGCGCACAGCGTTTCCCAGACCGTCAAAAAAAAATAAAAAATAAAAAATCAAGGCGGGGGGGTCGATTGTAGCTATTACATGTATATTCTGTGTTTTTCCTCTCTTTAACCGTCTCATTTCAATTTTTGTCGGTTGGCAATCATCTGGTGCCCCCGCTGTTTCTCTCTGGTGTGCTCACTCACTCTCGATGCACATAGCCTAAAAGGAAAAAACACAGATGCGCAAAATGACCCACATAGTCAATCACACAACGAGGCTACGGGCTTCTTTTTTTTTTTTTTTTGCCGCAGCCCGGCGCAGAATTAATAAAAACATAATGCTCGTCAGTCCGACTGCATCGGGTCCAGGGTCCAGGCTTCAACACTGGTCGGACCTGGTCGCGTCTTTGCTCATTTATTTGCTCAAACTTGGAGCCAGACCCGGTCCACTAGGAGACCAGAGTCTGGTTGAGACGTTGTCAGGTGCGGTGTTACGGTGCGGTATGGTCATTGCCCCCTCCCCCCCCCGGCTGCCGCAAATTATCCCTCCCCCCTGTTTTTTTCACAAATCGCATCCTGGATACGCCAACAGTTTTTTTTCCCCGTGTCTTGCCTCACTCCCGAGTCCATAACAAGCAGATAGACACCGTCCTTTCGACTGTGCGTGCAGTAACGAGGGAGATAGAGCCGTATTGCCCGTAATTAGCTTAGCTCAAACGCTGGAAGTGTATGGGTAGTGTTAGCCTGCCTCCACCTAAAGTCGTCAGAGAAACTCTTCAGCAACTCTAAACGGACCGATCTTCGTCTCAGAGCTGACAAAACTCTCCGGTAAGGCATCTTGAGCGGTCAGATGACAATGAATGAATGAAACAATTCAGTGTAATGCAACTGCTTCGCACACACACAGTACTGGGAATGTATATGTACAAGTCATTTCCATGTAATATCAAGATGAAGAATAGTGAGAACGGGGACTTTCTGCAGTTAGACCACTGAGACCTCACTGATGCCTCCCACCAACACTGTGTTTTTCTCCTCCATCTGATCTTTGCTCTGCTCATGTTCAGCCAAGTGATCAATGAAGTCTTGTTTATTTTATTGTGAAATCTGCCTCCCATATTTACGCAGGATGACTGGGACATCTACAGCTTTCACATCAAGTCCACGGTGACCGGTCGCCATGCCACCACTGTCATCACAAGCCGCGTGGCCAATCGTATGGATGAGTCAAAAGAAATAGAATTCCTTGTACGGATTCCCAAGAATGCCTTCATCAGTAAATTCAGAATGTATGTGAATATTTACAGCTATTTGCACATAAAAAAGTTAACATTTTAAGCAGGAGAAAGTATATGAACATGGTCTTTTTCTTGGTGGTCTTCAGGCTTATAGATGGACAGATGTACAATGGCATTGTGAATGCTAAGGAGAAGGCTCGGCAGCAGTACGCTGAGGCTGTGTCCCGTCGCCAAAGTGCTGGGCTTGTCAGGTATTACATGGATCAATGGTTCAAATTTCTGCCAAGTCTTATACAGCTCTCTCTCTCTCTCTCTCTCTCTCACACACACACACACACACACACACACACACACACACACACACACACACACACACACACACACACACACACACACATTTATACTATATACAGTACTATACAAAAGTTTTAGGCACTTAAGATGTTTAGATTCTTATCCATTATGCAGTACCATCAAAGAGGCTTCTGATCAGTCCTACATTTGTCAAAGATAACTATTTCAATTCACAAGAAAAAGACTAAGTCCTGCAACAGATGGTAGAGCCCACAACAGAGTCCCAATCCCAACATTATGAAGAGACAGACAGACGCTGATACAGATGAACTAGGCAAGTTCTCAGAGACGCTTCAACAAGCTGCCAGACCAGAACCTTGAAGAACTGTGTGCAAGTGTCTGGAGGAGAACTGGAGCTGTGGTCACAGCAAGTGATGATCTGATTTAGGTTTCTTCTGTTGACATAACTTTGGATGAAGTTAATCCATAAATAAAGACTATTCATGACCTTCACTTTACTTAAAGCGCCTAAAACGTTTGCACAGTACTGTACATGCGTACATTTATACATACATTGTTCATTTGTTCATTTTGACTTCTCTTTTTCTTGATTATGCTTTTTTGTTTTTGCTTCTTTCTTTTAAATGCTTTGACATCTTCAGGTCAGATGGAAAAAGTCCCTGTTGCAGTAGTATCACTTACAATTCATACCTATAAGTTCATAACATGTGACGAGGGGCCACAACAATACATGGTTTCATATTAAAGGGTCATAACACAAGCCAGACAGGGTGGGGGCATGGATGCCTTTGATTTAGTACTATGTTAATGGTATGTGTTGCAGCTCTGTAGGGAGGACCCTGGAGGAATTTAAGACCTCTGTGACCATTGCACCGCACAAAAAGGTGACTTTTGAACTCCTATATGAGGAACTGCTGAAACGCAGGCTTGGGAAATATGAGCTGCAAATCCACGCTCGCCCCATGCAGCCAGTCAAAGACTTCAAGGTGTGTTTGTCCTGTTCATCTGGGGGGAAAATCACTGCTGTGCTAACAACAGCTTTCATGGCCAGAGCTTCTAAATATTGCGTTTTTTTCAATGACAGGTCGATGTGTACATTCATGAGAAAGCCGGCATCAGTTTCGTTGACGTCAAAGGAGGACTGAGCACCAAAGCCCTGGCTGATGCCATCACCAAAACACATTTTGACAAAGAGGTACAGCACGTTGTACACATAACACATAATAACAAGGCCCGGGACTTTAACGCGTTAATTACGATTAATTAATTACACAAAAATTAATGCGCTAAAAAAAATTAACGCATTTTAATCGCACTTTTTTTTTCTCACGTGTGTCTACGTGCGGTGCGCCCGCACGCGAGAGAGGCGGCAGTTTGAGAGGCTGACTGGCAGAGATGAGAGCTGGTGAAACGCTAGCATGGTTATTTAAAACACCATCTCTGATCTCTGCCTGCACATAGACACACAGACACGGGCGCACGCTAAATGCGCTATATAGCGCTAATTGCTCAGCTGCAGCGCTATATCTATGACCTGTCACTGTCACAGGTGCAGCTCATCTCATTATGATAGGACTTCACCCTCAGAGCTGTCTGTCTTCAGACTGTCCTGACCTGTCCCTGAACATCACACAGGGACGACAATGAGCTGCTGTGTGATTGGTTACTGAGTTTTATTAATGTTTACATCAGGCTGAGTTCAACAAATCAGTTTATGCTACTGTGATTTAAGTAGCCTAGTTAAATACTACAGTAATCATCATAGTGTATTGGAAGGAAAGACCATTTAATCTGTATGTATCAATTATCGATTAATGAATTAATCGATAATTTGCATCCCTAGTCTGTTGGTCTTGGTTAAGTACCACCTTGAATGCTTAATGGTATACTAAAATCCATGTGAAAAAAAAAATGCTTCTCACTGTTCTCAGGTCAAATATTTATATGCGATTAAAATGCGATTAATTGCGATTAATTAATTACAAAGCCTCTAATTAATTCGATTAATTTTTTTAATCGAGTCGCAGCCCTAATAATAACACAATCATGATCATTTTCTGATCCATATTTAACTGTTTGACTCACAGTATACATACCAATATTGCTCATCCTTTAGCCCATCTCCTAACACAGCTACACACCTACATCTACCTGCACATTTGTACTTTAGTCAGATGTGCAGCTGTATTTATTTCTACCAACACTACACAATGCCTCCATAGATGAATCCAATCGAATGTGATATAGAAATTAAAGACTCGTCATTTCGACCGATGAAAGCCATTTATTCATTCATCCTGTTTTCAGGCCTGGGTGTACTTCTACCCCACCGAGGGTCAGCAGTTAATATGTGACAGCTGTGGAAAGGAGGGTATGAATGGAGAGCTGGTCGTTGTGTATGATGTCAACAGGAACACCACATTCGGAGACCTCAAGGTACAGCAGCACCCTGTCTTTCTTAAAGGTAGAGTGTGTAGGATTTTCCCGAAAACAAAATATAAACTAATACTGTACAACAAAAAACTTGCTTCATCATCACCTGGGCTTCTACTGATGAGTGTCTGAATGTACCAACCACAATGAACAAACCTACAGACTCTACCTTTAACTTGGTACATAATGAATCTGTAAGAGCTAAAATCAAACCAACAAATAACTAAAATACCTTCAATTCCGATTTTATCTTCCTGTCCTTTCAACCAAATCCAACTTTCTTCTGACTTCCCTCAAGATATCAGGCGGGTACTTCGTTCATCACTTAGCTCCATCCAGCCTTCCACGCATACCAAAGAATGTTGTCTTTATTATTGATCAAAGTGGCTCCATGCATGGCAAAAAAATTCAACAGGTCAGTGTGACGAAGCATTTTATTTTTTGTCATGTATTTTCAATCAACTTTACTTTGCAGAAAATATATAAACATGAATGAAACAAACGCATCATATATCACTTATTTCATATTTCTCCCTCAGACCAGAATTGCTTTAATCCACATCTTGAATGACCTGGCAGAGGATGACTACTTTGGTCTCATCACCTTTTATCGCTTCGTTTCTCACTGGAAACGAGAACTTGTCCAGGCCAGCAAGGAAAACCTGGATAGTGCCAAGACATTTGCACGGGGAATTCAAGCTAGAGGAGGTGAGGTGTTGCAATGAAGAAGTTCTGGGATCTCAATGGTTGACAGCAGAGTGTAAGGAATGAAACTTTTCCCTTTTTTTCGTATTTCAGCCAGGAACATCAATGAAGCAGTGCTGGAAGGAGCGGGGATGCTGAATGCCCATCCCAGAGAAGGCTCAGCATCCATCCTCATATTTCTCACTGATGGAGACCCAACCGCAGGTTATGATAAAACACACATGAACAAATATTAGTGCTGGGCATAGGTTAATTTTTTTAATCTAGATTAATCTCACTGCAATCTTGGCTCATTTGAATTCTGATGAAGGCATTCAAAATAGGTAGTGATGCACGATATGAAAAATTTCAACCGATACCGATAACCGATAAATTCATATTTTTATATTTAACATAATAGGCTCTAGCTCTCTATAACAGCTAACAAATGCTCTGGCTCTTCAACTTTTCATTCATTTTTTTCATGTCATATCACACAAATATTTGTGGTAATTTGCTGTGAATAAAAAATAGCAGCAAAAGACACTCATAGGCCAAACATTTACCATATGAAATTAATAAATCAAAAGCACTGACATATCAAATCATCATAATTAAAACAAAAAGTGCATCCCTCAAGAAAATTGTTTCACAGAACTATAACTGGTTTAAATAACAAGATTCATATTCAAGTATTTATGCATAAGAAATACATATATTCAACCTAAAGCGCATGAGGAGGTATAGGTAGCCTACAGATATTTAACAACTGTACTATGTACTGTACTGAATGTGTGATTCGCTCCAAGCGACAGTGGTAAAGCAGCTAAAAGCTGTTTTAATTCCCGCTGTAGAGCTGTTAATATGTCACTTTATTGCGTTTTAATATTTTTTCAGAGAGAATCTAACCGTGTAGATCCCCAGTTTGTGGTTAGTTTAAATGACACCTGTTTGCTCCAACTTTGTGGGAGCGGTCGACTGGGAGCAGCAGCAGCTCGTCACAGAGGCAGCTGCCACCGATAACACCGGTCTGCTGACGTGACGGTCAGCCTGCGTTGCCGTCGTCATCCCGTGGGGAGAAAACGATCCTAGTAACTTACCTGCAGGTTGTTAGAGGTTTACTGCCGGCTGGTTTAATTCTTTTTAGGAAATTAATGTTGGTCTCGCTGATGAAACCTAACAACTGTGGAAGCCGCATTAGTTGGTTTGAATGAAAAGTGAAGTATACATCTGTGCAAAAATATCAAAGTGAAATTCATAGCTTGCCCACTATGTTGACCCAGCTCCTAGATTCAACTTTGAGAATAGATTAACAGTTTTTTGGTGTGTGTGGGTTTGTGTATATATATGAGATGGATCATGAACTGAAAAAAGAAATTAAAAAAATTATTAAAAAAAACTTAAGCACAACGCTGTTAACGGCCCAGCACTAACAAATATAAAATAAAAGGAATTATGTGGATCTTTCACAGATTTTTCTAAATTCTGTCTGAACTTGGATTATTTCATTTGCATTATTTACATTTAAAGGGCCCATATTATGCAAAATCCACTTTCTACTGGTTTAGCAGTGGTCCTATGTGTTCCCCTGGCCTTTCTATGACGCCTGGAGGTGAAAAAAGTCTCTTCACTCCCTTAATTGATTGCTACACTTTTTTGAGATTGTGTCTCCCAAACGGGCAAATTGAAAGTGCTGTGAGACTTGACGTCACAGAGCACACATACACACATAGGGGAGAGTGGGGTAAGATGAGCCAGTGGGTAAGTTGACCCACCCCTTGTTTCTAGGAAACTATAGGAAAAAGTTAGCATGTGACCAAATATTTGGGAGGCAGGCATCATTTCATGGAGTCTGTGAAGATTAGAACCACGTGAGTAAAGTGGTTTAACATTTATGACCAAAAAATCCTTTTTCACTCTCGAGAGTGAATTTTGTCGATCATAAGTTTCATGAGAATTGTGTTTAGACCAAAAGAGATGATTGCAAATTTGTTTTATACATGGGTTGTGGTATCTATGAGCTACAACATGAGGTAGTAAACCTAGCATGAAACTGCACCATTTTAGCTGTGGGAGCAATAAACCCAAGCTAAGAGCTGTGGGGTAAGTTGATCCACCTATCCTATACACTTAGTGAATGTATTTTGGCTGTAAATGTCCAAATGATTAAATCAAGATTCTGTATGTTTGTGGTTACAGTAAGTATGTTAAACAGGAAAAGTTGTTTATAGTGAGGCCAAACTTTACTTTCAAAGAAAAATATCTGGGATTCTTCCCAAGATGCCACGTAATTTTGCAAAACTCCCCAAATCTCAGTGAGTTGGTGGCTCAGCAGGAAGTCCCTGCAGTTTGTGTTCACCTGTAACCTGGACAGATAAAATATTAAGTAAAGGGGGAGGTAGGAGATGGATGGAAGGAAAGAAGGGGGGGTTGATCAATTTACCCCACTCCTATGGTGTACAGTAAGTTGAGTCACAAGACCACTTTTTTTGAACATGCTATATTTTAAAAACAGTTATATTTACACTCATTCTGTTAATTTGTAGGGATGCAAAACATCCTGAAATATATGCAGATGTGTTAGTTAGCAACAAAACTATAATTGTCTTGATGTAGTGATCCTGAATACAAAAAGTGGCTCAACTTACCCCACTCTCCCCTACTCTCTCTCTCACTCTCTCTCCCCCGGTCCGTCATTTGACATGAAGCGGTAGATACAGGAGGAGCGGTCGGTACCGCGGCCGCCAGATGATCATTTTGAATCATTGACTGAAAAACAGCCGCCGGTCATTAAAAATGAAACCGCGGATCAGAGAATATTGGAACTGTACCGCTTCTCATCAGCGCAGCGGTCCTCATCGCATCTGAACGAGGAAGTCTTCTCTCCCGGCGCAAAACCACGTCAATATTCTCCGGTAGCTTCTCATCAGTCGCACCGTGCACAGTTTGTGCTGCTCAGTTTCACTTGTTTTTTTTATTTGACAGTTTCACACAGAACCTTCTGATGGCTGTAGGAGTCTCTCCATGTATCTCTTTCTGCCACAGTAAAAAAAGGAACATTTACATTTTTTCAGACAAGATGAGAGTCTCAGAAACTTTTTTTTTCTTCTCGGAAATCAATGCCCAACCCCATCCATATTCCCAATGTCCACATGTCCACATGTACCTGTAGTGAAAACCACACCCTCTCTCCCCGTGACAGGTGTGGAGTGGACGTGGTTTACAAATCTTATTTGCATTTCAAGGTGCAGGTGGTCGTTCACAGGAGAGCTCTGGAGAGCCACTTTTAGATTACTGAGATGTAGAGCTGCAGATTGATTTGGGGACAATACACTAGGAATACTATATGGTTGGACAACTTAGAACCATGTGAAATGGTTGAAAAACAGCATAATATGGGACCTTTAACTCTTTGCACACAATACCTTTTACTGATCACATGATAGTTGTTTGGAGAATTTGATTTCTAACCTTTCTAAACCACATGTCTTGTGTTTTCGCAGGGGTGACAAACCTGGAAATGATACAGTCAAATGTGAGAAAGGCCATCGCAGACAAATTCTCTCTCTACTGTCTCGGTTTTGGCTTTGACGTCAATTTTGACTTCCTGAAGACCATGTCACTGCAGAACAACGGCAAGGCACGACGGATTTATGAGGACTCTGACGCTGACTTACAGCTGAAGGTATATTTGAATTGCTTGCACTTCCTTCACATGGTGAATATGTACTGTAGGCCTCACGACCTTTGACATGGATACAGTATGACAAAACTTTTTATTTTAACACAAAATTCAATCAAACAAAAGACGCTCACAGTGAGGATCAAAACTTATCTAGAAAACTGAAACTTGACGACTTGAAAACTTGACTGGGATGCTTGACAAGACTCAGAGACTGGACGAGACAAACTGGCAACAAGACAACGGGAGAAAATATGTGAAACTAATCAGAGGTGCGGTTGACCATCGCACTGGAGGGAAAATCACACAAAGGGAGGAAGTCAGGGTTTGAAACGAGAGGGAAAAGGTGAGTACAAAATAAAACAGGAAGTGCATTACAGGATTATAGGCATGAGTGTCATTAGCTTCACCTACAAATAACTTTTAACTAGATATGCAAAAGTCTCTGTAACGCTTTATATTAGGGTCCTTCTAATAAGCATTATTTAATAGGTAATAAGGCCCTTATAAGTGATTACAAGATGATTATTAACATTATTATGCGTTTATAAGACTATATATGTATTAATAGTCTCATTATAATATAGTTAATAGCAGACTATAAGAGATTTATAATAACTTAATAATAAACTTAGTTAACGGTTTGTTGATGCTTAAAGCTATGGTCTATGATTTGAAAGAGGATGAGAAAAATTTGAAAAAAGCCCCCCCCCCCCCCGAGCTCGTGTGACTGACAGACCCGTGTTTCAGACCAAACACTCTATATAAGTGATTGCTGTCGGAAGATATAACTATTTAAGACTTATATTAACAAAACATTCCGCTTACTTCTGCTTTAATATATACTTTATTGCTCATCTATTAAAAAGTTAAAGCAAAAGTAAGCGGAATGTTTGTGTTAATATAAGTCTTAAGCCAGGAACACACCGCCACGACACGTCCCGACGCCGACGGCTTTGGCCGACGAGTCTGTCGCCTCTCGTCGGGAGAAAGGAAACAGTGAAACACACTGCCCCGACTGCCGACCAGAGCGATTGAGTGGCGAGGACTCCCCCATAGAAATACAGACCAATTCTAAGTCATAAAGTGGTAGTAATAATCTTTGCCATGTACAGTAACCATGTTGACTTAACAAAATAAAATGTAAAGACTGATCAGTTCATTGTAAAACATTTATTTATTTACGTAACTGTGGTGATTTCAGTCCGTAGCCCAGAGGCAGCCCTGCTCACTTTTCATTCAAACAAACTAATAATGCCACTGCCACAGTTGTTAAATTTCATCAATGAGACCAACATTAATCTCCCAAAAACAATTTAACCAGCCACGTGTTAACAGCGCTAAAGCCAAAATTAAAACAGTTTTTAGCAGCTTACTGCTGTGGCTCGGTTGCCGCGAATTGGCGATAGCCGATGCTAATTTCTGTTAGCCCGTCTATGGTGTTTTACATTGTACGTTAGCATTAAGCTAGCGGGCTTTATATGCTTAGTTGTGAGCTGTGTGTGTTTTGAACGTTGTTTCAAACTATGTGGGTTTGATTGAACATCTTTGATGTTTAAATATTGCCGCTTAATATATTGCCAGAGAAGGACTTTGATATTGCTTTACTCCTCTTTTTATTTTGTATAGCTACCCACCGTTTGTTCAGCAATCACTTAGCTATATAGAGTGTTTGGTCTGGACATAAAAGGACACAAAGACTAAACATGAAGCTAAGGCATGACATTACCTACATATAACAGCCTGACTAAAATTAACACACTGATACATTTTCACCGAAAACAAACTGAGCATAGTTGACACGTCCTCTGTGTATCAACAGGGCTTCCTTGAGGAGGTGGCCACTCCTCTGCTGACGAATGTGACAATGATCTATACAGGAGGGAGCAATCTAACCCAGACTCATTTCAGCCAGTATTACAATGGATCTGAGATCGTGGTGGCCGGTCAGATCACTGACAACGACATCGAGACCTTCAGCCCACAAGTAGTAGCCATTTCGGTAAGAATCAGTCCAATCTGCACGAGATATGCTCTTCTCAAAGGTTTCCCTGATTCATGTGGACTTCATCACAGGGCACTCAGAGGGTAACGTTCTCTGTGCCGAAGTCTCCTGAAGCAGTGTCTTACGGCCTCGAGAGGGTCTGGGCCCACCTCACTGTCGAACAGCTCCTGGAGAAAGAGTAAGCATTTTTTTCTCTGAGTTTTTGTTCTTTTTTATTATTATTATTAAAGGTATAGGGGAGGAGATCTTTTTTTGAGCATTCAGCTGTGGAACAGACAGTCCTGTAAAAACATCATCCAATCATTTTGAACATCACGAATGGATGTTACTTTCAAACTGCCGTGCTTTCGGTAAAGTCAAAGAGATTCAACGAAATTGCAGCAACGCTATGGCAGCTTCAGAGAGAAGTTTGAAGAAAGGGGCTTGGACTTTTGAATGACGTTTTTTCAAAATCTAGCCTGCATAGGATCTCCTACTCTACCTTTAATCTATAAAATGTAAAGAAATATTGGAAAAGGCTAATCACAATTTCCCAGAACTTCAGGTTGGTTTTAAAAAAAAAACAAAAAACAGATTTCTCATTTGTAGCTGATGATTTTCTCTTGAAATCAAACAGTGGTAGATAGTTGGGTTGGCTACTGTTTCAAATAACAAACAAGCCTACTGTGTTGTTAGCTATCATGTTTAAAACACGTGCACACAGGCTGCTGTTAAATGAAACTGAGAAGGAAAAAGTGAAGAAAGAGGCCCTGGAGCTGTCGCTGAAGTACAGCTTTGTGACCCCGCTCACATCCATGGTGGTCACCAAGCCTCCGGGGGAGAGCACAGATGTGCTTGATAAACCCAAGGAGTGCCAGCCCCGGCCACCACAGGGAGATCCTGGAATGGTTGGTGCAGCAGGAGCAGCAAGATCCTCATCTTCAGGACAAAGTGAGCAACACATTTGTGAACAAAACATGCTATTTACAATCATAGACTGTAAAAAGAATGGACGTAGCGTCCGTGACGTCACCCATTGGTTTGGGGGAGTCTGTTTTGTGCCGCTACTACGGGGGGTTTGAGCCGCGCCATGTTGGATTCTACTTGCCATATTTGGAGCGGTGCGGCCGTTGGCCGGCCGAGAGCCCGCCCACTGGCCTCGAAGCAGCGGTCTCCTGACCTGTCACTCAACGTTTCCGCGCCCTAATTGGCCAGAACTTTAAACCTAATAATAGTAAAACGGTAGAGTTTAAAAAAAATTCACCCCCCTCAGAGTGTGTGCGGGGGTAGAAACTATCGATTGAGACCAAAAAAATGAAATGTACCAGGCTGTAAATATGTTTTTTTAAGCTGTAAAGTCGGCTATTTTAACATGGGGCTCAATTGGAGTTGCTCTCTTCTGACACCAGCCCCCAGAGGAATCCGAGGGGATTGCAGTTTTTTGAACGCAGAAGTGAGCTTCACTTCTCAGACCGACAACTGCCCCCTTGTTTACAATCAGTAGACTTTTTTTTTTAATTCCAGAAGAAAACATGTTTGCTTTATTTGGGAACTAGTAATAATAACTATGCCTGGTACACTCACTGTAGAACTCACTGTTCATGTTTTGTGTGTAATGATAATTCAGATTTCAAGTGTGGGATGTGAAGCTGAACTGAAGAATTTGAAAAATTCAGAAAAATATTTAAAAAAAAAATAATAATAATAATAATAAGAATAAAAAATAAAAAATACAAGACAGAACAAAACAGAACAAAAATAAGTAGGTAAACAAACAACCAAAAACAGGTATGTCCAAAGACAAAATGGGGACCATAGTTCTATCACATAATCACAAACAGGGACGATACTGCCACACCAAATTTTTTTTTTTTTCCTCTTCTTCTTTTTCCGCCACTCATTCCATAGCAGTTAGAAAACAAGACCACATTTTTTCATATTTATCCACCGAGTTCGTGTTACAATATATGACTCTTTCCAGTTTTGCTATTTTAATGAGTACAGTACATTGAACCAGACTTGGATACTAGGAGCTGATGTATCTTCCCAATGGCAATATAGTAACTTCTTAGCAACAGTAAAGGCTATTGCTAGCCATTTATTATTTGCCTGGTTTGCAAGCCTGGAAAAGATACCCAGAAGACAGACAGCAGGGTCCGGCTCTATATGAGTTCTAGTTATTTTGCTCACACATTACATAGGCAGACCTCAGTCCAGAATTTTTTAATTGGCCTACAGTCCCATACCATGTGCAGATAAGTGCCCTTGTGAGCTGAGCACCTCCAACACAGGCCAGTTGGTCTGAGGCCCGCTCTGTCTTCGTAACAGACACACCAAAAAACATCCAAATACCTCCATGCTGCTCGTATGTATTCGACTTATTTAATTTTTTTTGGGACAATTTTGCACTTCGGGGCTTCTGCTGCGTTCGATTGCACTCGGAACTCGGAAAGATCCGACCTCCAACTCGGAAAAATGCAATAGAACGGCCCTTGAAGTCGGAACTCCGACTCGGGAACTCGGGTTGGATCCAAGCAGCCCGAGTCGGTCGGAATTACGTCACAGCAATATGGCGTCGCACACCGCGAGAGGTATTTATTTATTTAGGCTATTTATTTTCCAACCTAGAAGGGAGAAGTTGTGGAAAAGGGAATATAGCCTAGTTCCACGCTACTGCAGCAAGAGTTGAATCTGCACAGCTCGCTGTGACACATGCAGGATTCCCCTCTCTGGTGCGTTCAAGACTGTGTGTTGCAGAAGTGGCGTTTCTATTTCTCTCTCTCCCCCAAGCAGCATGTTCTTCCCCAGCAGTACTTTTTGATGCTCGAAAGATATGAGCTTACTGTGGCCGGCCATGTTTTCCGAGGTTGCGCAATGAAACGCATTTACCTCGGAAGTCGGACTTTCCGACCGGGATCTTTCCGAGTTCCGAGTGCAATCGAACGCAGCATTAAATACAAGACGGACATTACATACGAGCAGCATGGAGGTATTTGGATGTTTTTTGGTGTGCCTTTTTGTTACGAAGACAGTTGTTATCCATTTGCAACCGTCATATGGACATACGTACACTGCTACGCCGAGACCCCCTGTAACTCAGAGAAGCCACGGAGGACTCTGAAACTTCTCCCAGCCCTTAGTCCACATGAGGGGGAGGAGATAATGAGGGAAATTTCAATTTTGGGTGAACTATCCCTTTAAGCTTGACTGTTTGTTTTCCAGTTACACGCGGGATTCAAAGCGTCCCTTCACTGTCCCGTGAATTGTCACACCAAGGTGAACTTCTAGTTCTTAAAGGGATAGTTCAACATTTTGGCAAATTGGCCCATTGCCATAATCCCTATAGTCATAGCAGTAGGTTCGTTACCTTTGTTTATCGGTGCAAGCTATTTCGGCCGAGCCGAGCGGCGAGCTGCTCAGAGTTACGCTACAGAGGCTAATGGGATTTCTTGGTTTCCCTCATCAAATACACAGTCCAAGGACAAATGGACAAGTTGTGACCTGCACATTCACCACGCTATGAGATAATAACACAACGTTACAAGACTGAGTTGTTTTAGAGGGAAATTCATGCAAAACCGCTGATGCGTGTTGCCTTCAGGGACAGTTTTTCAGCAAACAGTCTCTGTATTTACCTCTAAAACAACTCTGTCTGGTAACGTTGTGTTATTATCTCATAGCGTGGTGAATGTGCAGCTCACAACTTGTCCACCAGAGCGTTTTGGAGTTGTTGGATTGTGTATTTGATGAGTTTGAGTATGAGGGAAACCAAGAAATCCCCTTAGCCTCCATACCGTAGCTCTGAGCAGCTCGCTGCTCGGCTCGTTTGTTCTAAAAATAGCTTGCACCGACAAATAAAGGTAACGAACCTACTGCTATGACTATAGCACACAACACACCCACATACAGCATGACAGTAAACATGGAATATAGTTTTTGATTTTCTTTTTCTCCACACCATGTTTTAGATCCAGATCCCTACCGACCCTCTCTCCGTGGTCAACAATTTCAAGGGTTACCAGGGCCTCGCTACAACGGTAGGTTTTTTTTAATGGAACA
Organism: Trachurus japonicus; assembly: GCF_045865225.1. NCBI lineage: Eukaryota > Metazoa > Chordata > Actinopteri > Carangiformes > Carangidae > Trachurus > Trachurus japonicus. The sequence goes on from NC_140923.1 coordinate 11,869,473, forward strand.
CCATTTCTGCCACTTGATCTTATAGCCTTACCAAAGTCCTTATAGGCAATATACAGTAGAACGTCTCTGGCCTTACTCAAAATAATGAGATACTTTATCGAAACAATGAGATACTAACTCAAAATAATGAGATTCATTCTTAAAATAATGAGATCAAGTGAGCCTGCATAGCTTAGTGACTCTACAGCCAAGATTCACTCACTGAGCATGTTATCAGACAGGAACACTACATTGATACTGGTTAGGGCTTTGATTTGCTCACAAAACAACTCTATGTCTTGTCACTGCTGTTTAAAGAGTCTTGGCTGGATCTCATATTTATTTCTCATCATTGAAGTGTTTCCCTCCATGGAACAAGCTCACTATATCATTATTATCAACCCCCCCCCACACACACATACACACGCAACACCCACATACAGCATGACAGTAAACATGGAATATAGTTTTTGATTTTCCTTTTCTCCACACCATGTTTTAGATCCAGATCCCTACCGACCCTCTCTCCGTGGTCCACCAGCTCCCCTTGATCCACCAGCTCCCCGTGGTCCACCAGCTCCCCTTGATCCACCAGCTCCCCGTTATCTTGGGATGACTGCCTACTACGGTAGGTTTTTTTTAATGGAACACCATTTCTGCCACTTGATCTTATAGCCTTACCAAAGTCCTTATAGGCAATATACAGTAGAACGTCTCTGGCCTTACTCAAAATAATGAGATTGAGATCAAACTGCTGTGAACCAATGACAGACGCAAACTGGCGGTTTCAGGGAGACTGGGGTTGACGCGTCACAACCCCAGGGGAGGGCACTAGTGCTACAAGCTCCCGCCCCGCTCTGCATCTGGCTCAGGAGTGAAAGGCTCGACAGCTCGGTGTAGCGGCCTGCAACAGTCTGTATGGGTCCGCCACAGTTTCTCACCGAGAAAAAACAAACAAACGTTTTTTGTTTTTGTTTTTAACATCGTTTCACCTTTCATCTCTGTCAGTCAGCCCCTCGTTCAGCTGGACTCGGTCTCTCTCTCGCGCACACACGCACACACACACACACACACACACACATGGACACAGGCTGGCGCGGAGCAGCGGCGGTGATAATGAAGCACCGTCGCTCACCGTCACTGCTGCGGTGTGCCCGGTGGAAATGACTCTCGGACTGGCCACAGGACAATATGGGCAAATGAGTGTTTGTCCCCGATTAGGGTCAGCTGGTTTACAGCCTGCCGACTCTGAAACACTCAAGACACAATAACATCAGCACTACAAGTGATGTATAGCTCACCTGGTAGAGAAGCTCTCATTATAAGCAATTTTTATTCCAGTCTGGGATCGAATCCCAGTGTTCAGTTTTAGTGAACAATGCATTTTCTTTTCTCATCATCATTATTATCACTGATCGCTCTGTCCAGCAATGTCGCTCAACCCTGAAAAAATCGCTCACTCTGTCTCTCTCTGGACAACATTTTGCAGCGGTGTCCCGCTCCTAAACACTTCTTATTGGCTGAAAAGCAACCAGGAATCTAAAAATAGCGCGAGAGGTTTCTTTACATCCCTCAATAATTAAAGTGGTTTGGATTCTGAACCAATAGAATATACTCACGACAAAATCGTCACACTGCATATCAGGACACCTTCACGCGAGATTCCGTCACAGTTTCACTCGCTTGCTGCGGTGTCAGTCTTAGATTTTTCTTAGGAAAATCCATAGACTGTAAAAAGAATGGACGTAGCGTCCGTGACGTCACCCATTGGTTTTGGGGAGTCGTTTTTGTGACTCCAACATGGCGGCCTGAACAGCGCCATGTTGGATTGGCCGGCCGAGAACCCGCCCACTGGCCTCCAAGCAGCTGTCCACGGAGCTGCTCAGACCACTCAACGTTTCCGCGCCCTAATTGGCCAGAGTTTTAACCTAATAACAGTAAAACGGTAGAGTTAAAAAAAAATTCACCCCCCTCAGGGTGTGTGCGGGGGTAGAAACTATCGATTGAGACGAAAAAACGTTCTGACACCAGGCTTTGATCATGTTTATTGAGGATATAAAGTCGGCGATTTTAACATGGGGGTCTATGGAGAATGCTCCCTTCTGACACCAGCCCCCAGAGGAAGAAGAGGGGATTGCAGTTTGTTGAACGCGGAAGTGAGCTTCACTTCTCAGACCGACAACTGCCCCCTTGGGAAAATCCTACAGACTCTACCTTTAAAGGTAGAGCTCAACCGTGTAGCCTCCTGCCCCAGACAGCAGCAGTTGTCACCTCAGCTTGTTTTTCATCGCCAGCGGGCGTGCTTCATCCCCACTAAGCACCTCCACTCAGCTTGGGTTGATTACCGCGTTTGTTAGCCAGATTCCTACTACTGGAACAAGCTCACTATATCATTATTATCAACCCCCCCACACACACACATACACACGCAACACCCACATACAGCATGACAGTAAACATGGAATATAGTTTTTGATTTTCTTTTTCTCCACACCATGTTTTAGATCCAGATCCCTACCGACCCTCTCTCCGTGGTCAACAATTTCAAGGGTTCTCAGGGCCTCGCTACAACGGTAGGTTTTTTTTAATGGAACACCATTTCTGCCACTTGATCTTATAGCCTTACCAAAGTCCTTATAGGCAATATACAGTAGAACGTCTCTGGCCTTACTCAAAATAATGAGATACTTTATCGAAACAATGAGATACTAACTCAAACTAATGAGATTCATTCTTAAAATAATGAGATCAAGTGAGCCTGCATAGCTTAGTGACTCTACAGCCAAGATTCACTCACTGAGCATGTTATCAGACAGGAACACTACACTGATACTGGTTAGGGCTTTGATTTGCTCACAAAACAACTCAATGTCTTGTCACTGCTGTTTAAAGAGTCTAGGCTGGAACAAAAACACAAAACACTACAAAATCATGCACTAAGGTGCCCCAGTGCCTACTTGCATGCAACGGAAGTGAGGTCTTCACCACTGTGCCTAGCCTCCCAGCTGATGACACCCAGGCCACACTGCAAATCAAAGAACCAAACAAAAGGATCTCCCTGAAACAAAAAGCAAACAGAGGTTAAACAAAACAACCCAACTGACAACAATGTATTTGACCGAAGAACAAAAAAAGGACCATGAAAGCAAATCAAAACTACAAGAAATCACAAATGGCCAAATAAACAAAAGGGTTAAAGGCCAAGCAAAACCACTGGTCCAAATAGAAAAGAGGGAAATAAACCAAAAGCAAACCTAACCAAAAACAACAAAACAGAACAGCAGCAGGGGATCCTATAAAACAAAAGACAAAAATTAATAAAAGGAAAACAACTGAAACTGAAATGAATTAAAAAGCGGGGACCCTACTCACCACCCTGGGAAGCAACCAGCAGAGACTGAGCTCAGCCATCTTGGCTCTTTTATACTGCACCTGGGAGGGGCTAAAGAGGTGAGCTACATTCACAACCACAACTGAGGTTCACTACAATCTACCCCTGGGTTTTTAATCGTAGGCCCGACGATTTGTACTTACTGCCATGGCCCAAACATAGCAGAGCTACTAAGCACAGGCCTCAGAGAGTTAGTAGCCCCAATAGCACTACTCCCAGCAACCTGAGGGAAATGGTGATGGTTTGGGTGTCTGCCTGCATTTGGACGGGTAGTTCTTCTCAGGGAGGCCTGACTGGTGCTTGGAGTTTCAGTGCTAGTTGTTGAATTCACTGGGCCTTCGCTTGGCTGAGATGTAGCAACAGCATCAGTTTGGTTTGGTGAGAGAGTGCTGGTGACCGGCTGAGCTGGTGGATGGTTTCCTGGGACAGCCCTGGGTTCGGAGATCACTACAGCCCAGTCACCATCAAACGATGACTTGTCTGCTGGGGTGGATCCCATCCGTTCAGGGGATTCACTGGGTTCTCTGGGGGGACAATTAGCAACACAATCTACTTTGCCTTTTATGAGAGAACAATGAACATGCTTTACCTGCTGGGGGTTATGCACTGGAGCCACAGTATACACGGATCCTCCCACTCCAGGGGCTTTCAGTACTTTGTACACTGTTGAGCTACAGATGTCTTGAATTTTGTGGCGGCCCCTTACGCTGGTGTCTTTGAGGAGGACCAGCTGACCCTCTTGTAGTGGGACATCATGAACATGTTTGTCGTAGTTTTCCTTCCGCCGGGCAGCTGCAGCTTCCAGATGCCTGGTTGTGCTCTCAAAAGCATGACGTAGCCGTGTCTGGTGTTCCATGATCCAATCATGGGGGTGGCCGGCTACAGGTTCCTGTACTCTGCCCAACAGAAAGTCAACAGGTAATTGTGGGTCTTGGCCAAACATCAGGAAAAATGGAGACTCACCAGTTGACTGATGTGCAGTGGTATTGTATGCAAAAGTCACTTGGGGCAGGTAGCTTGACCAGTCTCTCTTCTTGGTGATGGGCAGGGTGCGGAGAAGGTTGTGTAAGGTGCGGTTGAACCTCTCACATTGGCCATTTCCAGCTGGATGGTAGGGAATGGTGTGGCTCTTCTCAATTCCGTACATCTGGCAGAGCTGCTGGATGAGGTTGCTTTCAAAGTTCCGGCCCTGGTCAGAGTGGAGGCGACCAGGCACACCGAACCTGCAGAACCACTCATTGGTCATGGGTTGGGATAGCTTGTGTATACTTTGAAAAGACATCGGTCATGACCAAGATGTTCTCTGCTCCATTATTCGAAGGCTCCAGGATGGTGAAATCGATGGCCAGGATCTGGTTTGGACGAGAAGCAAGCAAGTGACCCATATATGCACATTCCCAACACCATTGCTTGATGTCATGGTGCATCCCTGGCCAATAGCACCGCAGACGGACCAGCTCCGTTGTCCGCTCAGCACCTTGGTGCCCATGTTCATTGTGCAACTGCTGAAGTACCTGTGTCTTGAGCGATGCAGAGAGTACCAACTGGAGCACTTCATCTCCTCTAGGGACGGTGACACGGCGATAGAGCACTCCTCCTTGCTCCACCAGCCGGTCCCACTGTTTGGTCAGCACCAGGACTTCTTTGGAAGCCTGCCGTCGCTCAGCTGCATCCGGGGCCCTCTTTCTGGTCCAAAACGTCAGGAACTCTCGGATTACTGGATCAGCTTCCTGTAAAACATGCAAGTCAGGGGGAGAGTAGCAAGGGAAAGCTGAAATAGTGGCCTGGGTCACTCGATTCTCCACAACAACCTGTTGTAGCAATTCCGGGACCGACGTGCCTGGAGCTACATGCTCTGATGTGTGAATGCTTGGTGGGTGCTGCCTGGAAAGTGCATCTGCATTCTTGTTGCTTCGACCAGACCTGTATTTGAGGGAAGTCAAAGGAAGCCAACTGTGCAGCCCAACAGTGCTCAGTAGCACCCAGCTTGGCTGTGGACAGGTGGCTGAGGGGATTATTGTCTGTATACACCACACACTTCTGTCCCAATAGATAGTCCCGGAATTTTTCTGACATAGCCCATTTAAGGGCGAGAAATTCCAATTTCATGGAGCTGTAGTTGGTCATGTTGCGTTCTGTTGGCTTAAGGCCACGGCTACACAACTACGAGGGCCAGACAAATTGGCCAGACAAATTGGTTAGCACGTCTTTTATGGGTTGGACCGCCTCCTGTATGCCTTTCCTCCAGTCCCACAGCTCACGTTGAGGATAGACAGGAGCAATCACTCAGTGTTACTGGTGGCTCCCTTCTGGCCCGGGAGAATATGGTTTCTTCTTCTCCGTCGGCTTCTCAACGGGGTACCTTGGCCCCTCCCACTGAGGAAGGGTCTCCTGTCACAGTTGGGGGGGGGGGGGGGGCATTTGGCATCCTCACCCGGAGCGCCTCCAGTTCCATGTCTGACCCCTGAAGGGCCAGACTCGTTACAAAATTTTTGTAGTCAGGCTGTTGTCCAGACCGTAGTCAGTGCTCGTGCACCCTCTTCGCTGGGTGGTGTGGCAGTCAGAATGTGGACCCAGAGCATTGCTCTGTACCTGTACTGCTCAAATACCTGCAGACATTGCTGGATAAAGGGCTCTCTGCCACTACTATATACACTTTCACGGCACGGCTCGGCTCGGTAAAGGTGCTTTTCCACTACAGTTGAGTTCTTCTAGTACCTCCTCAGCGGGGACGGGGGTGATTGCGGGGCAATCACGGGGCCGCATTGTCCGTCTCTCTTTTTTCGATCCGCTCGTTAGCTCCAAACTCACTCGTCTGCACCTCGATTACGGACCACAGCGTGGTTTTACACACAGCCATTTAACTCAGGTGAGGGAATAACAACAGTCTCTGTACAGATCAGCTGGCGCTGTTGCCGCTTTGTTTTTGAAATTTCCGGGTTTGATTCTCATGTTGGACGTAGCGCTCGCACTCTTCCAGTGACAACACTCTGTCCAATCAGTGGAGGGCAGTTGGCTGATGTCACGTTATAGTACTAGGGCTTGTGGAAAAGCAAAAAAAGCGGGCCGTGCCGTGCCGCACCAGTGGAAAAGCGCTATATGTGGCCTAACCCCTCTTTCCTCCCAAAGAGGCTTTCTGCTTTTCATGTTAATCAACCTATCAGTTTGGTGGCTTTGCCCCAGAGTCAGGTGTGGAGGAACTACCTCCTAATGTCACCTTTCTTTGTCCTGTTCGCGCCCTGAAACAGTACATTGAGGTTTCTGCTGGTTTTTGTAAGTCTGATGCTCTGTTTGTCTGTCATGGAGGACACAGGAAGGGCTGTGCCTTGTACAAACAGAGTGTAGGAGCCATTTGCACTTTTATTTTGTTATTTAAATGTTGGCGGGTTTTATTGTGACGACTTCCGTTGACAACGGAAGTGCATGATGCACTACGGGTCACGGTGGGTTATTTAAGCCAGGACAATTAGCCTACCAGGTGTGCTGGTCGAAGGCATACAGTTTTGACCGTGTCTTTGTGTGGTTTCGTGTCCTACCTGCCAAGGAGGTATTGTATTGTTATAATAAATGTGTGTTTTTAGCACTGGAACCTCGCCTTGGGCACTCTTTGTTGTCACCTAACTTGCACGCGTCCAAACACTGGAGACCAGCAACCGTGCCCCTCTTATAGGGAAAAGAAGGGCACGTACACAGAGGCTCTCACATTGGGTTGTTGATACCATAGCTCATGCATACAGGCTCAGGGGCCTTTGGATCCCCCCAGTGAGGTGTCATTCGACCAGGAGCGTCTCCACGTCGTGGGCTGCTTTGAGGGATGTTCCGCTGCGTGGGCTTCTTCCTGTACCTTTGCCCGCTTCTACAGAGTCAATGTGGCCTTTCCCCATCCTGTGGCAGCAGCTGTCTTGTCTGTTCCTTCGGTCTGCAACTGAATCTCGGAGAGCGCGGATTCCTCATGACTTTGTTGGTATAGGTCATCCAGGTATTTCATACCGTCTCTGACGGTAAGGAAGAATGAAATAGAACAAGAGTTACAGATGTAACTAAGGTTCTATGAATTCTGGATGACCGCCAGAGTTCATTGTCACTCGAAATCTTGACGAGAAGATTCTGTAGGAGAAGATCTCTGGGTGCCTGCCCCTTTATCAGGTTGCTTATGTCTCGATCTGCGCATGCATGTGATGCTTATCCAGGTATTTCATACCGTCTCTGGCGGTCATCCAGAATTCATAGAACCTTAGTTAAATCTGTAACTCTCGTTTCATTTGTACAACTCCAGACCCAACCTTTAACTTTAATCTAATGTCCTAACAGAACACATAAAATCAGTGATATTTTAATGCATTTATATATGTAATAACTATGCATATGTAAAAACTGCATTTATATATGTAATATTCTGACTTAGGGACTTGGGTTGGGTCCCCTATTTATAAGCAGTTTCTGCTTCCTTGGGGTTCCCTTTCATGTACATCTGTCGTAATTATAAATCTGTAATATATTCTCTCTTGCAAAGTACATGAATAAAAATATCTGAATCTGAATCTGACTAAGTATCTTATTATTTTGAGTTGATATGTCATTATTTCGGGTGTCTCATTATTTTTGAGAAATTATCTCATTATTTTGAGTTATTAGATCTTATATTTATCTTTATATTTATATATATTTTTACCGAGATAACACATGCATTAAACTGGCTTTGTGTGCATTTTTACAGATCGTACTTTGGGTATTAAGAGGTCTTTTGATGCGCCTGTGATTCCGGCCACTGTATCATCACCAGCAGCAACAACCACTGGTACTGGTACTGCATACATTTAATTACTTGTATAGTTATGATTTATTGATTTATTATTTTGTCAATATTTATACAAAGGGTGCTGATTCATAGGATTTAAAGATGTAGACAAACTTGCCTTTGACTTATAGAAATTAAACCACTTAACATTTTTGTGATATTGCACATGCGGCGTATTCCGTTTTGTTGTATTTTTAAAAAAATATGAATTAGGTCCACATAGTATTCCACTAGTAGACATGGGTACACACCATAAGGCCAATGGGGCTCCTTGAATCTTATGAGTCAGAGAACATAGTAGTAGAACTATTCAATTCTCTATGCTGGTTCCACACAAGCACATATATTATTTTATCATAGCAATACAAATCTCAAATGATCTAAAAAAAATAAAATAAATAAAAATACCCTGTCTACTGCAAAACATGTTGATCTCTACTGGGCACCACCAAAGTCAAGAATTGCATAGATTTGTCATTATCAAAATGCACCCTTAGTTTGTTCAATTGTAATTGAAAGCAAAGTCAGTTTATTTTCAGCACGTGTGTTTCCCTGTGTGTGACATTGTGTCTGTGTTTTTCTAGTTCCTCTGTCCCACAGGTTTTTGCTTAAAAGTGAGATTCATTCTCTTCCACTTTGTTTTGATATCACTGGAAATATCTGCCTTAAGCTGCTTCACTATCCCAGCAGGGGTCAGTAATGTGCCACTTTCATTCACAAAATTGAACTTCCTCTATTTGTTTTTATTTGATTTCATAGTTTTACCCAGTTTGAAGTGTGGCGTTGAGTTGCATTTGTTCTCTCCTGTACCAGAGGTGACTGTGAATGGTGAGCTTGATTCAGTAACAAATGGAGGCTTCTCAAAAATCACCATCCACTTCAAAGCAGGCCAGTTTTTGGAGGTTACCACCATTGAAGTCAACTTACAAGACGGACAGACACGGAGGAGCATCACAGGAGAGGATCCCGTCTCAGTCGGAAGGTGACTTTGCGTTATGTTCAGGGATCATGAGTTGAGGCATCACTTTTCATTTAAACCAAGTGCCCCTGTGCTGTAAATGAAAATGAAACACACATGTGTCTAATCAAGGCACACAAATATTCCATCTGAATTAATTATTAATCAAACAGAGCTGTGCAGCCCCAAACACTACACATCACTGAGAGTGTTTATCCATACATGCACCTTCTACCGCTTGAGGGTGTTTATTAATTCACCAATACAACCACTGCATTTAAAAACTGAGAGACACACAGCAAACCTGTCAGAGTGTAAACGGGTGTTTCGTACCCGTGCAGGGAAGTTACATAGTGCAGTTTCAGCCGACGCGACCCCGCTCAGGCTGCGGCGGCAGCACCATTCATCCTATTAACCATTTTTCTACCATTGCAATGAGTCTGGAAACATTATTTTAAGGCCGAAAAACTCCGCAGTGTTACTTTAAAAGCAGGGACTGAACTGAATTGAGGAAATGCTATCTTAAAGGGATAGTTCAACATTTTGGCAGATTGACCCATTGCCATAATCCCTTTAGTTTTAGGAGTAGGTTTGTTACCTTTAATTGTCGGTGCAAGCTATTTCTAGAACGGCGGAGCAGAGCCGTGAGCTGCTCAGAGCTACACTACGGAGGCTAATGGCATTTCTTGGTTTCCCTCATTAAATTCATCAAATACACAATCCAACAACTCCAAAACGCTCCGGTGGACAAGTTGTGACCTGCACATTCACCACGCTATGACATAATAACATTACAAGACAGAGTTGTTTTCGAGGCAAGTACCTCGAAAACAACTCTGTCTCGTAACGTTCCATTATTATCTCATAGCGTGGTAACAAACCTACTCTTAGAGGGCAATGGGCCACTTTGCCAAAATGTTGAACTATCGCTTTCAGGTGTAAAGATGAATTAATACACATACTACAGTGCGTAATATGTACAGAACTAATTCAAATAAGAACATGCTAAAACATAGATAAAATGTATTATTATTATTTTTATTATTAATAATAATAATTACATGTTTATAGATTATTGATTGTCTTTGTAGATCATAAGAAAAGCTCAATCCCATCATCATTTTTTCATATTCTGATGTGTAATGTGAAAACTCATGCAGTTCTCAACCTGCACCCACACAGCTCTATGCACTGCGTTTCTGCCAGGTGATAGGTCGATTGGAAAGCTGAATAATTACTAATAACAGCTACACAGGTGTTCCAAACTAAGATCCTGGGGAGTTAATGTGAAAGTGAAACGTTAAACAAGCAGTATATTTTTCTAGCTTGACAGTAATCAGGAGGAACAAGGAAGTAGACGTGGCAGTCGGAGACATTCGCATCATTATCTTAATGTGCGAGAAGGATGGCGCGGAATTCCTGTGGCCGGTTTTGAGACAGAAGCCATCTGACGATACCAACACCAGAGGGATTTTCGGTGGGTGATAATAGGCTGCTTGTTCTTGTATGTACATCTGTGCACCATGTGAAAATGTTGCATTTGCTTTCAAGCTGTAATATCAAGTAAGCAACGGATTGAATCAATATTTGCATCAATTTTGGAGTTTGATAAAGTGTCTTATTAAATGAAATCATATCTATGTGTCCTTTGTGTGTTCAGGCCTAAATCCAGCCGTTTATGAGGAGGTGCAGCAAACTCCCTCAACAAAACTGAAGATCAAAGACCAGGAGATTGACGTCACCAGGTACGATTAGATAGTACTAATGGGAAGCGATAGAATAATTACTATTTTATTAGCTGTGTACACATGAAACATTTAGACTAGCTTGTTGCCTAGAGAAAGCATTGGAGATCTTTACATTATCAAGGTAATGTGCAGACTGTGCAATTCATTTGACATATGTTTTGAAGACACAACCAATTATGATTACAAAGATTATGACAATATGTGTCTCTGCTGTGCAGATCCAGGGCTGACGACCACAGTACTGACCCTCCCACCACACCGGACTGCTGGTTTATGTCTGCCCAGGCTGCCCTGCAGAGACCCCTGGATGATGTCAAGTGTTGAATCACTTTACTTCAATCAATTTAGTTCAGAATAGAAATAAGATTCATCATTATAGACAAAAATGTTCAACATGTTACAAACCTAAAGAAATAAATGGCTTCCTACAGTACATATTTGGTTGTCTTGAACTTAATCATGTCATATTTAATGACTATTTCCCTTCACACTGATTTAATGTTTGATTGTCAAACATTTCATTAAAAACAGACCAAGGGTTACAGCCACCTACCAGCTTGTCACATCACAGACAAAAACACACACATTAAAAAGTCATAATTATGAGATAGAAAGTTAATTTCATTTTATTGAGATTAATTCAATCGCATTTCCTAAACGCTTGTGGCTGCCGGTGACGGCGGACTTCACCGTGGTGCATTGTGGGATTTATACTTGGCCAAATACCGCTGGGATGCGGTCTTACCTTAAGTGTGGGTAAAGTGCAAATCAAGCTGCTGCACTTTCAGTCGTTGGAGAATCGGGACACACTTGCGCACTGACACTAAGCCCATGAACGCACACGCCAAGTGCCCAAGTGTGTAAGTGTGATCGAGTGTGCATATTGGGACAGGCCCTCCGTCTGCGGCCTGCAATAGAGCCCTGGAAAAGAGAGTAATGACCATGGATGTATTACATTGGTCCAATGGAAGCGCCTCCTGATGGCGGAATATGGGTTTTGCAAAAGCGCCCAAGAACTGACATCTCTGCATTGTTGGTGAATGAGCAAGTGTGGTGTTTTCAATAATTTAAGGACATTTATAGATCACCCACGTTAATAGCATCATTGAGGATCCTTTACAGATAAACATTAACACATAGGCGAGTAAAAACAAAACAAAAAAACAGAACAGTTGTCTACATTCATGTTTCAATCTACATTTTGTAATAAACAAATTATAAGTATAATTTGATATGACCAAGACACCTAAAAACAAAAACACGGCCGTTTTCATCAATTTACAAGCAAGTGGGCAACACACATACATTGGAGTGAATGGGTTTTCTGGGCGCTTTTGCAATACCCATATCCTGCCACTCGGGGCGCAAAACCCTTAAACCCATAGATATATATGAGAACTAGATGACTCACCCGCAGCTGTTTCCCAATGACAAAGCGTAGCCAGTACGGCGGCCATCTTGGGACGGGCAACTCTCTCCCTCAGAGCATTAAGCCTATGCTGCATGTTCTGATATAATGACTAGAACTTGCTCAGTTTTTGTCCGATTTCAAAACGGTTTGATTTTTATGAACGTTTATGCAGTTACGATGCAGCATATTTAGAATCACGGATCATTTTAATAATGTATTTTTTTTTGTAAAAGTAACATTATAGTCTACTTGCCAGCCCATTGGGCCCCATTGTGAACCCGGAAATGTTGAGTACCCCAAAGTTTTATGTTAGAAATATATAGTATGGGTCCCCAGTATTCAGAAACTGCCGGATGCTAATTTATATATATTGGGCAATTAGCACAATTGACATAATTAGCATAAATTAGCATATTTTGCCTATATGGGCAATATTTCAACAAAATTGACTTGGCTGATCTGGACAATATTGGAGTGGTTTTAGGGGTTATTGATGATGCTGAATCCATTTCTGACATTTTCAAAATTCAAAATGGCTGTCTAAACCGGAAGTGACCAGATTTTAACCGCCAGTGGGCCGATTTTGATCGATTTCAATCTGGTCACTTCCGGTTTAGACAGCCATTTTGAATTTTGAAAATGTCAGAAATGGATTCAGCATCAACAATAACCCCTAAAACCACTCCAATATTGCCCAGATCAGCCAAGTCAATTTTGTTGAAATATTGCCCATATAGGCAAAATATGCTAATTTATGCTAATTATGTCAATTGTGCTAATTGCCCAATATATATAAATTAGCATCCGGCAGTTTCTGAATACTGGGGACCCATACTATCCATTTCTAACATAAAACTTTGGGGTACTCAACATTTCCGGGTACTCATTGTTGGCAAGTAGACTATTATAGTGACATTATGCAAATAATTAAAGAAATAGCTACATAGCCTACTGATTTATTTTACACAGAGTTATGAATAGTTTTTTTAGTGAAGATGACTGGATCACCTATCTACTGCACTGTAACTGCAGCCAGAGTCAGAGCAAGTTGCCCGTCCTCATATGGCCGACTGTGAGCTACGCCCGCGTGTAGTCCGATCCACCCCCTTGCTTAAACCCTTACCACAGGAGTCAATGGTGGTGTCGTTATTACTCTCTTTTCCAGTGCTCTAGGCTCTAGCCTGCAAGAGAGAGGCGTGTCGAATAGGGGGCCTGTCGCATAGTGACGTCATTACACGACACGCCCCCCGGCCACTACAAGGAACGCCCTACACATAGTTCTTAAAGGTTATAGCTACAACTTTTTCATCAAAAGGATTAATTTTAAAAAAAATAATACATCCACAGAATGTCTAGAGGGGTGCAGAATAAAAGTATTAATTTTACTGAATTAAAAAAAAAAAAGTATATAAATAATTGTTTAATAAATTTTGGCGGGTCCGAAATATATAAATATTTACATCTGGTTACGTTGGCAACGGCGGCATGGAATGATCTCTGTGGCAACAGCATTAGAACGTTGATGTCATGTGTCTTCTGCTGTAACTGACGACCAGTAAAACGTAAGGTTGGAGCGAGAGCGACACCTACTGGCCAGGAGGAATTAAACTTGTAGCTATCACCTTTAAAGGGATATGAGCCCAAGTACAGTTTGAGCATGTTCCAGCTACACAAAAGTCAACGATTTTGCCCACGCATTCTTTGCCCTATAATAAATGTATTCAAAAGCGTACAAATGTTAAGATTTTTTTTTTAAGGCAGGCTTTTATTAATATTAAAGTAGCCTACAAAAGCTGGCATTAGGCTACTTTAGACTCAGAAAACGTTATTTTCCATTAGTCTTAGGGATTGAGATAGAATTTTTTCTTTGACTCTGCCACGAGAAAAAAACACAAGATATTAACAGACAAGAATTCATGAGCTAAATACTAAATAGATAATTGTAGTGAAGAGGGAGATCTTATCACATTAATTTGGATGGTACTTTATGTACTTAAGTTTTTTTTTTTATGAATTCATGTCATGTGAATGGCTCTGTCTGTGAAGTATAGAAACTGAATATGTTCAACAAAAACAAAATATCTAATAAATAGAAAAAAATACAAAACATTTCAAGGCTTCTCACACAATTTATTGTGTTATTTATCTTATAGGAAACATTTGGAGCTTCACTGTTGCCTCCTATGGTGGAGGTGCCCGACCAAAGCTTCCTCCATCATTTTCAATTCACTGTCAAAAAAAGAACAAACATGAAAGGTTTTCAATTACATGTTGCATTTGAAATATGTCTATCATTAATTCTTTACATATTCATCTTACTATGGTTCATATTTTGGTCCCTTTTTGAACCTGGCTACAGCCTCTGGCACTGTCAGGTTACTGTACAACACATAGTTAAACCCTCAGTAGAAACACATACAAATGGCTTTCTCTACACTGTATTAGTTCTATAACTCCCTCGAGGCACGAACAACACAAGTGGCTTTCTTGGTACTGGTTTATTTGAAGCTCTCTCCAAATCCACCGTGAAAACTATAACATACACACATACAGACACACAATATTAATGATTACATCACCAAAGTAAACATAAACATGAAAACACTCGGCAAAGTAAAATACAGAAAACACATTAATTACCTCGTTGGCTGCGTGCCGTGTAAAGGGGGAATTATCTTTGGTCTTCGGCTGTTCCTTGAACACTCGAACACTTTGTAACCACTTAAATTGGTCCTTAACTTCACTAGTTAGCTTAACTACAGCACATGTGCGTCTTCACCTTCTCCTGTTTACTGCACAAATGGAAGAATTGACTCTAAACTAATTATTGATGGTCGCCCTCTCCTGGATAAAAAATGTAATAATAAATTCATACGTAACGCCATCCATGCTAAAAAGAAGTGTTCTCCAAGAGGGAAATTCTTCTGGGATGAGTTAATTTATGGTGTTAAATGGAAGAAAGCATGGATACTGCCTTATAAGTTTTGCATCTCTAATAAGGTCAAAGAAATACATTTTAAAATCTTACACAAAATGTACCCCTGTAATGCATTCCTATCTAAGTTTATGGATGTGAACAGTAAAAAGTCTTCTGTGATGTAGAGGAATCTATCGCTCATGTATTTTATGAATGTTGTGTTTTTGGATCGACCTGAGAAATCATTTTTCTAACTTTCTTAGTGTCTCATACCTGTTCACCAAAAAAGATGTTCTTTGTTATTTTTCTCATAACAGCAAGTCTGTTGAATTCATTACTAATTACTTAATTCTTTCCTGTAAATTCTTTATACACAAACACAGATTTCTCAAAACTAAACCAAAGTTTAAGGTGTTTCTACTTGAATTCAACTTTCATCTTAAGTCTCTCAGAATTATAAATGACAAAAAAAATTATCTATTTCTGCAGTATTACGACAGCCTGATGAATGTCTAATCTTAATGTTATTTCTAATGACTTCATGGATTTTTGTTAAATCAATGATTATAGTCTTTGTGTACTATGTATTCTATGCGTGACCAATGTATGTATGTACCCTTTTTCTTTTTTTTGTTTGTTTCTCTCCTCTTCTAATTGTTATTGTTTTTTTGTTTTTTATTACCGTCTCGCCTGATTATTACCTTGTTTCATATCTATTTTTTGTCTAAAAACACACACACTAAAAACACACACACAAACCAATCCACCAAACTGCACATATCCTATATAGTGTTTGTGATTTTTGTGGTTAATCACCTTGTTAGAGAACAGCACGTTATTCAATAAAAGTACTGAAACAACTCAAACAATTCAAAAGTTTAGAGAAAGTTAAAGCAGAAGTAAGCGATATTTTTGTGTTAATATAAGTCTTAAATAGTTATATCTTCCGACAGCAATCACTTACATAGAGTGTTTGGACCGAAACACGGGTCTGTCAGTCACTCTGCTCTGCTCTGAGCCGAGGAGAAAACTTTTCTCGTATCCTACAAGTTTTATCCAATGAGGAGAGAGAACGGCATAAAGGGGCAGTCCTCTCTGCGCCTGAATGTGGTGACGTAGGGACGAGGACCAATAGATCCATGACGAGGGCGGGGGCTGCTAACTCCATCGGCTGACAAGACGTTATGGTGCGTTCAAGGCAGCCCGTAACTCGTGTTTTTCCGACCTGTGAAGTCGTACCAGTTCGATCTGGTACGAGTTCACGGGTCGGAAGTTACGAGTGGCCGTTATAGTGACTTTCACAGGTAAAACAGGTCGGAGAAACACGAGTGGGTTGCCTGGAACGCTACAAAGTCGTGACTTGAAGCTGTAATTTACGGTTTCAAAAGCCTGCCTGGAACGCAGCATTAGCCAAAACGACCGGGTCGCTTACTTCTGCTTTAAGTTCACCTGTAAAGGTTTATAGTGCATTTCAGGTGCATTCTGAAATTTTATCCAAAAGCCAAACATCCCTAACTTTTTGTAAGTAGTCGTGTATGTGAATAAATGTACTTCTTATATTCTTCCACTTGATACTATGAATACGATAAAACATCAAAGCAATCATGAATAAGAATAATTCAAAACAACAGCAAAATTAATTTGCAATATATCGTTATTTTATTTCATATTTACAAAAAGAAAAACAAAATAGTGTCAAACGACAGGCTGCATTTTTTTTGTAACGGTGCTCTGGGCATGTTTGCATCGGCCCTGAGAGTTCAAACGATTGCACCCTCCACCCCCACCTCCCCCCTCTTACTGTAGCTGTGTTTGAAGTAAATCTGATCTCTCTTCAGTGCACGGCTGACTGAATCCTTTCACAGTAGTAGTACCCCTTTTATTATACAGTTGTTGATGAGCTGATGGTCGTGTGATTTCCAGACCTCTCTCTCTTCTCTCTCTGCGGTTTAACTTTTGTTCACTGGCAAAACAGTAGCGGCCGCTGGGAGTAAACAAACCCGGCGACCACCACAGCCCAGCAGCGTGCGTGGTTCATCGAGAGTTATCAATCAGCATCGATCATTACAGTTGTGTTTCTCCTCCTCTTTGTCGGTCAGCTTTTTCAGGAAAGAACATGATGTACTTTTAAAATGGACTGGGTACCGAGGATCTACATACAATACATATGCGCTATCAGGCGGTAAACGCTCCTGAACGCCACTCAAAGTGTTTTTTTCTTTCCTAGCAGGGGGGGAGACCCCATAGCAAAGAAAACACCACCACTCTGCACATTAAAAACATAGGGGGGGGAAATCATCACAAGGGAAGCACTTTGCACTGGAAACTCTACACTATAATGATCACTGTAACCACAGCAAAGGCATCCGGGAATCAATCAATCAATCAATCATCTCAAACACTTCAAATCAACACCTGGGAATGAGGGAATAACACTCAGGGAATGGGTCTTTCTCGTCGTTATTAGTTGGCTGAATTACAGTAAGTAAGTGCTGGGGAAACTCGTCACGAATCCTTTTTTAGTCTTTTTAATTCATTAAATAATTAACACATGTACTGTACACACGTTTTTTTTTCTTCTTTTCTTCTTCTTCCAGTTCCTCTACATGTCTATAAACCGTCGGCTCCTGTCCACGTCGCACAGAGAGACAGAGGTGCGTTAAAATACCAATGAATGATCGATCATGAGCGTCGGTGGATGATATCGCTCTAAACTCTAAAACTATGATCTGAGGTGCTGAGCTGAGTGACAGCAGAGTATTTCACTTCATCATGAGACTTAAAGTCTTTTTTTTTTTCTTTTTGTGTGTGTAAAGGCACCGTTTATACCCGTGAAGTGGTTTTTGATAGATTTTTACCTTGAGGCTAAACAGTACGTGAAAACGAAATGGAAACGGCAGTGGCATTTTCTTTTCTTTTCTTTTGTTTTTTTGAAGGAATGCAGTTAAACCTAAACCGTGGAGGAGCTGCTGACAAACTAATGCAGAGATGTTCAGATGTTCTCAGTTGTGCGTTCAGTGATTTTTACAGAGTAGAGTGTGTGTAGAGTTTGTTTTGTTGTTGGTTTGTTGGTGTGTGTGTATTTGTGGCTCCTGGTGGTTTTGTCGTGCCTCCTCTTCCTCCTCCTGATGATGATGATGATGATGATGCTGCTGCTGCTGCCGCCGTCCACACACCTTCTTCTGCTCGAGGAGAGAAACAGAGTCGACGGTCCGGTCGACTCTCTGCTTCTGTCTCTTCCTCTTCATCGCTGACGCACACACAGAGTGACGTGACCCTCTGGCTGCAGTGCTGCTGATGGACCGCGCCGCCGCCGCCGCCGCCGCCTCGTCATCACATGATGGAGCACTGCTCTGCCGCCCCGGCCCCCGGCCCCCCAGGCAGGTTCAGAGACTCCATGTCAAAGTTAAATCCAGGAGGCTGCGGAGGAGGAAGAAAGAGGAACAACACACTAAGAGTGGGGCAACATTACAATACCATATACCAGAGATGGGGACTCGAGTCACTGTGACTTGGACTCGAGTCGACTCGAGTCGCTATTTTGATGCGACTTGACTTGACTTGACAAAAAATAAAAGACTTGCGACTTGACTCGGACTTGGAGGTTAAAGACTCGGGACTTGACTTGAGACACGATGACTTGAATGACTTGAATGACCAGCCGCCACCGCTGAATTTCTCACCGGCACGGCACCAGCTCAGTCGGTGTTTTTTTTTTTTTTTTCCCCTGACTTTGGGATTTGATACGGAGCAAAGAGGCCACCAGGGTCGCTGCAGCGGGCGTGCTATTTGGTGCTACATATCTATTATAATATAATACATCCATAGCGTGCTATGACGCTCACAGCTCAGTGTTTTTAATCAGAGATTTCATCCGGAGTTTCAGTGACGGTGAGCGGCCTGACGCTGCTTCATTAACGCCGCGTCGCCGCCGCTGTTCAGAGTCGGGGCAGACGCACAGTAACCACAGACATACAGTAACAGTCACCTGTTACCAGCGTTACCATAGCGAGGAGCTAACGTGTCCTTTTTTTTAATATCCTCTCCTTCAGACCTCAAGTTCTCACTGCTGCAGAATCTGCAGTGACTACACAGCTGTTAGCTGATTGGCTGTTTGCCTGTCACTCATAGCATCCAGGGATGTTTCAATGTTCCACATTCTTTGACTTTTGAATATAAAATATCAAATTAATATCTAAAACTACTTGGTATGAGTGCAGGCTGAGAATGGTGTTGTCATGATAGAATATAATAGATTTTCTATTCTATTCTACTCTATTGTCTACACTTTATTTAGATCAGATTCTGCGGGTGAAATTGCAATAATAAGGTGACTTGACTTGGACTTGACTTGCCCAAAGAATAATGATAACCTTGTTTTAGACTTTGAAAATTAGCCATCCTATTACTAAGAGGCGCCTCTAATTTATTAGATCTGTATGACGGCCAGTCGGCCTGATGGGTGTTGATCTATTTAAATTATGATGGAGTTTTGACTGATATATTTTTGTATGTTTTTGTTTTGCACAAGGTGTGTTCTGATTTATACATTCCCTTTACCATGTGACTCATCATGTGACCCTCAGGGGATGGTTCAAAAATGGGGCGTCTGATTTGTATGAGTTAGTCTGATGAAGAGCAATGCGCTCGAAACGTTACTATTGTTGATGTGCTAATAAATCTGCACATAAGGGAGCTGATGTGTGCGGTCTCCGTTTTTTGCCTTTCCTGTCTACAATTTTGAGGCCAGCACCTTTTAAACTGGATGTGTGCGACCGTATCTTATCTACTCTTTGCTTGAAATGTCAACATGACCGTCCTCTGTGGAGCCTGAGCTCTGTCTCAGTCTGTAGCTGAGACCAAACACCCACAGAGGAATGTGTCCAACTAAAACCATGTGGAGTCTTCTGTCGATGTGGTGAGAGAAAAGAAAAAGAAAAAAAACTCGTTTGCTCGAAATGAGGTTAGAAAACACAGACATGCTGTAAAAGTGATGTCATGTTGTTTAAGAATTGTCATATACATGTTGCTGTTGTTGTTGTTGCTGTTGTTGTTGACTGAGAACAGTAAAACTCACCGCATCCCCTGCCAGCTCTTTGGGCGGCTGGCCCAGGTCCTGCAGCTGTGAACAAAAACACAACAAACACATTGATGCGTTTCATTCTCAACAAGACAAAGTCTCTTCACATTAAAGGGATAGTAGCATTTTTTTTAAAGTGGGGTTGTATGATCTACAAATAGCCCCTAAGTACTTTAATTGCACTTTGACTCTCTGGACTCCTCCCGTTAGCAACGCCAGCCCATAATAGCCCTGCTCAGAGATTTACAACATAAGAAAGAGCCTATTTTCGTGGCCTAAAAGAGGTTTTACGTGAAAAAAAATACACAGTTCCATTGTTCGCTATAATATAATTTTTTCCAGCCCTTCAAAGTGCAGGAAAAACGCAGTTTTTATTTGGACCTAACCAACTGCTGATCGGCGGGCGCTAACCCTGGGCGGAGGGATACGTGAGTTGGTTAGGTCCAAATAAAAACTGTGTTTTTCCTGCACTTTGAAGGGCTGGAAAAAATTATATTATAGTGAACAATGGAACTGTGTATTTTTTTTTCAGGTAAAACCTCTTTTAGGCTGCGAAAATAGGCCGTTTCTTTGGGTCCATTCACAACACTGTATGTTGTAAATCTCTGGGCAGGGCTATTATGGGCTGGCGTTGCTAACGGGAGGAGTGCAGAGAGTCTTCTACTGCAATTAAAGTACTTAGGGGCTATTTGGCGATTTGGAGATCATACAACTCCACTTTTAAAAAATGCTACTATCCCTTTAAGGTTCAATCATGTACAACAGTTTGTAAGCCGATGCCCTCCACTGTCAATGTAAAGGGCTTCCTCTCACACTAACAGCTTTTTAAAGGGCATTTCCAGTGGTAATCAATGTTTACCTCAGATATCAGGTCACATATGATCAGTTCATTTCATACCATCCATACTCCCAACTGCAGCGTGTGGACGTTTAGATTTGTTTTTGTTCAAGAATCTGTCGTTTTTTCAATGTTCATTAATGGGTTCAGGACTAATTTTAAACTGTGGTCGCAAGTAACGTGCTTTTGACCATCATTTAAATGTTAAAATTCGCTTTACAATTAAATTAAATCAAAATTCGGACTTACCGCGGCTTCCGCATTGTTCCTTTCCGGGTCAGAGAACACAACAGACTAAAGGCTGAAGCCGCTGAATTTGAGCCACAGTGTCGTTTGTTCTCTGACCCAGAAAAGAACAATGCAGAAGCCGCGGTAGGTCCGAATTTTGATTTAATTTAATTGTAAAGCAAATTTTAAAATTGATGGTCAAAAGGACGTTAGTTGCGACCACAGAACAGTTTTAAAATTAGTCCATTAGGAGCCCATTAATGAATATTGGAAAAAAATATAGATAGCAGTTATGCAGTTAGGTAGGAGTATGGATGGTATGAAATTAACTGATCATAGGTGATATGATATCTGAGGTAAACATTGATTACAACTGGAAATGCCCTTTAATGTAAGTATCTGTATCATATCAGTATTTGATCCATCACAGTATTGATTAGATACAGACTCACGTGTATCAACCCTAACTCTAGATAGATAGATAGATAGATAGATAGATAGAACTTTATTCATCCCGAAGGAAATTATTTGGCCAGGCCGCTCCAGAGAAAATACTTAATTAAAGAAATAAATAGGATACAAGGAGGAAAATATATGACAAAAATATATCCTGCAATGTCTAGACAATATACACAACAAAGAAGCAACCTAGATAGTCCAGTCATTTTATGAGAAAAGGTTGAACAAATTGCAACAGAATCAAACTCAACTGATTTTGTATCCTCAACATGTCCTGAGTGAGGGAAAAAAAGCCCCAAAGAATCCCATTAGGGGAAAGTTTAGAAAAACACCCAAACATATCCCATTTATACGCATATAAAAAAATTTTTTTCACGTGTATAGGGTAAAATTTTGAACCTTTAGATATCTCCATGAAAATTACTGAGTTGATTACTTACATTAAGACAAACAAAAAATGTATTACAAGTTTTTTGAAATTCTTTGTTAACATGAGCAAATTTGCATACATTTGCATAAATTAGCATAAATCCCACCGTTTTGACGGCACATGTATATGAAGTTGCTGTGGTGGTACCGGCATGAAAACTGGAATGAGTCGACTCCATCGGTCAACCCACAAGTTGACCACTTTAAATTTCAAGATGACTGCAATTTTTCAAGACAGCCACATCCTTAGTAGAGCAGGTATGACATGAGCCAACAGTGCATAATCCAATTACGTATGGCTAATTTGCATACATACAACACCTGATCTAAACATTGGGTAGAGCAGGTGAAAATGTCTTGTTCAATCTTGTGAACATATAATATGTTAACAAGATTGTTAACATATAATATGTTAACAAGATTGAACAAGACATTTTTTAACTGTAATATGATATTACAGTTAAAAAAACTTAAGGAATGGAACCAATTTAGGCCCATGAGCATTAATAGAGACGGAGCATGTCATACCTGCTCTATACACGTGAAAAAAATGTTATGCGTATAAATGGAATATGTTTGGGTGTTTTTCTAAACTTTCCCCTGATGGGATTCTTCGGGGCTTTTTTTTTTCCCTCACTCAGGACATGTTGAGGATACAAAATCAGTTGAGTTTGCTTCTGTTGCAATTTGTTTAACGTTGACCCCTTTTTTGGCGTAAAATTACTGGACTATAACGAACCACTGAGGAAGTGAGATGCGTCGTCTCTACCTTCTGCATCAGGTCCATGATGCCCTCGAACGTCTTCTCCTTCTCCTCGGGCCCCTCCCCCTCCTTCTCAAACTGCTTACAGATCTCTCCCATGATCTTGGACTGCTGCTCGTAGCGCTGGTAGTCCTCGGCGCTGAGGCTCGGCTTGTTGGCGTCCAGCCAGTCTGGGTACTGAGAGGGCGAGGGACAGTTACTACAGGAGCTCCAGTAACATAAAGAGGAAAGTAGCTTTCCGCTGATCTGATCGGCTGTATGGGATCGGCCGATATTTTGCACTTTGCGCAATTCGTGAGATCGGCCGTATGCCATATGTGGCCCGTTCTATCAAAATGAGTCGGATGTCGCAACGTTCTATTTTTAGATAATCAGCTGATAACATGGAAAACCCATAGAAAATCAAAAAAAATGTTTTACCCTAATTTCAAAGCAATGACATTCAAAAACAATCTCGCAAAGTTTCACAGTCCAGATAATTGAGAAAAGGCAGGTAAATGATGATTAAAGTTGACTTGCAACTTAAGCCCTCTGAAAATGAGCGTTGCATCGGTGCAAAACATGAAATATCTCCTGAACCGTTCATGATAGAGACGAGCTGTAAACTGCATCTGAATCGCGGGGTTCTCCGCTTTCCGACGGTCATTGAATGGTGCCTCTATGACGAGAAGGGACGGGTACAGAAACAGATGCTAAACCGAGTAGCATCGACGCTAACAGAGCGTAGCATCGACGCTAAACCGAACGTACACGCTTGCACATGTTTTACAAAATGTCAACAAAACATGACAACTTCTGAACCGTTTATGATAGAGACGAGCTGTAAAAAGCATCTGAATTGTGAGATTCCCTGCTTTCCGAGGGTCATTGAATGCTACCTCTATGACAACAAGGGGCCGTATAGGGTGCGTGTAATCACGTGGTACAGGAACAGATTCTAGAGTCACTGGCAAAAACTTTAACTGCAATTTTCTCAGATTTTAGAACGGAATAAGAGAGTAGGAGATCGTAATTCAAATGGCCACATCTCGAAAACCATCAAATGTATGACTCTGACTAGGGTATCATTTTAAAGCTTATTTTCTAATCTTTCCATTGATACCAAAATCTCAACTTTGAAATTTGGGTCACTGTGACTCATTTTGATGGATCGGGTCACAGCTATTCCCTTAATATTTTTGAGATTTTATTTTAGGAAAATGTCGTGACCGATTCGATCAATGACGTCATTGTCCTGTTGAAACTTTTTGCAGATTCGATTGCAGGTGGCTTGTGTTTAATCTGTCCCATTTGCTCCTAAAGGTGCAGCCACACTAAATCGTGGAGTGTCGTTTTGCTCTCATTGAGAATACATTGAGTCGTGCCTTCGGGTATCCCAGCATGCTTAGTGCAGCGACGGCGACACCCGAAGGTGCAACCCAATGTTTTTTCAATGAGAGCGACACGACGGTCTGCTATTTAGTCGGGTATAATGTGGCTGCACCTTAAGAAGTTCCACGGCACCGACATGTTTGTTTACTAGTGGTGATGATGTTGCTAGCTAATGATTCGAGATTCAAAAAGCTTTATTGTCCATCACATAGTGACAGGGCTCAAAACATAAACGCCACAAAGACATAAAACAAACATTTAAACCAATGAGACGAGTTTGTTTTGCTTTAAACAAACCAACAAAGCAAAATAGACACGTCTCATTGTTGATACTCAGTAGATACGTATATATACAGTAAATAAACACGTTAGTTAACTCATCGAGTGCCGCGCTCCTTTCCAAAGTTTTAGTCAAGTGTAACGGCAATTTAGACCATTTTTGACGATTTTTGTAGAGCCACAGTGTATTCTATATTATTGCCACCAACACATACTGTAGCTCATTTGAAAGGTGAAACTTTATGCTTCAAATGGCCACAAACCGTTTGTTTCTAGGTGCCTCTGTTCCTGAGAAAACTCAAGCTAAACATGGCTGGGTTTCACCAAAATCCCTGCTTTTTTTCTAGAAAAGGAGATCCAGCGTCTTTTATGAAAGCTGCTCTGTTTGTGTCTGTCGCTCTTCTGACACTCGCACTTCTGGATCAAAGGGCTCGTGTAAGATAAATACAGTATATACAACAATTGTTGTTCTATTCACAAATCCAAATCAGCCCCAAAAAAGCTGATTGTGTACATAAATCCTAGAGTAAAGCGAGCGCTGTGAGGACAAACCTTGGCAGTGATCTCTTTGAGAGACGGATAAAGCACTTCCTTAGAGAGGAGATTCTGCATGATGGACTGCATGATGGGCAGGATGTTTCCCTCCTCGCCGCCGGCTTCACCTCCCTCCTCCAGTCCCAGGCCTTCCAGCGCCTTGACCAGGTCGTCCCCGGCCAGTCCCGCTGACTGTGACACAACAGGACCATGTGGTTAGACGAGAGACTTTAGTTTGGGCTTTAAAGCAGATATCAGTGGAATGTTTTTGTTAATATAAGTCCTAAATAGTCCTATTTTCCGTCAGCAATCACTTACATGAAGTATTTCAGCCTAAACACGAGTCTCTCCGTCACTCTGCTCTGCTGTAACCCGAGGAGAAAATTTTCCTTGTGGGATACAAGTGTTATCCAATGAGGAGAGAGAACGGCATGAAGGGCTGTGTGTGCAGCCAAGGGATGCGCGTGAATGTGGTGACGTAGCACGAGGACCAATTGATGCCTGACAAGGGCGGGGGCTGCTAACTCATGGTGCGTTCAAGGAAACTCGTACTTTGTGTTTTTCCTTCCTGTGAAGTCATACCAGTTCGATCTGGTACGAGTTCACGGGTCGGAAGTTACGAGTGGCCGTTATAGGGAACTTTCACAGACAACAGGACGGTAAAAACACGAGCTACGGGTTACCTGGAACGCTACCAAGTCGTAGTTGTGACTTGAAGCTGTAACTTACGGTTTCAAAAGCCTGCCTTGAACACAGCATTAGCCGAAACGGCCGTGCCGATGATATCTGCTTTAACTGTCCCTTTAAGAAAGTTCTTTTTCACAGGACCTCTTCATTTCACATCCATTAACACTGGGGCAACTCTAACAATCGATCTTAAGATTAATCTTTTGTTCAAGGTCGTTATGACGGTCGCGATGAGGCCCTGCAGTGAAGAGATTCAAAACATTAAACCAGTGTTTTTCAACCTGGAATTCAAATGGGGTCGCCTGAAATGTCTAGTAATTGATAAAATAAAATTACTAATCAAATTTTTTCTTTTTACTAATTATTCTTCTTTTTAAAATGATGATTAAAAACACCACACACAATCTTAAACAACAGCATTCTATACTTTCACCTTCTCAAATATAAAGCGAGTTCAAATAAAATGCAGCATATATAAATATCTCAGCTTGCGCATCTTGGTGTCAAAATGGGGTCACGAGCCAAAAAAGGTTGGGAACCACTGCATCAGGGTTCCTACAGCTTAAGCCAAGTTAAATTTAAGACTTTTTAAGACGTTTTTAAAGCCACTTGAAATGAAATTTAAGACCGACTTCACAATAAACACAAATGCAGAAAAAACAAAAACGTCACCACATATATTACATAGAGTTAGGGACAATTTTACCCACTTTCCTATGTGGTCCAAGGTAAAGTGACTGCTACATGAATGATTGGAGGGGGGGGTGTGAGTGAGTGAGTGAGTGACATCATTTAACAGCTGTGTAGTTGTGGAGAGGAGATGATAAACTAAAAAGGACACGTTTGCTCGTTCGTATGTTTCCATCCAAAGTGATTCAAATAACTGGGAAATGCGCATTAAAAGAAATTTGAGTTCTGTGTGTTTCCATTAAAAGTACGGACTTTGGTGAAAACTACAAACTCGTGCAAGTTTTCCGCAGCTGTCCTTTCAAAATAAATGCATAAAAAGTCCAGAAAAAAAAAAAAAAACTGACTTGGGAGCTGGTGGTGGTGAGAAATTTAGCGTTGACGGCCGCCACTAACTTCTCTATGTCGGAATGTTACCAATTATTTTGAGATTTGAGACTAATTACAACCATAAAATACCACTTACCATGTGTTAACATTTTTAAGACGTTTGAAAAATTGATTCAAGACATTTTAATGCCAATTAAGGCCTTGTTTTTAGATTAATGAATTCAATGCCTTTTAAGACTTTTTAAGGATCCGTAAGAACCCTGTGCATTAAACCTTTGACCCACCTGGAGGTTGTCTGCATTTTTGGCCAGGCCACGCAGGGTTTCTTTAAGACAGCAGGTGAATTCTTGCTGGGAGGCCGTGTCGCTGCCTGCACAGAAAACACAGGCAACGGTTTGAGAGCGGAAACACAAAAACAATACGACGTAACATGCCCTCTAACAACAGCGATGCGGATGAAGAAGGAAGGAAGCCCTCACCAACTTTCCCGGCAGCCTCCGACAGCTTCTGGAAGTGCTGCAGCAGCTCGGGCTCCTCCTGGGCCAGCTCGGTCATGGCCTTCTCCCACTCCTCCTTGGCTTGAGAGGCCATCTCTCCCTCGAAGAGACTCTCAAAGAGCTTACAGTCCTCCAGCAGGGGGGGCTGCACAGGGACACGGGACAGATGAGGGTCTCTCTAAAGACCTGGAGGAAGCTGCACTTTTCCATAGATGTTGCAAAGGTTCAGTTTTTTCCAATTGGGAAATTTTGTTTTGGAGGGATAGTTCAACATTTAGTCAAACTGGCCCATTGCCATAATCCCTATAGTCTTAGCAGTAGGTTCGTTACCTTTAATTGTCGGTGCAAGCTATTTTTAGAACGGTGGAGCAGAGCCGTGAGCTGCTCAGAGCTACACTACGGAGGCTCATGGGATTTCTTGGTTTCCCTCATCAAACTCATCAAATACACAATCCAACAACTCCACAACGCTCTGGTGGACAAGTTGTGACCTGCACATTCACCACGCTATGAGATAATAACACAACGTTACCAGACAGAGTTGTTTTAGAGGGAAATTCATGCAAAACTGCTGATGCGTGTTCCCGTCGGGGGCAGCTTTTCCCGCGAGCAGTCTCTGCATTTGCCTCGAAAACAACGGCTCTGCTCTGCCGTTCTAAAAATAGCTTGCACCCACAATTAAAGGTAACGAACCTACTGCTATGACTATGGGGATTATGGCAATGGGCCAATTTGCCAACATTTTGAACTATCCCTTTAAACATATGGCAGGGGCAAGTTTAGGAAACAAACACCAAAAGAGAACAAGGAACCGACCAAGTCAAGTTCTCCTGACAACAGACAAACACAAATACTGTCCATCAGTCAGGGCTGGAAACAATAACATGACATGATCTAAAAAAAAAACAATCTATTGTTTCCTAATGAAAATGAGGCACAGACAGCACAGCTAGAAACTTAAAGGGATAGTAGCATTTTTTTTTAAAGTGGGGTTGTATGATCTACAAATAGCCCCTAAGTACTTTAATTGCAGTAGAAGACTCTCTGCACTCCTCCCGTTAGCAACGCCAGCCCATAATAGCCCTGCCTAGAGATTTACAACATACAGTGTTGTGAACAGACCCAAGGAAACGGCCTATTTTCACGGCCTAAAAGAGGTTTCACGTGAAAAAAAATACACAGTTCCATTGTTCACTATAATATAATTTTTTCCAGCCCTTCAAAGTGCAGGAAAAACACAGTTTTTATTTGGACCTAACCAACTCACGTATCCCTCCGCCCAGGGTTAGCGCCGCCGATCAGCAGTTGGTTAGGTCCAAATAAAAACTGTGTTTTTCCTGCACTTTGAAGGGCTGGAAAAAATTATATTATAGCGAACAATTGAACTGTGTATTTTTTTTTTCCAGGTAAAACCTCTTTTAGGCCGTGAAAGTAGGCCGTTTCTTTGGGTCTGTTCACAACACTGTATGTTGTAAATCTCTGGGCAGGGCTATTATGGGCTGGCGTTGCTAACGGGAGGAGTGCAGAGAGTCTTCTACTGCAATTAAAGTACATATTAGGGGCTATTTGTAGATCATACAACCCCACTCAAAAAATGATACTATCCCTTTAAGACCATAAAAACTGACAACAATAACAAAACCTTTCCCTTACACGGTTCACTATACTCACACCCCTTGATCTTTGGGTTGAGAATCGCCTGATGTTGACATAATGAAATGACGTTGGACACTTAACTAACGATATTTTGAGATAAATTCAAGCAACAAAATGACAAAGCAACAAGTCAAAGAAAAGTTTAGTTGTTTGATGATTATGTCATTTTCCTACATACAGACCTTCTCCGCTGTACCGCTGTTGTTGGCAGAGGAGGAAGCAGCTGCAGGTTCAGGAGCTGGAGGCGCCGCTGCCTTGTCAAAGTCATCCAACGCACCTGGATGAAAGAAACACACAGCATCAGAACCACAGCCAGAAACCAGACCGGCTCTTCTACTCATTTCCATTTTATAGCGCCGTGTGTGTGCAGCATGTTCCAGTTGGTTTCCAGTTGAGTCTAAAGCTAAACATTAACCCTATACAGTATGATACAGTAATACAGTTTATAGTATGACTACCTATATAGAGAGATAAAGACTAGTAATCATATGTTAGAATAAATCTATATGTATATAAATATAAATATAAGAATATATTAGAATAAATCCAGTTAAATAACTCATAAATTAACTTACTGTATAGATTATAATGACTAGATAACTTGATAGATAAATTCAAGTAATAATGACTAGATAACTTGATAGATAATTTATGAATAAGGGGTGGGAGTAAATAAGTCTTACTTCTTCCCACTCCTTTTCGGATATGAAACAAACAAATAAACAAACAAAACAAAAAAAAATCAAATTACCTTTATTTTCAATTATTTTCTTTTATTTTTTTATTATATATATATATATATATATATATTTTTTTTTATTTTTTTGTTGTTGTTCATATGTTGTTTTTGCAAAGTTTTTATATGTTATGTCTGTCTGTCATTTCTGTATTATGTTTTAGTATTTCTTTTAACATGTCCGAAATAAACTTTAACTAACTAAAAAATAGTGTGGTGGTCCTCATTCCTGCCTTGGGGCCACCTAAGAAACAGTTCTACACATGATTTCTACATTATGACTCTTTCCTTCAATATTAGGAAATATAAGTTGAGAGGTGAATGCAACTAAGAATCGTTTTTATAAAAAAGATAACTTTACAGATTATTGTCAGTCTCTGATATGTAAGAAAATAGAGAAAAAGCCCATCATAATTTCAGACACATTCGAGCTGCTTGTTTTTGTCTCACAAATAGTCAAAAACCCCAATATTTTTCAGAACAGACGAAGAAAACTGGAAAATAATCATGCTTCAAAGCTGGAGTTTTTCTCATTTTTGTTTCATCTAATGATCAATTGATGATTAACAATCATTTCAGCTCTTGCACAAACATATAGGCTATTGTAATGATTTTCACTTCTTATACAGCAAAAGTATCTCATGAAATGCACACTCAGATGTCAGTTCAAGAGGCACAACACTGAACCCACTGCAGTCCAATGTCCAAACAGCCTTACAACACTGACAAATAATCCATAAAATGACAATAAATTTGCATCTGTCAAAGCCTCAATAATCATTTGCTGAATCCCTCAGATTTATTTATCTTGTGGGTCTCTGGAGGGATCATCACTGCATATGGGACAGCTACAACACAACAATGCATCATAACAGATGGTAAATTCACTGATGAGGGATGCGTTTCTGCAGAGTGGGTGCTTCACTTTTACTTGAAAATGTTTAAATACAGATCATTTTTCTTTACTTAAAAAAAAAGAAAAAGAAGAAGTACTTGTAATAAAGTACTTTCACATTGTTTTTGTATTGGTATATGTTTTAGTAAAGGACTGGAGTGAGCATTTCTTTCTGCACTGTCAGTGGAGCCATGAGGTGTTCACTGCAGCGTGTTTACAGTAAGTAAAAACCATTACCTGCAGCCAAAAACACACACAAAAAAACACATCTAGCAGATAACAGGAGCTCAAACAGAAACACTGGTGCATTCATTAGCAGATCTAATGATGAACTTTATACAACAACTCTCTGTTGAGCAACTTGATTCAAGGGCAAAGATAAAACATGTATAAAAATCGCTGTGTAACGTTTTAGAGCTGGATCACAGCTAAGGTAGCTATCATTATCCACACACGGGGGTTTTATTGCAACGCTACTCGTAACCTATTCGTTTATTTAAGTGAATATTGGCAATAATCTATAGATTTTAGGGACTCAATCTGAGCCTCTAAGCTAACCACACACACAGAGAGAGATGTGGGGTCCCAGTACGACACCGACCGGGGCCCTTTCTTTTCTTTTCTAACCGCAACCGACCGAGCTAACTAACGTCGGTAACGTCTAAGTAGAGGAGTAAATACTGTAGTGTCATCTCTTACTGTCCAGTAATTCGTCCAGTTCTGCGTCGTGTGCGGCGGACGGCTCTCCTGCTCCCGACGCCATGATGGTACCTTCCTTCCTTCCTTCTGCTGCTGCTGTGAAACACCGACAAACACCGACCGAGCACCGCCGAGCGCAAGTCCCCGAAAACTGACGACAGCGTCGCGGAATCAGGTCGTCATAGCTACGAGCTGAGCTGGACGTTCTGGAACTCTGACTCACGTGGCGTCATCTGGTGGCAGCGGCGAGAATCACAACAGAGGTACTACTTTATTTATACACCACAATATTTATTTTAGATAATATCTGCTGTGATTTTGAGCTCCTCTGGCAAAATGTCCTTTTTGGATTTATAAAGAGTGACGCTCCAGCTGAAAAAGAATATTTTTTAATTAATCTAATTTTAATTCTTGCAAAGTTTTATATCCACAACTAGTGTAAATTTGCCAAAGTAAAACCCATTTTTTTGTGTTTTCATGAAAGAACTGGAGGTGTATTTCAAGTCAGTTTCCTCTGCTAATAACAAAAAAGCTATCAAAACTATAAATCTGTGCTCCCACTTTAATATCTTTAATTCAATTTAATTTCCATTGCTCATACCCCCCTGGTGTGTCTTACTTTTTTTCTTCTCCTTTTTTTTTTTTTTACTATTATTTATTTCTATTTATGTTTGTATTTATTTTATTGTCACGTCTATTTGTTATCCAATTGTTATTAATATGATGCTCATCATATGGTTTTATGCACTGTTTATGTATTTTGTAAAGCAATAATAAAGTTGTTAAAAAATAAAAAATAAAAAAAAAGAATCACAGAGGTACTACTTTATTTATACACCACAATATTTAGCATTTATAAGTGGGCTAATATATACTTTGTGTTTTCTTTTCTTCTTTTTTTTTATCTTACCTTTATGTTGTGTCTTTAACAACATATATTTAAAAGGAAGTAGACTAGCGGTGCATGCACGCAATGTTGAGGCTCCACTTCACAGACGTTTACTCAGGACCAGCCTGACTCTGCAGCACAAGAAGATGTTACCATAGATACAGAACGTAGCAGCATCATCACACATATCATTACGCAGATAACGATTACTTATCACTACTTGTTTATACAGCATCTAACCACATAAGAATATAGTCCATACTCTATACTTCCTCTATTAAGATTGTATTACGTAATATTTCACTTTTTGCAATGTGTATGTCATTCCCTGAAGGATAAATAGGTCTAATATAAAAGATAAGATAAAATAAGATAATCATTTAGCCTATTTATTTGAAGACCTATTTTTATACTCAAGCTTTTAATTAATCACTGGTATTATAATCCATTTTTTTGGTAATAGAGTATCATTAAGAATATGATTAAGACAAAAGAATAAATAAGAATAAATACACATTTACATAGACATACACACTCCTTGAAATATGAATTACCAATGCCCTGTAGCTACGTGTGCATAGTTACCGATAGTTACACATTTAGAAAATAAATATACACATTACTTTATGAGTTTTTTAAATGTTTGTTTTGTTTTTTTTGCTTAGTCACGCTCAACCTGAAATCCCCATAGTCCCATGTAATCTAATCACAACACCATCTAATCTATCACATGTTCAGTGAGACGCTGTATTTTTCTTTCCTAGTATGTTCTTCATCAGCCTTTTACGTAATATATTCACACACAAAGAGTCTGAATATTAAAAGTATAATTTAGATTATTGTTTTATATAATTATATTGTTAAATTGTTTGCAGGGCCACATCACTCTAGTAGATTTGTCGGCCCGCTCACCGTGAGACTTTCCTGGGTAATAACTTCCACAGCTGTGACATTTCACCAATTAGGACCTGTGTTTATTGTCCTGCTGCAGGCATTCAGCAGAAAACACTGAGCTGTTGTTGTGACCGGCCATCAGCACTCACACACTGGACCATCCATTAAGTGTCACACTCAACCTGAACCCACCCTCACAATTTATTCGTGTATTTGCTGACAACTTTAACTGCTCCGATACTATAGTGGACACTGAGCAGTTGACTTTACAAACAAACAGGGCCGTTGTATAGGGGAGAAAGGTGATGATAACTCTAGGGGCCCAGCGCCCAGTGGGGCCCATAAAAAACCCCAGTAGTCTAATCTTTGTATGACTGATTTATTCTGCGTAAGACCCTGACTATAGTACAACATCTTTCCAAGAATATTTGTCTTATTTCTTGTCCAAATGTCTCATTTCTAGTCAAAACTAATCTCTTTCCACTTAAAATAAGACTCATTACCTATAAATTAACTTGTTTTTCGATCATTTTCACTTAAATTCACAATAAATAGAAAAATCTGCCAGTGAAAGTAAGTTTTTTGTGCTTGTAATAAGGAAGAAAAACTTGCTCCACTATCAGATTTTTTCTACTTATTCCAAGTGAAAATATGCTTGAAAGAAGTAAAAAAGTGTCTAAAAACAAGCTACTTTTAATATGATGTGTCTTATTTTAAGTAGAATGAGATTTGTTTTGACTAGAAATGACATTTTGACTAGAAATAAGACAAATATTCTTGCTAAGATACTTGAGTTTTTGCAGTGTAATGCTGCATTAGCATCAAAACAAAGAAGGCTAAATAAAAAACGATAATACATACGTAGTCTAAGAAGGAAAAGTTAGGGGGAGGGGCCCACTTTAGTATTCTTTAAGGGGGCCCAGAATTCCTAGCAACGGCCCTGCAAACAAATACTGTAATGTTTTACAAAGCAGTAAAACACACTTGAAATAATACATTATTTATCACATAGGGAACGTGTTATAACTGATATTGAGAGAGTAATGTGACCTTGGTATGAGACATAAAGATGTAGCTACCTTGTGAAAGACCAACGACAAGACGACAAACTTATATGGATATCGGCGAAAAAAACAAACAAAAAAAGCCTATAATTTGCTCGAAGAAAATTTTCAAAAATATTCCTTAAGCTATAATATAGGCTACAGTGTTACGGGCTTTTAATTTCAGACATACCTACTAAAAAGGGTGAGGATTTAGGAGTGTTATTAACATCTCGGATCTTTTTCATTTATTTATTTAGCTGGTTAAAGATCAACAGAGAATCACACATGGACAATTCTCAGCCTACATACCTTCTCTGTGTATTTTTCAGTGTGTGACAATGTTACTTTTATCTTATCTTATCTTTGCCAAAGGGATGTGGGGGAAAAAAAGTACAAAAGTATACCGGTAATCCTTCTTGAGAAACCAAAACCAACTTTATAAAACTTTATAAAAGCACATTTGAGAATGAACCACCATAAATAAAGAATATAATATATCTAATTGTATTTACAGGAGCACAGATTGACATTATTGTGCACCTATAGATAATAATGACTCGGTGAAATGTGCAGTTTAAGCGCATTAAAGAACATTGTGCATGCTGCTGCTGCATCTCTCTCTCTCTCTCTCGGGTTTTCTTCTTGTTTCACGCACAGGAAACGCGCCGATTGATTCATAACTCTCAGGAAATAAATATGGTTGCCAGGGGTTACAGCTGCTGCCGTTGCTTAGCAGCGCACACACATAACAACAGGAGTGCGATGACACGAGGCCGGAACGATGACAAATATTTAGCTTATCCGGCCCGTATCGATAGTAACGCTGATGGAGAGGCGTTAAAATAAAAAATGACGACATCCTCATTAGTAATTCAACAAAAGGGCGGGAGGGGGAAACTTTTTTTTTCTTTTCTTTTTTCTTTTTCACATTTCCGCGTGAATATTTAACGCATAAATCAATGTAGACTGTAATTATAATAACATTAGTGTAACTCGAGGTTTTGTTTCTACATCCTGGAGACTTGTTGTGTCCAAGTGCTCCAGAAATGTGCTGCGTAAAGGAGGGTGAAGCTCGGCTGAGGGCTGGGTGGGTGTGTGAGGAGGAGGAGGAGGAGGAGGAGGAGGAGGGGGAATCCAGACAGATGTGAATAACGGTGCGGACATTTGATGCCTAATTTGGTTCTGCTGGGCGGGGAGCTGCTCCTCGGAGCTGCTAGTAAATCCAAAGTCAGGGAGCTGAGGAGGTGCACTGCAAACTACGACTTGTCTGCGACCTGGAGAACAAGACAGAGAGAAACGAGCCACAGCAGCAGCAGCAGCAGCAGCAGCACGAAGGTAACAAACAAACCAACTCTCACATTCATACAGACTACTGAGATTATTTCTGTCAGGGAAAGTTTCAGTGAAAACTTGTGACAAGGGGAAGAGATTTCTTTTTTTTTGTTGTTTTGTTTTCTGCATCCACTTGTTGCATCTTTGCCTTATAGGAACAAATCAGACAACTTTTTTTTTTTGTAATCTATTTTACAGCTTTCAAAGTTTTAAAAAAGAGATTTTATTGTGACCAAACCCAAAAAAGTGATTATAGGCTACATGTTAAAAAAAAAAAATCTAAATGTATCTTTGAAATACTCTATTTCTTATTTGCTTCTCAGAGAGTTCAGCAACTTTATTATACTGTTTAGGCTATACTATTATATACTCAAAATGATTTTCCACCATAGTTATGTTCGGTGTGTGACTGTGTGCAGTATGTTTTTCTAAATGCATCGTACGTGTGTGTGAGTGTGAGTGTGTTTCTGTGGAGAGTGTGTGTGGTGGGAGCTGGGTGCGGCAGGCGGCACACCCACCCTCACTGTCAATGAATGAACCTCTGCATGAACCTGGAAACACAGCTCAGCTGTCACTGCAGTTCAGAGGGGACTTTTACTCTTTACTTGACTTAATCAGGATAATGATTTAGACTCTTAGTCCCACTTTGTTCTTGATTGGAAAGAGGAACTAAATCAAGTTTTTTTTTTCGTCCTGTAGATTAGATGTGATGAGTCAGTCTGCCTTGCAAAATAAAGAAAGGAAGAAAGAAGGAAAGGCAATGATGATTTAAGAAATAATCAGGGTGGGTTCATGTCGTTGGTATTCAGTGGGAAAAAATTATAAATATTTATATTTTTTGGAATGATTTCACCCATTTTTTCACCTTTTTAAGACAAAAAATTATAAATATTTATATTTTTTTGTCTTAAAAAGGTGAAAAAATGGGTGAAATCATTCCAAATTAAGAAGAGTTGTACCTTGATAAGCCAATATAGGTGAATTAAGGTCTTCCTGACACACACACACACACACACATGTTGGGATGGTTTCCCAACAGAGCTCGTCTTGTGCTCCGACCCACGGATCCCCCGTAAGTGAATTATGGGTAAAATTAAGTTAGTGATGTTGTGTCATGACAACCAAACAACGCAGCGCTCATGACCTCTCAGCCTGAGACAAACACTGTTTCCTGAGTGTGTACTGTTGTTGGCCTTATAGTATGTTGTACATGTGTGTGTGTGTGTGTGTGTGTGTGTGTGTGTGTGTGTGTGTGTGTGTGTGTGTGTGTGTGTGTGTGTGTGTGTCACATCCTGTTTGCTGTCCTGCTGCTGCAATGCCTGATGGGTGAACCTATTTTCAGCACCTCTTCCATTTGGGGAAGTGTGTCCCTGTTTGTGAGATCGTGTCGTGTTTTCCATGCTGTGCTGTGCTGTGAAAAGACTTTTTTTTTCCACACTGAGCTCTTGTTTCTTTTTCTTTTTTTTTTCTTCTTCTTCTTCCTCTCCTCTCCTCTCCTCTCGTTTGCCATTTTCCTCTCCCGTTTCTTTCCTGACCTGATTCCATAAGCAGCAGAGTAACGGTGGCAGCGGGAGTGGCGCGATTGATTTTTCCATTACGGCCGCTCTGTATATACGTTTGTTTTGAGTGGTTTACACGAGGTATAATTGGTACCTTGAGTTTAAGGCTGGAGTGAGTGGGTGGGTGGGCGGAGGTGGAGAAGAGAGGGAGTAGTCGAGAAGGAAAGGAAACGAGAGGATGGTTAAACAAGGATGGATGGACGAGGATGACAAGGAAAACAGAAGAGATGTGAAAAGATAACAGGCAAAGGAAAGGAAAGGAAGGGAAAGGAAAGGAAAGGAAAGGAAAGGAAAAGAGGGAAAGGAAAGGAAAGGATGGATGGACAAGGATGACAAGGAAAACAGAAGAGATGTGAAAAGATAACAGGCAAAGGAAAGGAAAGGAAGGGAAAGGAAAGGATGAATGGATGATGGATGGATGGATGGATGAGGATGACAAGGAAAACAGAAGAGATGTGAAAAGGTAACAGGGCCAAGGAAAGGAAAGGAAAGGAAAGGAAAGGAAAGGAAAGGAAAAGAGAGGAAAGGAAAGGAAAGGAAAGGAAAGGAAAGGAAAGGAAAGGAAAGGAAAGGAAAGGAAAGGAAAGGAAAAGAAGGAAAGGGAAAGGAAAGGATGGATGGACGAGGATGACAAGGAAAACAGAAGAGATGTGAAAAGGTAACAGGACAAAGGAAAGGAAAGGAAAGAAAAAGGAAAGGAAAGGTAAGGATGAATGGATGATGGATGGATGGATGGATGGATGGATGGATGGATGGATGGATGGATGGATGAGGATGACAAGGAAAACAGAAGAGATGTGAAAAGGTAACAGGGCCAAGGAAAGAAAAGGAAAGGGAAGGAAAAGAGAGAAATAGAAAGGAAAGGAAAGGAAAGGGAAAGGAAAAGAAGGAAAGGGAAAGGGAAGGAAAGGAAAGGATGGATGGACGAGGATGACAAGGGAAACAGAAGAGATGTGAAAAGGTAACAGGACAAAGGAAAGGAAAGGAAAGAAAAAGGAAAGGAAAGGAAAAGAGAGGAATAGAAAGGAAAGGAAAGGAAAAGAAGGAAAGGAAAGAAAAAGGAAAGGAAAGGAAAGGAAAGGAAAGGAGCTGGCAAATATGACAAAGTTACCAGTTGTTCGGCAACAGCCAGACTGTAGCACATCTGGAACACATCAGTAAGTTGGAAAATCTTACAAGAAATAAGGGAAGAGGAGGGGGAGGTGGGGGTCAGAGAGAGAGGGAGAGAGAGGGAGAGAGGAGTGGTGAAAGACAAGAGGGGCCCGCTGGTGACTCACTCTTTTGCTATTCCACTCCATCATCACTGTGTTTAAACTGTGTGTTCTTCTGCGGCCGAGGCACAGGGCTTCCCCCGTGTCCCTCCCCCTCCTCCCCCTCCTCACCCCTCCTCCTCCCTCTTGGCTTCATGTGAGTCATCCTGCAGGATTTTTTAAGAGTTTTTCTTTTTTTCCCCCCCAAATCTGTCTCTTTCTTTGTATTCCTAAGTCGACACAGAGCGCAGAGTTTCCCTCCCTCCCTCTCTCCCTCCTCCTCCCTCCCTCCCTCCTTCTCCGCCGTCTTCGACTGTTTCACAGGTGTTTAAAGAGACTAATGTAAACAGGCATTTTCTCCTTGTTTATATCTGTCTCTCTGTGTAAACTGGGAACAAGCACTGCGGCGTTGGCTGTGCAAGGGTGGGCGATGGGAGGGAGGACAGGCGGACGGGTCGGGGTGTTTCTCAACTGTAAAAACATCAATCTTGACAAAAATGTGTCTGACTTTTAATTTTTTTTTTTTGGTTTCTTCTCTAGGATTTTTACAGTATTGCCAAAAAAATAAAAGTTGTGAATCGAGCCTCACTCACAGGCAGCATTAGTCATTGTTAAAGACGTTATAGGGTACTTTCTAGTTCTAGATAGTCTAGCAACAATATGGCGTCAGTCTTACATCCTGTCCTTTCTCGCCAACGAGTAACATCCAGTCTAAGATTTCTGTTCCTCTCTCTCCTTCCAACTTCTTTCTTAAGTCTCTTCGGCCATGACGAACAAACTGAGAACAGAAAACGAGCTTCTTGTAGTTAGGTGAGAGGCGTTGGCTTGGTGACCTGTTGCTGAAAAGCAATACGTGTTCTCTGGGAAGGCGACCAAATTTATTGAGCACCGTTTGGTCCAAAGTGTTTATTTATTTAGACGTCTACGTTAAGATGTAACATTTGTAAGTGTTGAGATGGTTTTAAACTGTGTGTTTGTCTTTGCTGCCATCACCAGTCCTCATGGTGGTGGGCTATGTATGTGCAGGTGTGTTACGTATATTCAACTGTGATTTAGTTTTGGGAACAGTTCATTTGTGCAGATAAGTGTTGGAAATGGACAGAAAATCCCATTAAAATTTTAACACACTAGTCACTTAAATTGAAAAAAAAGTTTCCTAACCACATTTTAT
Organism: Trachurus japonicus; assembly: GCF_045865225.1. Lineage (NCBI taxonomy): Eukaryota > Metazoa > Chordata > Actinopteri > Carangiformes > Carangidae > Trachurus > Trachurus japonicus. Next base: position 11,908,984 of record NC_140923.1, read on the forward strand.
AGGCCTCGATAGAGTTGGGATTTGTCAGCCATGGAGAGAAAAGGGTTCTCGCCCCAGCAACTGATTCAAGATTCAAGATACTTTATTAATCCATAAAGGAAATTGTAGTGTCACAGCAGCAGTATCTCAGACACAAAAGAAAACAGCAACCATTAAATACAACCATTAAATAAAATAATAATAATTAAAAACTCTAATTGAGGTAAGAGCAACTTATTGCACACTATTGATCATTATGGCCGCAAGCAGAAAGGATTTAAACACCTGAAAATGTTCAAAGTTTTCTGGTATTTTGATGACTCTGACTTGTAAAGATGTTATTTTCTATTTTAAAACAAGCACATTTGACATTCTGATGCTGATATCAAACAAATTTTGGTTGTTCCAGTGTCCATCCTTCCTTATGTAGATGCCATTATGCTCAAACATTCAATACGAAGCCATTGTAGAGGAGCAGGAAGACACGAGCTGCGGTGTGTAAATGATTGTCGTATCGTTCATATCGTGTTGTTAAGTCAGAGCGGTCGGTGCATCTGCAGAACGAGTTGTGGTTTGACTAATTTGTCTCAAATGGAAATTCCCTTCACCTCCGCCTCGCTGAACACAGCTGTCCACACCTGGTCGCTCGCCTCTGGGCCCTTGTTGAAAACATGATGTCACCTGGACTTTTTAAGAAAGTGCGTCATTAAAGTCTGAAGCTAAGTTAGACACCATTTCCTCAGGTTTTTTAGTCGCCTCTAAAAATCTAGCTTTGAGAGAAGAGATCCATCAGTCAATAAAGATAGTATAGTCCAATATCTATCAATAAACAAAGGTTTGATCAAGCATTAATCTCATTTACTATTTTGCTCTTGGTATTAGTGATGTTAATGATTCAGTACATACACAATCATCACACAGTCATTCGATTGTAAATGAAAAGCCGCATTCTTGGGCAATTAAACGCACCATTGCTCAACGCAATATACTCATTGGTTTAACTGCTACACCCTCGTGACTCGTAGCCACTCTGGCTGTTGTTGGCAAATTCAAGTTAATTTAATTGAAGATATTGCTGTACATAGTTGTGTGGCATTGTTACACCACGTTTAAGCATTTACCATTGTCCTGACTGAGACGTATTGTCAATAGTGGCTGTTGTGGCCACTTCTCAGCAAATGAAATAGTAATTTAATAGAAATTCCACTCCAATAAATCAGTGTACAAGACGGAAAAAAATGTGTTTTTGTTGTTTGTGTTGTGCTTATCTTGACCTAAACAATGTCCTGTAGTATTCTGTTGTGTTTAAAGTTTAATCTCTTAATATTCTAGTATTCTAGTAGTCTAGAGTAAGATGCTCAAAGTATTACGTAAGTGGTGAGTCAATACCAAAAAGGACCAGAGAAAAAGAGACAGATGATTTGACCAGATGTAAATTAAGATTACGATTAAGAGGCCTTTATTGTCACTGCATTAAAATACAATGAAATTGCAACTGCCCATCACAATGGTGGCATACATTACAATCATTACACAACATAAAAGCAGGAAACAGAAAAACAAGGAACGAGGTAGATTAAGATAAGGAGATGAACACAACATGACAGGTTACATGGGATAAAGTGCTTGTGAGTGTGCTTGTAATTGGTGACATGATATGGGTGAATGTGTATGGAGTTGTGGAATTACTGTGTGTGTTTGTTGAGAGTCTGAATGGCTTTGGGGGAAAAACTGTGCAAGAACCTGTTGGAGTTTTGTTGAGTTCAAAGTGGACGTGTCTCGGGTGGGAGGGGTCTCAGTGATGTTTTTTGCCCTGGAGAGGTACCATAGCGGGTGACTGCAATGTCTTTGAGTGTGGGAAGAGGGCAGCCAATGATTTTTTGTGCAGATCTTATGACCCTCTGCAGAGCTTTTCTATCAGCTAATAAGTACCACACCGTAAGGCAGTATGTGATTATGCTCTCAATGGTAGAGCGGTAGAAGACCATCAGTAGCTTGCAATGCAGGTTTTCTTCACAACAAATGACAAAAAGCCCTTAGACCTGCCCAGCTGATTGTTTGTTGTCTCTTCTTGCAGCTCTGAGCAGCGGACGGTGAACATCTGAGGAGGCAACTCTCAAAAGAAGATAAAAGACAAAAGACATCACCCACGACATCTGGCATCATGGCGATCGTCTTCCACTCCAGCCCCTTGCTGTGGACGCGGTTGGCGGCCCTGATCTTCTCCTGCGTGGCCTTCTCGGTGGCCGTGCACGGCGGCAGACTGGGGCACGGCACCGGGGACTGGTGCATCTTCTGCTGGGCCTTCAGCTTCGCCGGGTCTCTGCTCGTCATCCTGGTGGAGCTGTTCGGCCTCCAGACCAGAGCCCCAGTCTCCTGGAAAAACTTCCCCATCACGTTCGCCTGCTACGCCGCCTTGCTCTGCCTGTCCGCCTCCATCATCTTCCCGCTCTACTTCCTCAAGGGAACCAACGTACAAGGCGAGACGCGTAACCTCCGCATCGTGTCGACCGTCTTCTCCTGCCTGGCCACCATCGCCTACATCACCGAGGTGAGCATCAGCAAGGCGCGTCCGGGCGAGGTGGCCGGCTACATGGCCACGGCCCCCGGCCTCCTGAAGGTCTGCGAGACCTTCGTGGCCTGCATCATCTTCGTCTTCATCAGCGACCCCGTGCTCTACGACCGCCACGATGCGCTCAAGTACTGCATGTCCGTCTACTGCATCTGCTTCATCCTGTCCGCAGCCATCATCCTGCTGTGCATTGGCGAGTGCACTGGCTGCCTGCCCTTCCCGTTCGCCCGCTTCCTGTCTGGCTACGCCATGCTGGCTGTCATCCTCTACCTGTCGGCGACCATCGTTTGGCCAATCTTCAAATTTGACCCTAAGCACGGTGGAGAAAAACAAAGGCCGTACGCCTGCGGCTCCATACACGGGCTGTGCATATGGGATAAGTGCATGGCGGTGGCCGTGCTCACCGGCGTGAACTTCGTCCTCTACCTGGCTGACCTGATCTACTCCACTCGCCTGGTGTTCGTCAGCGCTTGAGGGAGGAGAAGGGACGTTACAGGCCAGCAGTATACTCCAAATAAAATCAAATATGGCGCTGTCGCACTTTTAATGGTGCACGCACCGGATAGAAAAAGCTTGAGGGACATGATCACAGTCACTCTGTTTGAAATACGCTCTGAAATTTGTTTATTAGTACTTGAGTAATGGTTGACTGAAGGTGTATCTGATGAGATATAGTGAACACAAATCCAATTTTTTTTTTGTTTTCTGTTTTTTGTAATTCCTTGTGTCAAAAACTCACTTGCAAACCTGCCAGATTTGATTTTGTGTGAAGTATCCTGCCAGCTTTAGGAGCTTAAAGAGAGAGAGAGAAGGCAAAGAGAGGAGGAAGAGGAAGAGGTCAATGGCTATGTTTACACGTACAACAATATCCCCTTAAATTCCTGAGGCTTCACGTGCTGGAGCATGTAACTGTCCTGTAACGTTGCTTCCGGTGACCTGAATAGATTCTTATCTTATCTTATCTATGAGAGACCATGAATGTGATTGCTGGAACATGCTGATATTAGCCATGATGATTACTATCAAAGTAGCTGTTTATCCAGTGCCCATCATAGTACTTCAAATAATTACATGATTACTATTCTTCATGGGACGTTTGTGATGTCTGGATATGAGCAACTTTTTAACAGAAGACGAGAAACTGACAATCAAAATACTATGTGCATGTAAACATAGTCCATAATGACAAATGATGAAAAACCAAAGTAAATGGCGGCTTTCTATATTGTTATCTCTGATTATTATTGTTATTATTTTTGCATAATGTATATGTCAATGCTCTGCCTTAAGTTTTTCTTCTAGTGGATGAAATGTAGAAAAATAAATTTGAATACAAGCTGTATGGAGCCGAGAAAAAATTAACAATTGGAGATCTAAGACTTCACAGAAAGTTTATTTTTCATGGTTTCATTAATGTAATTGATTGTTTCGGTTTCCCGGTGCAGCTGCGCGGGTTGTGTCCCTCATTAGTGCATTTAACTCTGCTCCGGGGTTTTGAGATTTGAGACTTGAAGGAGTGCAAAAAAAAAAAAAGGTTTACATGACGTTAAGACGAATGCTAATGGCCTGCTTCCTTTCTTTGCTCCTGTTATGAGGTATTTGTATCTGTATCTGCTACAAGCTACAATCATATAGCAAGAATATATATATGTGGAAAAAGAACATAAAGCAGGATTTGCAAAACATGTATGGTTCAAGTGCACTTAATGTTGTGTATTTTCTGTGCCTGGTGTCCCCCAGATATCAAAGCATCTACTAACACAAAACTCACACCATTAAATTTACACGCACATGTTGATTGGGTCTATTGGTTTTTATACTGCTGTAAAATAAAATACAAAAAAGACAAAACCTCAGGGAGAGAAACCACAGAAGACGGTTTTCTCTCTCTCTCTCTAGATGTTGTTATATTCTCTAACTTTTTTATATTTCACTGTTCATGTTTTACGTGTGCTTACCACATCAGTGTTGTAGGAAAAGATAACCCAGGGTTTCAATAAAGCCACATGGTAAACAGATGTTGCTGTGTGCATGTGTGTGTCGTGTGTCATGTTATTTTCTGGTTTGATTAAAGGTGTCACATGATCAACTTTAATAAACTTTCTTTTTTAGTCTCTCACCACAGTGGGGGCGCGGCTGGAGGCGTGTTGGTCCGCACACCACTTTGAAATCAACTCAAAGACCTCAACCAGTAATGAAAGGATTTTAATCGGTCAAATACTTTTTTATGACCTAAAGAAGCCCTGACATTCACATCTAGTTCACTAGACTTACAACTTACTTACCTTACTAGATTTAATTTGTCTAATAGTTCAGTTTATTTCCTCAATTTTCCCAAGATAACGATATTAATTTGAGATGTGTGCATGGCAGTGAGCTCACTAAGACTGAGCCGCCGAAATAACTGAAGCCTCTCTAACTGAAGCCTCTCTAACCTCTTTTATGATGCATATATTGTCTACTATAAGATATAAAGTAGGAGTTAAAAAGTTGAGTGTAGAGGATGTAAGCATTGTCATTGTGACGTTAGCCTGCTGAGTTTAACGGGAGCTTCCATACCTATGCTAAGATGCCTGCTGTCCGTGATGCTGCTCCCACCTGATTAGCTAATGCTCCTACGTGGCTATAGTCACTGTCTCTGAAAAGTGATACAAAAATGTTGTGTTTAACATATTTCTAGTAAAGAAAATAGCTGATGGTTTGGAGCACAACCAAAACAGGACAGACTCAAAGACAAGCTGACTGTACACAACTACCTCTTTACTATCACTACTGAGGTCATCTGATCTGACAGTAACGATTTGAATATTGTCTTACATTGGTGAGTCCATGTAAAGATTTCAAACTTTAACATGAATTCAAATTACAGGGTTCACATAGACCGCTGTGGTTCAGGATGCAGAGTGGATCATCCATTTATCAGAAGGTTGGTGGTTCAATCAAACTGATAAGACACTTAACACCTAAATTTTGTGCAAGTGCAAAATTGCTGCCATGTGTAAATGCATGGTAGTGACCTGGGACCTGCTGCATTCCTGGTGCTCGTGGGAGGCAGAGCTTGAACACCTGCCAAAGGTAACCCTGCCCAGGTGCTACTCCAGTGATGATATGCACCACTCCTACAGTGTGAGAGATATCCATGACCATATCTGATGCATTAGAGCAGGCGTATGGAGCCGTGGCCTATCTCATGACTGAGAACCCGCAGGGCACAGTAGAGGTCTCATGCTGCACGGTCCCATGCGGCCCCCAAGAAACAGCAGTCCATCCCTCCTCTGGAATTGTGTGCGGTCCTCACTGGTGCGCAGCTTTCCAAGGTCATTACCACAGAGAGACGAAAAAAGCACAAGGCTTGCTTCAGGCACTCACACGCACTCATTACCACAGAGCTGACCCTCACCATCCATAGTCTCACCCTATGGTCTGATTCATCAACTGTTCTTACCTGGTTGTCATCAGATTCATGCCACTACAAGGTTTTCGTAGGCACGCGCGTAGCGGAAATCCAAGAGCTGACAGGATCTGCTACATGGAGATACGTGCCATCAGGAGACAACCCAGCAGACGACATCACTCGAGGCCTCACTCTCCAGGATCTGGCTAATGGTGGCAGGTGGACCCATGGCCCACCATTCCTGAAGTAGCGACCAGAGGAGTGGCCAAAGCCCCCATGTTTACCCCATAATGAGCCAGAGAGTGAGATGAGGCAATCTACTCTGGCTGTGCTGTTGATGCCAGATCCACAACAGCATCAAACCCTGAGTGACTATCTGAAGGTCATTGCCCACCAACGGCATGGGGCGGCCGACCTTTCAACCCCTCTGACCGCCAATGACTATGCTGCTGCTGAACTGGAAGCCTTGAAACAAGAGACTCGTTCCCAGAGGAGTCTTCTCTGCTAACTGCAAGCAAACCAGTGGGTTGCATCATCTAGAGAGTGTTTGCAAAAATCAGAAGGAGGTATTGGATACTGAGGGGACGTGAAGCAGTGCGTCGACACCAAAGGAAGTGAATAGAGTGTAGGAAGTTGAGAGAGAGACCAGATCCACCCAAGATGGCTGACCTCTACCCAGCTAGAGAGGACACCTTTGAGCCTGCCTCCTAATCCACAGGCGGGCCAAATGTCATCAAGGTTGGTCGCAGAAATGAGAAATGGTAGGGGATACTGTTCAAATGTGTGACAACCCGAGCAGTTCATGTAGATCTTCTCAGCAGTATAGACACTGACGCGTTCCTGATGGCTCTGAGACACTTCATCACCCGACGCGGAAAGCCCCACAAGCTCCTGTGTGACCAAGGCACACATTTCAGAGGAGAAAGAGAGCTGTGACAGTCTTTCGAAGGAGGGGGGCGGGGTGTGTTTAGATCATGATGACAGACACACTGTGGGGGTCAGTGGAGGCTGCAGCGCCACGCCCATCTCCGAGGCCATGGCCATGGAGGAATGTCAGAGCGAAACAGCCTCAGCTCTCAGCGAAGGAATGCTGTTGAAGAAAGCAGGCTGGAGTTTTTGATGGGAGGCAGAAAAAAGAACCAGAGAAAAAGAGACAGAGTGTTTAAACCCGATGATTTGACCAGATGTAAATGCGCTGTGACGACTGTGGCCACAGTGCCGTCATTATTTCTGGTTTTGAAATTGTGTTTACTTGCATCAGCCATTCATAAAAACACAATAACAGCATTGTGCGTCCAAGCAAACTGTACGTAGGAGTACACTGGCTGTTTACTTGAGAGACTTGAGAGCCGCCATCATGTGGTTGTATCTTGTACTTCATCTAAAGGTCACAACAAATGACATAAAGCCCTTAGACCTGCCCAGCTGGTTGTTTGTTGTTTCTTCTTGCGGCTCTGAGCAGCGGACGGTGAACATCTGAGGAGGGAACTCTGCAAAAGAAAATAAAAGACAAAAGACATCACCCACCTATCATGGCGATCGTCTTCCACTCCAGCTCCCTGCTATGGACGCGGTTGGCGGCCCTGATCTTCTCCTGCCTGGCCTTCTCGGTGGCCGTGTACGGCGGCAGACTGGGGCACGGCACCGGGGACTGGTGCATCTTCTGTTGGGGCTTCAGCTTCGCCGGGACTCTGCTCGTCATCCTGGTGGAGCTGTTCGGCCTCCAGACCAGAGCCCCCGTCTCCTGGAAAAACTTCCCCATCACGTTCGCCTGCTACGCCGCCTTGCTCTGCCTGTCCACCTCCATCATCTTCCCGCTCTACTTCCTCAAGGGAACCTCGGGCTACGGCGAGATGAGCGGCCTCCGAATCTTGACGACCATCTTCTCCTGCCTGGCCACCATCGCCTACATCACCGAGGTGAGCATCAGCAAGGCGCGTCCGGGCGAGGTGACCGGCTACATGGCCACGGCCCCCGGCCTCCTGAAGGTCGGCGAGACCTTCGTGGGTTGCATCATATTCGTCTTCATCAGCGACCCCGTGCTCTACGACCGCCACGAGGCGCTCAGGTACTGCATGTCCGTCTACTGCTTCTGCTTCATCCTGTCCGCAGCCATCATCCTGCTGTGCATTGGTGAGTGCACCAGCTGCCTGCCTTTCCCGTTCGCTCGCTTCCTGTCTGGCTACGCCATAATGGCTGCCGTTCTCTACCTGTCGGCGACCCTCATCTGGCCAATCTTCAACTTTGACCCCAGAAACGGCGGATCAAAAGAACGGCCGTACTCCTGCACCTCCATGCACGGGCTGTGCATATGGGATAGGTGCATGGCGGTGGCTGTGCTCACCAGTGCAAACTTTGTCCTCTACCTGGCCGACCTGATCTACACTCGCCTGGGGTTTGTCAGCGCTTGAGGGACGTTACAGGCCAGCAGTATACTCCAAATAAAATCAAATATGGCGCCGTCGCACTTTTAATGGTGCACACACCAGATAGAAAAAGCTTGAGGGACATGATCACAGTCACTCTGCTTTGAAATATGTTCATTAGTACTTGAGTAATGGTTGACTTAAGGTGTAATGAACACAAATCAAACTTTTTGTTTTTTATTTTTTGTACTTTCTTGTGTCAAAACTCACTTGCAAACCTGCCAGATTTGATTTTGTGTGAAGTATCCTGCAAGCTTTAGGAGCTTAAAGAGAGAGCGAGAAGGAGGAAGAGGTCAGTGCCTATGTTTACGTGTACAACAATATTCCCTTAAATTCATGAGACTTCACGTGTTGGAGCATGTAACTGTCATGTAACATCTTATCTTATCTTATGATAAAATGTGATTGCTGGAACATGCTGATATTAGCCATGATGATTATTATCAAATTAGCTGTTTATCCAGTGCCCATCATAATATGTTTGTGATGTCTGGATATGAGGAACTTTAACAGAAGATGAGGAACTGACAATCAAAATACTATGTGCATGTAAACATAGTCCATAATGACAAATGATGAAAAACCAAAGTAAATGGCAGCTTTCTATATACAAGCTGCAGGGAGCCAAGAAAAAATTAACAATTGGAGATTTTTTTTTCATGGTTTCATTAATGTAATTGATTGCTTTGGTTTCCCAGTGCACGGTGCATTTAACTCTGCTCCGAGGTTTTGAGACTTGACGTGCAAAAAAAAAAGGTTTACATGACGTTAAGACGAATGCTATAGGCCTGCTTCCTTTTTTTTTTTTGCTCCTGTTATGAGGTATTTGTATCTGCTACAAGCTACAATTGTATAGTAAGAATATGTGGAAAAAGAACATAAAGCAGGATAGTGGATTTACAAAACATGTATGGTAATAGTGCACTTAATGTTGTGTATTTTCTGTGCTTGGTGTCCCACAGATATCAAAACATCTATTAACACAAAACTCATACCACTAAATTTATACACACACATATTGATTGGGTCTATTGGTTTTTATACTGCTGTAAAATAAAATACAAAAAAGACAAAACCTGAGAGGGAGAAACCACAGAAGACGGTTTTCTCTCTCTCTCTCTAGATGTTGTTATATTCTCTAACTTTTTTATATTTCACTGTTGTAGGGAAAGATAACCCAGGATTTCAATAAAACCACATGGTAAACAGATGTTGCTGTGTGCATGTGTGTGTCATGTGTCATGTTGTTTTCTGGTTTGATTAAAGGTGTCACATGATCAACTTAAATAAACTTTCCTTTTTAGTCTCTCACCACAGTGGGGGGCGTGCACCACTTTGAAATCAACTCAAAGACCTCAACCAGTAGCCTAATTAAAGGATTTTAATTCGTCAAATACTCGTGGCCATATTGTACATTCACATGTAGTTCAGGTTTACAACTTCCTAACCTCACTAGATTTAATTTGTCTAATAGTTCAACTTCAGTTTATTTCCTCCATTTTCCCAAGATAACAAATTTGAGATGTGTGCAATAGGACGAATCGCCTTGTTGTTTACAACTACTTCCGGGTAGAAAACCAGCATTCGAACAATAGTGACGGACGAGAGTTTCGCTATATCTAATTTTTCATGTCACTATATCACCGTTTAGACTAATCTGATGTTTGTAAAGTCTATAAAACCAATGATTGGACAAACATTACTATTTATGTGTGCATATTTTTGTAATTAGTCATGATTATCATAGATTAGCCGGGCTAACGGTTAGCTACCTGTTTAACTTTAATAACTCAGTGACTCAATAAACGGTCCATGAAAAAATATTTTCTCCAGCGGATATCTGAGTTCCAACATGACTGAGCTAACTGGAGTAGTTTCATGTTGTGTCCGACAACGGGAGGGTTTTAACAGCTGACGTCCTGATGGTAGCTTACTGTTAGCTGTCCCTGTCAGCTGAGCCACTGATGCTTTCTAGACACTGTGATTCCCCCAAACTGAATAAATACAACACATAGCAACACAAAACACACACACAGAAATAGTAATGTTTCTTCAATCATTTCAGATTTGTCTAAACGGTGATAGGGCGTGAAAAATATGATATATAGCTAAACTCTCGTTATTGATCTCATTCAAATTACGTGCTGGTTTTCTACCCGGAAGTAGAATGTAAACAACAAGGAGATTCGGTCTATTGCACGGCAGTGAGCTCACTAAGACTGAGCCACTTAAATAACTGGATCTGCAGTAAATGATTTTTTACTAATAGGCCTATGTATATTATAAGTAAATAAAAAAGTTCAGTGTAGAGGATGTAAGCAATGTCATTGTGGCGTTGCCTGCTCTTTTTAACGATAGCATGCCTGCCGTCCATGATGCTGCTCCCAACTGATTCGCTAATGCTCCACTGTCTTGGCAAAGTGATGTAAAGATGTTTTATCTAAAGGGGTTATCTACAAGTTTAATTCCTCCTGGCCAGTACGTGTCGCACTCGCACTTGCCTGCTCTCGCTCTCGCTCTCGCTCCAACCTTCTAGCTACACCTGTAGGGAGTGGCTAGTAGCTAAAGCTAACGCTAACCGTATTTAACGAGCAGCAGCTCTGGTGTTGACAGCGGAATGAAAACACATTTGAATAATTTCACACTAACTCACCTGCAGACGAACCCAGCAAACCCGCAGCATCACGCCTGCACTGGAAACGTTACAGTACCAGCTGACTGTTAGTTAGCATTAGCATTAGCACCATGCCATTTCTCCACAGAGCCAAAGATATTCAATAAATGGAAAGATACTCCATGAGAGGCTGCTCCAGTGATAGAAATGGTTTCACTTCCTGTCTCTCTAAATGGGCGTGGCCAACCGTCACCACCTCGTCTGTGAACCAAGGGGGCAGTTGTCGGTCTGAGAAGTGAAGCTCACTTCCGCGTTCAAAAAGCTGCAATCCCCTCGGCTGTCGCTGGGGGCTGGCTCCAGAAGGGAGCAACTCCAATTGAGCCCCATGTTAAAATAGCCGATTTTACAGCTTTAAAAAACATATTTACAGCCTGGTACATTTCATTTTTTTGGTCTCAACCGATAGTTTCTACCCCCGCACACACTCTGAGGGGGGTGAATTTTTTTAAAACTCTACCGTTTTACTGTTATTAGGTTTAAAGTTCTGGCCAATTAGGGCGCAGAACCGTTGAGTGACAGGTCTGGAGACCGCTGCTTCGAGGCCAGTGGGCGGGCCCTTGGCCGGCTAACGGCCGCACCGCTCCAAATATGGCAAGTAGAATCCAACATGGCGCGGCTCAAACCCCCGTAGTAGCGGCACAAAACAGACTCCCCCAAACCAATGGGTGACGTCACGGACGCTACGTCCATTCTTTTTACAGTCTATGCTGTGAACGTGTGTGTGGATACAATTTGTAGGTAGATGAAAGCGAGATGTTTATATTTTCTTATGATAACATTAAATATGAACACTACTAACAGTCATATTTAGCATGACAAAAATAATTTAAATCATTTTCATGGGAGTTTGCGGTCGTTTGTTTGACGTTGCCTAGGAGATCTGTGACAAATCTGGCGAGAGTGTGTCGTAGAGACAGAGACAGGTCTGGAACAAAGTGGATTTTCTCCGGATCTCTCCGTCTGAAAATGGCCATTTTGGTGTCAAACTGTTCAGAAGAGATGTGGCTTGTGAAAAATGAGTCCAAAATTTACTTCAGTGACTGTGGGGAGAAAGACTCAACCATAATCGGTGTTCACGTTAAATTGTCCCATTGGAGTCAATACACTCCAGGCTGCCTCTGGTCTCCCTTTTCTCATATTTGTCCCCACTTCTTTGTGTGTATAGGCTATCTTGTTGCTGCTTTCTTGGCCAGGCCATGCTTGTAAAAGAGATTTGTTTTATCTCAAGCAATTTGCCTGGTAAAATAAAGGTAAAATAAAAAAATAAACCGTCTTTGACAGAGCTATCACGATCTGGCTCCTCTGAGCTCCGCCTCACGTGACATCATTTCAACGTAACCTGATGTAAATATTTATATATTTTAGACCCGTAAAAACGTATAAAATAATTATATACTATAAAAAAAAAATCAGTAAATTTAATACTTTTATTCTACACCCCTCTAGACGTTCTGTGGATGTATTATTTTGGAAAAATTATTTGATGAAAAAGTTGTAGGCCTAGCTATATTATGCAGGATTTTTAGTTTAACTATGCTGCATTTGTAGCTTCGGAGTATAAGGACTTTGGTAATGTGATGGTTGAATAAATGACTTGTAACTGACATGCATGTCACACGGGACTCGAACCGGGGACGCCTGCATTGAGGACTGTAGCCTCTACATGGGGCGGCCGCCTTAACCACTGCGCTACACACCGCCCCAACTGATAAGACACTTAAACAAAAAATTTGTGTTACTGTAAGTTGCAAAATTGCTGCCATGTGTAAATGCATGGTAGGAAATCACATGTAGGATAAAGCACTGTATGAGTGCATTTGAATGGATGAACGTGACTAGAGGTATAAATAAAGCACTTTAAATGGTCGTTCTGTGTATAGCCTACATGCAGTTCATTGACCACAAGACAAAACAGAGCAATCTGAGTGTATCAGCATCTGTGCAGTGTAGGCTACCCTATTTATACTTACACTGTTTACTGTATCTCTCATCACATTTTTTACTTTCCTCACCTCCTCCCTCTCCTGACAGATTCCCTCCAGCTCCCCGCGGGTCTCCGAGGTTTGACCGCTGGTGGCTACTGGAGGACGAACTGGAATACAGTCAACGATCGTATTAGTCAACGAACGTATTAGTCACCCATAAATCTTTTGGCCAGGAAGAGAGACGGCAACGACGCCCAGCTCTGACACAATGACATGTCATGAAGTTTGTTTTTTCTTTGGGGAAGGGTTGTACCGTCCGTCAGGCATGGGAACGTGGCCGCTACAATGGCTGCTGGCAGCTTAAGAGTTAGTGTCCCCGGCCGGAGCAGAAGGCAGGAACATCATGACTCAACTTCACAAGTATCCATGTGCAAAGAGCGTTGGAGGAAGTATTCAGGCTGTTTACTCAAGAGAAGCAATAATATCACTCTGTAAACATAAGGAAAATGTAGATGAAGTGCCAGAAGTAGCCTACCAAAAATAGAATTACTATGAAATATTATATCATTAGATTACATGTGAGTGTTTTTCTGTTGTAGATGGTAGAGATGAAGCAAATTAAAATTATTCACCAGAATTAATATAATAGATAACTGAAATAGAAATAATTATGGATTAATCGGTTTATTATTTTTCAATAGCTGAGTGACCGTTTGGTCTTTAAAATTTAAGAAAATAGCAAAACATGCCAATGGACAAAAAAAAAAAAAAAAAAAAAATTTTAATTATTAAGATAATCAAATTCTTGCCTAATGAGACATAGAAGCATGACCCATAACTTCTGCTCTACTTGTATTTACAGTTTTGTAGTTTAATTTACCACAATGTGTCATATTTTATATATTTTTAAAATTATTTTTCAATGTAAAAGCTTTAATCTTAATGTTTTATGATCCGTTAGTCCCAGAGTGAGGGTGAGAATTCAAGTTTAGTAATTTACATATACATATTATTCTTTTTTTAATGTCTGTAAGAAATCTGTCTCTATGACATCACAGGTGAAGGGTTTTTTTTTTCCCTCATATTTATGGTTTATCGTCATTAATGTGTGTAAGTGCTGCTCTTGTGTCATCAGCTCGGGGGGGGGACTTTTATTGTGAAAAGGTCTTCCTTTCCATCGAATGATTTTCAATAGTCACAACCAGTCCCTATAAAGCAGGTTATGCATTTTATAGAGTATCATAAGACATGTGATCAGGGCCGTTGTATAGGGGAGAAAGGTGATGATAATTCTAGGGGCCCAGCGCCCAGTGGGGCCCATAAAAAACCCCAGTAGTCTAATCTTTGTATGACTGATTTATTCTGCGTAAGACCCTGACTATAGTACAACATCTTTCCAAGAATATTTGTCTTATTTCTTGTCCAAATGTCTCATTTCTAGTCAAAACTAATCTCTTTCCACTTAAAATAAGACTCATTACCTAAAAATTTACTTGTTTTTAGATCATTTTCACTTAAATTCACAATAAATAGAAAAATCTGCCAGTGAAAGTAAGTTTTTTGTGCTTGTAATAAGGAAGAAAAACTTGCTCCACTATCAGATTTTTTCTACTTATTCCAAGTGAAAATATGCTTTATTTTTTGATTATTCACGTTATTCATATGCTGCTGACCCCCTGGGGTGAAAATGCAACAGCTGTATAAAGACTGATTCCCGGCCTTTCCCCTCCATTATTATCCCTCCTCTCTCCTATCTCTGTGACCACTTAACTTTTGGCGAGACTAAATCTCTACTGGCACGAGGTTCGTCTGCACTGTTTTTGTTTGTTTTACACTATCGCACAGAAGCTTTGCCACTGTTACATGCAGCAGCAAAAAAAAAAGAAAAGAAGAAAAACCCTGTGGGGAGTGGTCTTTTCCTTAGTCTCCTTAACTAAAGTAATTCTTGGCCTTCCCACTCTGACCCATAAAAAGAACAAAGAGTGTAAGTCATCGGCACTACAATAGCTTGATACAATCTCATATGAAAGAGGCTACACAGAGAGCTCAGCATCGTGTTTCCCCTCTCACAGCGGATGTGTTGTTCTCTACGCATGCAGCCAAAATAAAAATATGGAAAAAAACAAGCCCCTTGAATGATAACACTAAATATACACAGCTAATGAAAATAGACACTCAACACAACACAACACAGAGTGATGCGTGTGTTTCTTCGGGGCAGGGTCGTTGTATAGGGGAGAAAGGTGATGATAATTCTAGGGGCCTATATACTATAGTACAACATCTTTCCAAGAATATTTGTCTTATTTCTTGTCCAAATGTCTCATTTCTAGTCAAAACTAATCTCTTTACACTTAAAATAAGACTCATTACCTAAAAATTAACTTGTTTTTAGATCATTTTCACTTAAATTCACAATAAATAGAAAAATCTGCCAGTGAAAGTAAGTTTTTTGTGCTTGTAATAAGGAAGAAAAACTTGCTCCACTATCAGATTTTTTCTACTTATTCCAAGTGAAAATATGCTTGAAAGAAGTAAAAAGTGTCTAAAAACAAGCTACTTTTAATATGATGTGTCTTATTTTAAGTATAATGAGATTTGTTTTGACTAGAAATTACATTTTGACTAGAAATAAGACAAATATTCTTGGTAAGATACCGTAGATACTTGAGTTTTTGCAGTGTAATGCTGCATTAGCATCAAAACAAAGAAGGCTAAATAAAAAACGATAATACATACGTAGTCTAAGAAAAAAAAAGGTAAAAGTCAGGGGGAGGGGCCCACTTTAGTATTCTTTAAGGGGGCCCAGAATTCCTAGCAACGGCCCTGCTTCGGGGCCTGAGTTTGATCTCTGACCTCGTCTCTGTCCAACTCAAACAGCTGTGAGAGAGTGTGGGAGTCGCTGCTGGAGAGAGAAACAAGTGAAGTAATGTGGTCGAGTCGTTTCCTAATAATCTCATCTCTATTTCAACACATTTGTCTCCCGACCCTTCGTTCACCCTCCTCGGCGTGTGTTGCAATAATGAATCTGCTGCTTCCAGTAGGAATCCACCACCAACATCACATTTTTTTTTAAAGGGGAACTCCACCAACTTCTAATACGTAAAACGGCTCAGTTTACTCGTCACGATGGGACAAACCGCTGCTGAGTGTGTGCGTGAGGAAACCAGTTTGTGGTTTTCACAGCAGCCGGGTCATGTGCTGGATTGTTTGTTGGCTGGACGCAGTGACATCCAGGAAAACGCTGTCACAACGCAACGCTGGCCTTGGCCCAGATGTAGCCTCGGCCAACCCACACACACACACACACAAAGAGCCGGCCCAAGGCATAAGCGAACTAAGCACCTGCTTGGGGCCCCATGACTATTGGGGGGTCCCCAAAAGGCAAGTAACTTTTTAAAATTGTAGTGCGTAACTTTTGTCGATCCTTAGAGAGACACTAGGCGGGTGCATATATGAAAAAAAAACACCTAACCCTAAAAAAAATTCTAACAAAAGGTTTCTCAGCTGTTTTTTATAGTATTAGATGTCCTTAATAACATACTAAAAGTTTACCAAAATTTTGCCACTAGAAAGGTGTTATTTTCAAGATGGCGTCCAAGATGGATAGGAAGCCTGAGGAGACACCACAGGTGAATAGGGTAAAATTTTTAACTAACAGATATCACCATGAAACTTCCAAAGTTTATCACTTACATTAAGACAAATATTTTTTGTATTACAAGTTTTGTCAAATTGTATGTTTGAATATGTAAATGAGGCAATATCTCATTAAATATGCGCTAATTTGCATATCCGAAATCTGAACAATGGATAAAAGCCACTTTCAAAATTCTTGTTTTATTTTGTTGACATACTAGAGTCAGAAGTTTTTACAGAGGGGATTTTGGATATCTCTCTTTATCACTCTGTAAATGAGAAAATACTAGCTGCCCTAATAAATAAAGAGAGATAAAGAGAGATATCCAAAATCCCCTCTGTAAAAACTTCTGACTCTAGTATGTCAACAAAATAAAACAAGAATTTTGAAAGTGGCTTTTATCCATTGTTCAGATTTGGATATGCAAATTAGTGCATATTTAATGAGATATTGCCTCACTTACATATTTAAACATACAATTTGACAAAACTTGTAATACAAAAAATATTTGTCTTAATGTAAGTGATAAACTTGGGAAGTTTCATGGTGATATCTGTTAGTTAAACATTTTACCCTATTCACCTGTGGTGTCTCCTCAGGCTTCCTATCCATCTTGGACGCCATCTTGAAAATAACACCTTTCTAGTGGTCAAATTTTGGTAAACTTTTAGTATGTTATTAAGGACATCTAATACTATAAAAAACAACTGAGAAACCTTTTGTTAGAATTTTTTTGGGGTCAAGTCATATTTGCACCTGACTACACTGCGTAACTACAAAAAACTTTGATTATTGTTGCATTTCAAATTGTTGTTGCACTTTTCTGTAAAAATTTTAAAAAGCAGATGATGTGCTTACAGTAAATGCATTGTCTGTTGGTTTATTTTGTTACTTTTAGTCAACCTATAGGTGACATTCAGTATCCAAGTACAGAAGAAATGTAAATCAACCCCAGGCTGCTGCACTTTTAGTTGGTGCCATTTCAGAATAAAAACCATAGATGGGTAAAAACCTGCCAGGATATGATGATTCATAATGACAGAGTAAAAAATGAAATAGTATTATTGGCAGTAATAGAGGGCACCAAAATAAAGATTTTGCTTAGGGCCCCATGGAGGCTTGGGCCGGCCCTGCACACACACACACACACACACACACACACACACACACACACATGACTCCCTGTAAAACGATAACGTAGCCTCTTTTGGTTTTTGTAAATATTAAACAAAATATAAATAGGTATTTCATGACCTTTAGAGAGGTGCTTAGTGCGCAGTGGGTTTCGCCTCTGGACAGAGTCAGACTCATTGTTTCCTCCTGTTGTGAGTCATTAGCGAAGCATGAGGGTGGTATCATATCAACCCTCTGTTGACTTGATTTAACTCAGCAAGGGAGAGGAGAGAGGATTTCCAAAAATGTTGAACTATAACTTACTAAAACCTGCCTCTAGTGACACAATCAGATATCAATCAATATAAATATAAATATAAATTAAAAAATGTAATGTCCATAATCACTGATTGTCTCACTGGGCGTCCTGCTATATAACTGTACCTATATTATATTACTCTTTGTAGCTAGCATGAACAGTGACGGCTATGAATAACATACTTTTTAAAAAGATATTATGTTAAAAAGTAATTCAGTAATACAAATTGGAATATAAAAGTGCATCAGTGTTGGCAAGGGAGTCAATAGAATGTGGATTAATAAATTAGCATTAGCACCACCAACCAAGAGTGTGGTTGGAAACAGATAAACTTGGTCAACATGATATTTGTTTTTATGACCTGCAGTGCTCAAACATTTTATCTGCATGTTTGTTAACAGTTTCATTGCAGAGTGAAAATGTTGCCATGCTAGTGTTGTTTGTGGCCCTGCACTCTAAGCGCAAACACCAAATCACTGGTTAAAACTGAATACAGACGTGTTTATGCCTCTGAGGTTTGAGGCCATTTTCTCGAATTTAACATATTTTCTTAAATGTATCTTTTTAAGATACTTGCAGATGTAACAATACTCAAGTGTTTTATGTCTAAATATTAGAACCTCCGCTGTAAGCACACTGAGGCCAGTTTGTCCTAGAACACTGTAGAAAGAAATAATTTAGGACAAATGCTGGAAATTTGAGGTCTGCTTTTTGAAACATTTCAAATCCTTTGTGAAAACACTCCTTCAGTCATGAGAATGAACTGTTTTGGTGCTTGAAATAGGATATGAATACAGTAATAGATAAGTGTAGATTACATATAAAGCTCATAGCGTGCAGGTGCAGACCTCAGGATGTTTAAATGACTTGATGAACCCCGGTACCTTTCTGATCATGTGGCCCCCCACCTAACGGCTGTGGCCCTAAACAACCACATAGAGGGTTTATACCAGGGGCCGGCCCTGACTAAGTATAGCCGCAAAAGAAATCATGTTAACATACAGTGTTTGTATTGTGCACGATGTAATATTCAACATGAGAATTCAGACTTTAATTTACAATGTTAATTTTTTTTTTTTTTTTTTACAATTCATTAATAATAATTTGACTTCAAGGATAAAAGAAATTGGATGAATGTGCAATTTGTGTGAAATGACCCTTCAGTAATTGATGTAAAAATGTACATTAACACCATTTGTGTTCCTGCTTTAATGAATATTGGCATATTTAGCGTTAGTTACATATCACTACAGTATTAGAGTTTGTACCATATTATTGGGGCAGCTTTTAGTAGCCTACTCTTATGTTTAAAACTAAAAATACCAGCAGTCATCAACTCTGCATCCTGCTTCCACATATCTCAGTTATCCTATAGTTAGCTCGTCTTTGGGGACTCTTGGTTTTTCCAGTGGCTGAAACAGGTTTAGATGTCTTCAGTGGTGTTTAAGCTCTTTATCTAATGGGGGGCTTCTCCATTAAGGGTCTGATGACTGTGTGTGGCAGCTGTTGCATGAACCTGTATGCGTCAGTCAGGATGACTCAGGGAGCTCACCATCCCATATTTGAGATTATACCTCCCCCTGGTGAAACTCTGAGTGATTTCACGTCACCAGACCGTCTCAAATACCAACACACGAAACAAACTATGATGCAAGAACTTACACTGCATCTTCAGGCAGGTTAAAGCCTGTGTTTTATTACTGCATCAGACCCTTGAATCTAGACAGGTAAAGGTATTTCTTATTGCAATAATTGAATTTTAACAGGTCACACATCTGCGTCTGATGTCAGGGTGACCTTGGTTGTCTATTTAAAGGCTGGGAAACTATGCTGCATGGATAACAAAATGACAAATAAAGCTTGTTTTCCAAAATTGCAATAAGGGGGGAACATGAGAGGAAATCAGCTCCTTTTACGTATCAATAATCAGAATAAAAGAAAAGATCATAATCATAACTCCAAATGATGCAACAGTAAATGGCCAAAAGTATATAAACACATCTGTCCACGTAGTCTCATTTACTCATGTTTGTTTGGGGCTGTTTTCTCCTGGTCTGGGATCAGGATTTCAATTCGGTTTCAATTTGAGGGAAACTATTCTGCATGAATTCATATTTTTTGAAAACAGCGAGTTTCCAAATGTGAAACAACAATGTGGGCGTCCATGTTGGGTACCTCTTTTCCAAGTTACAACAGGGGATGTGCATGCAGGGCCATTGTATAGGGGAGAAAGGTGATGATAATTCTAGGGGCCCAGCGCCCAGTGGGGCCCATAAAAAACCCCAGTAGTCTAATCTTTGTATGACTGATTTATTCTGCGTAAGACCCTGACTATAGTACAACATCTTTCCAAGAATATTTGTCTTATTTCTTGTCCAAATGTCTCATTTCTAGTCAAAACTAATCTCTTTCCACTTAAAATAAGACTCATTACCTAAAAATTTACTTGTTTTTAGATCATTTTCACTTAAATTCACAATAAATAGAAAAATCTGCCAGTGAAAGTAAGTTTTTTGTGCTTGTAATAAGAAAGAAAAACTTGCTCCACTATCAGATTTTTTTCTACTTATTCCAAGTGAAAATCTGCTTGAAAGAAGTAAAAAGTGTCTAAAAACAAGCTACTTTTAATATGATGTGTCTTATTTTAAGTATAATGAGATTTGTTTTGACTAGAAATTACATTCTGACTAGAAATAAGACAAATATTCTTGCTAAGATACTTGAGTTTTTGCAGTGTAATGCTGCATTAGCATCAAAACAAAGAAGGCTAAATAAAAAATGATAATACATACGTAGTCTAAGAAAAAAAAAAGGAAAAGTTAGAGGGAGGGGCCCACTTTAGTATTCTTTAAGGGGGCCCAGAATTCCTAGCAACGGCCCTGTGTGCATGTGCTTGAGCTGTAGGTAATAAAAACATCAGGACACCCTCTACTATTTTATGACAGAGGTTGTATGCAGACAGGTACCTGCCCCACTTTAAGGCTTTAAATTTGCATAACTCACTAAAGAAGGAGTAAAAAAAAAAAATCACAGGGTTTACAGAGCAGAACTATTTGCAGTTTCTGTATGAAACATGTCGCCACCTGTCAGGGAGGCTCAGAAGATTTGGATGCAGACTTAGAGATGCAATAAATCATTTATTCCATTATCTACCAGGCTGCTTCATCACTCACTGCACTTTATGACTGAGAGTGTGACTGCTTGTCACTTGTGCTATTTTTACAACGATGGTTTCATGTTTTGTTTTTTATTTTGCTGTTATTTGTATCACATTTATGTTTTTATCTGTATTTTATGGCTGTTTTTTGTTGATGCAGCAGTTTGGTGTCCAAAACAACTTAACTTTCCCCCTTTCAGACAGAATAAAGTACAGTTTAACCTTAAACTCTTATTTGCAGTGAAGGATTTGGATGTATTTGGGTCTGTATTTTATAAATGAGCTTTCCATTGCATTAATTTTTTTGCCACGTTTGCCTCTTGTGAACTTTCCGTGTATAACTAACTACCTTTCCTGAGCCGCGGCCAGAGAGAGAGAGAGAGAGAGAGAAAAAAGAAAAAGAAAAAAAAAGTAGGGAGCTGGAACTGGAAAAGTCGGTGTCATGGAGGAGTTATGGCTCCAGATTCCAACGTTAAGTTCATCCTTAAAGATGTTCAGAGCTTTACACCAACTTTATCTATCTCTTGCCATTAAAGCTTTTTTCGGTCTCCGGCTCCAAAACGTGCCCATGTATGGCTGCGCTGAAACATATAGACCCATAAAACTGTCAGGAAAACATATAACGCTGTTTTAGTGTCTTTTTGTTAGGTCGTGCATTTTTATGGCCTCCTCTGTTTTTGCAACAATGAAAGACTTTTTGTCTATCTTTCTCTATATTTTGAGTGGAGAAAGTACAAACAGAGGAAAATCAGACCTGTGAAGTTTTACAGCAGAGTGAGTAACATCTCCATCAGCTGCTGATTTAGGAGGACAGTGAAAGGGATAGTTCACCCAAAATTAAAATTTCTCGGCGCAGCAGTATTTGTCCATATAATGGTTGTAAATATACCTCCATATCGTTAATAATAGCTAACGTTTAAAAAATTTCAATACCAGTACCCTTAATACGATACTGATACCAAGTGCGTACTTCATGCGATACTTTTTTTCAACTTCCTTCCATACTAATCATGTGAAAAGAAGGCAATCGATTGCATGAATGTCACCACTCTTAATATTAAAAAAAATAAAAAATTAAATGTTGGTAAGGGTGGTCAATATCCAATCCCACACTGCAAAAACTCAAAATCTACTAATACTCATAGTACAACATCTTTCCAAGAATATTTGTCTTATTTCTTGTCAAAATGTCTCATTTCTAGTCAAAACTAATCTCTTTCCTCTTAAAATAAGACTCATCACCTAAAAATGAACTTGTTTTTAGATCATTTTCACTTAAATTCACAATAAATAGAAAAATCTGCCAGTGAAAGTAAGTTTTTTGTGCTTGTAATAAGGAAGAAAAACTTGCTCCACTATCAGATTTTTTCTACTTATTCCAAGTGAAAATCTGCTTGAAAGAAGTAAAAAGTGTCTAAAAACAAGCTACTTTTAATATGATGTGTCTTATTTTAAGTGTAATGAGATTTGTTTTGACTAGAAATTACATTTTGACTAGAAATAAGACAAATATTCTTGCTAAGATACTTGAGTTTTTGCAGTTTAATGCTGCATTAGCATCAAAACAAAGAAGGCTAAATAAAAAACGATAATACATACGTAGTCTAAGAAAAAAAAAGTAAAAGTTAGGGGGAGGGGCCCACTTTAGTATTCTTTAAGGGGGCCCAGAATTCCTAGCAACGGCCCTGTAGGGATGAGCAATGAATAGTCATTCAATTAAAAAAAAAAAAAAAATCAAATAGTTTATGAGACAATCGTCTTGTCTGAAAAAATGTAAATGTTTCCTTTTCACTGGTGCAGAAACAGAAACATGGAAAGACTCCACCAGAAAGTTCTGTGTGTCTGTCTGAAATGTCTCTTGTATTGAAGCCCAGACATGAGAAATTGTTCCGAAAAAAATTAAATAAGTCTATATTTTAAGCTTGTTTGTAGCGGAAGCTCCCAGTGTCTCAGTTCACTGCTCTTCCTGTGAGATTTGCACTGACCGGCGGAACAATTTCTCATGTCGGGGCTTCAGTACAAGAGGGACATTACAGACGAGCAGTATGGAGGTATTTGGATGTTTTTTGGTGTGTCTTTTTGGACGAAGAAAAGTGGTATCCATTCACAACCATTATATGGACAAATACTGCTGTGCGGACCCCCCCGTAACTCTGAAAATTCTCACAGCCCTTCAGGGCCGTTGCTAGGAATTCTGGGCCCCCTTAAAGAATACTAAAGTGGGCCCCTCCCCCTAACTTTTCCTTTTTTTTTTCTTAGACTACGTATGTATTATCGTTTTTTATTTAGCCTTCTTTGTTTTGATGCTAATGCAGCATTACACTGCAAAAACTCAAGTATCTTAGCAAGAATATTTGTCTTATTTCTAGTCAAAATGTAATTTCTAGTCAAAACAAATCTCATTCTACTTAAAATAAGACTCATCATATTAAAAGTAGCTTGTTTTTAGACACTTTTTACTCCTTTCAAGCATATTTTCACTTGGAATAAGTAGAAAAAATCTGATAGTGGAGCAAGTTTTTCTTCCTTATTACAAGCACAAAAAACTTACTTTCACTGGCAGATTTTTCTATTTATTGTGAATTTAAGTGAAAATGATCAAGTTAATTTCTAGGTAATGAGTCTTATTTTAAGTGGAAAGAGATTAGTTTTGACTAGAAATGAGACATTTGGACAAGAAATAAGACTTATATTCTTGGAAAGATGTTGAGTTTTTACAGTGTACTATGAGTATTAGTCAGGGTCTTACGCAGAATAAATCAGTCATACAAAGATTAGACTACTGGGGTTTTTTATGGGCCCCACTGGGCGCTGGGCCCCTAGAATTATCATCACCTTTCTCCCCTGTACAACGGCCCTGCTGCCCTTAGTCGACATGAGGGTGAGTAGATAATGAGTGAAATTTGAATTTTGGGTGAACTATCCCTTGAAGGCGTCCCGGTCCAGAGTTTGTCCCCCCGCCCCGCCCCCCTCTGCCCCCCAGGTGGCACTATTCTTCAAGACGAAGCTGCTGCGCCTTAAGAGGATCTAACAAACTATTCCTCATACGAACCTGTCAAACAGCTGCAACAGTCACATCATCCTCTCTCTTTCCTTTCGCCTCAACACTTCACCTGCTTCAGAACATCTACTGAGAAAAAGACAAGACTCAGGTTTTTCCTCACCGCAGCCATTATTGATAGTTGATACTGTAGTTATTTTGTGACATTCAGAAATAATTACCACTATTTGGCAACATAGGATCCAAAACCCTGTCGCCTTTTACTCAGAAAGTTTCCATCACGTTCAGTGGGCTGAGCAGAGAAACGTCGAGGCCTTACCTACTTACTGCAGGAGCGATGACGACGATTTTGCTTGTGCAATTAAAATAAAGACACTTTCAGGAAAAAGAAATAATTGTGTCCCCTTTAAACAAAGAAAACAAATTTGTGCAGTTACTCGGGATTGAAGAAAAATACTGTCTCTTATTAAACCATTTTGTTTTCCACTGGGTTTAAGCCTTTTTCCCCTCAGTCCCTCCGTCCTCCTCTGGTCTAATACAGTCAGTCACCTTGTATGAATGTTAATTATAGTTTTTTTTTTTTTCCACAAAAGAAAAACACATAATCCAAGCAGATTCTTGTATAATTTATATTGAAAACATGTTAAAAACATTAGTTTCCCTTTATAAAACCAAAACAGTTACCTGTGA
This sequence comes from Trachurus japonicus, assembly GCF_045865225.1. Taxonomy (NCBI): domain Eukaryota; kingdom Metazoa; phylum Chordata; class Actinopteri; order Carangiformes; family Carangidae; genus Trachurus; species Trachurus japonicus. Next base: position 11,933,874 of record NC_140923.1, read on the forward strand.
TCATAATTACAACAGTGTCCTTGTAATCCAAGTCCCCCGGTCAGAATCACATGTAACTGGAGCGACGCGTCTTAATACCAAGTGCACAAGGTTTTTTTTTTCTTCTTTTTTTCTGTTTTTTTTTCTTAAATGATGCTGAATATCAAACAGCGAGTAAATCAGCCGCTCTGAGCTCAGTTCGGCTGGTTGTCCATCTGTGAGCCGGACTGGTAAGACTGGATGTCCTCTCCAATGAACTCTGACACTGTGGACGGACAAAGAGACAAAGTCACACAGTCCTGTTAATAAAAATAAAGCTTAAGCTCATGCATCGTTACAATAAAAGCAAATCAACCTGGGTGTGTTAACGCTGTACTTTTACACTTAAGAAAGCAGCAGGAATTGCAGGATCTGAACAAAGTGTCTCCCTTTACAGAGGTCTTACTGTGTCCCAATGCAAATAAAAGAAAACCAATCATAGCCTAGTTAGTGCAGCGTTTAAAATAACAAAGAAAAAAAGGTTGTTATTGTGCTATTTAAAAAGCGCCTCAAAACCCACCTGTTCTCCATAGCCTTTGAGCCCGTTTCAAATTGATGTCTTTTAATCTGCTGTTAGTTATTTATTGTTTGACTAATTCACCTATGCGCTATGTTTTAATTGTTTTATTGGTTTTATATAGTGTTATTTTAAATGCACTTTATTTTATTCTTTATTATTTTCTGTTATGTTTTATGTACATTTTGTGTCTTATACCAATTGTATATTTTATGTGTGATTTTGTACAGCACTTTGGTCCACTGGGTTTTTAAAGTGCTTTATAAATAAAGTTGGTATGGTATGGTACGGTATTTGGGCCTGAAAACACACTTTTTGAAAGTGCCTGTAAAATCCATGGTGGTATCAGCTGATAAATTGGCTGATATTAGTTTATCTACACATTTCTGCATCACTATAAATGTCAGCCATTGAGAAATAAGAAACTACTGTACGTCTGAGGTGAGGTAGCTTCAAAAATATTTGTTCATGTTAAGATTTTACGTAAAAAATCTAAACAAACTTACACTGACAGACTCTTTCTGAACACCCAACTATTAATATTGGTATTAGTAGAATCGTCAATACCCAATCCCTTTCAGTCAGATGTACGATATTCTAATGGCCATTTTGCACTTTAAAAATAATCAAAATGAAAGTAAAAACTGCTGCATGTCTTTGTTTGGACATCTCTGTTGAGTTTGTTTCAGGACATATTTGATTGACACTTCATCGCATCAACGACGCTTCACATCAGCTCCACTCAGGCTTCACAACGTGTCCTAATGTGTATTTTCTAACTCCTGTACCTGTGTGTGACATAAGTTTTATTTTAATTTTAATGATTTTGATGATATGAATAAATTGTGTGTCATTTTAGCTGGTAAACATTGTATTAATGAATGTGCCAAAGCCTGCCACCTCATCCTCAATAGAAGACTGTCTCTTATGAGTTCCAGTTCATAAAATAATTGTTTTGCTTTGTTTTGTTTTGTTTTTTTTTTTGTTTGTTTTGTTTGTATGGTACCATAATGTGCGTTTCTATTCATGTTTTTAGTAGTTGGTGTCTCACAACTCTCTTTTTGAGTGGTCCCCAACACTTTTAATTTTGTCAAGGGGGAACAGGTCATTTTGTAATCAATACTGTATTTTTATATTGTCTCTGGATTTTTATTGTGTGTTGTGGAGTGACACCGAAATAAAGCTTATCTATCTATCTATCTTTGTTTGCTCAAACTTAAACTCCACTGACGGAGCAGGACCTTGTTTTTTTAAACTGTGCAGTCAAACTGTGACTGACAGAACAGGTAATAAAGTTTGATGATATTGTTATTGGCCACAGAGACAAGTACAACCTGGACTAACATCTCTCCACACACAGAGTGGAAAACTAATAGTAATTTAATATCACAGAAAACTGAATGATATATTCTCTTTTTTTTTTTAAAGTGCCTTCACAAATCTGCAGACGCTGCAACATCCCAGGTTTGATTCCCAGCCCTGTCACGGCTGTTTTCCATCCATTAATATTTAAACACATCTCATTCATGCAGAGCAGCCTCCTCATTCAACAACCCAACATACAGTATTCACACTAGGGATGTCACGATAATAGATTTTCTTGGTACGATGATTGTCAGAGAAATAATCACGGTATTATGGTTATCACAATTATTATTCAGTAATCAATTTATTTTAAACACTATGAATGTGTAATCTATTATCTATTAATATAGGACCAATTATTAATCCCCATTGGGAAATGTTTCAAATCTATGCCAAATGTTTAAGTTTATTTTAATCTTCTTTTTTTTTAAATTACAAATTACACATTAACATTTAAATTCCTATCAATCCAGTGTTACGTTTAAATTTACCAGTATCTGTGCATTTACCTTTACTTTGCCGACATGGTTCTGACATATTATCTTTCTTGGAAAGTGACGGTATTTAGGAATCTTTACGATTAATTAATTGTGGCGTTTAATACCGCAATTAAAGCAGAAGTAAGCAGAATGTTTGTGTTAATATAAGTCTTAAATAGTTCTATCTTCCGACAGCAATCACTTCTATAGAGTGTTTGGTCTGAAACACGGGTCTGTCAGTCACTCTGCTCTGCTCTGAGCCGAGGAGAAAACTTTTATCGTATCCTACAATTTTTATCCAATGAGGAGAGAGAACGGCATAAAGGGGCAGTCCTCTCTGTGTGTGCAGCCAAGGGATGCGCGTGAATGTGGTGACGTAGGGACGAGGACCAATAGATCCATGACGAGGGCGGGGGGCTGCTAACTCCATCGGCTGACAAGAAGTTAGACAAAACCACCGGATCGCTTACTTCTGCTTTAAGTTCCTACCAATCCAGTGTTACGTTAGGTACGTACATTCAAATTTACCAGTATCTGTGCATTTGCCTTTACTTTGCCGACATGGTTGTGACATATTATCTTTCTTGGAAAGTGACGGTATTTAGGAATCTTTACGATTACATTAATTGTGGCGTTTAATTGTGAAAACAAGTAATCGTGACATCCCTAATGGGGCATTTCCACTAGCACGGCTCGGCTCGATACGGCTCGGCTCGGTTGTGTTTCCATTACAACTGAGCATCACTAGTGCCTCCTCGACGTGGGCGGGGTCGTCATAACACGGCGCCGAGCAACGCTCTAAACAACTTTAGCAACATTTGAAACATTTTCAGGCGAGAAAGTACTCGTTTAGATCCCCAACGTGTTGAAAATCTGACAAAATACCAGCTGTTTACAATTTTGTTTCAACGAAGTCGGCATCACTAAAGCTAACCGTAGTGAGCAACGCACTTCCGGTTATTTTCACAAAATAAAATACCTGTTGCCTTTTATCATAAGGAAAGCCATTACGATAGAATTGGTGCTTTTACTTTGTAAACAGGAAGTGAACCTACCCTCGCTGTAGCTAGCTTTAAACCGCCGTTTTGACTGCTCTCGTCCCCTTAACGGCATTTAACCGTTCAATATGCCTTACCGGAGAGTCTACCAGCTCTGAGATCGGCCTGGTTCATTGTAAAACATTTATTTATTGATGTAAATGTGGTGTTTTCTGTGCGTAAAGACCCCAAGGCAGTGCTGCTCTTATGTTCCACCGGGGCGAGGCTCGTAGGCTGGCCGGCGGAGCACGTCAGGAGCCGGGCTGCTGCCTCTATGATGTCGCGGTCGCTGCTCGGACCTGGAGCTTCACTTCTCCGAAAAACATCGGGGCAAACTTCTAAACAGCCGTCGTTTGGATAAACTAACCGCACATTGGGGATCTAAACAGTTACTTTCTCGCATGAAAAAATATTAAAACTTAATAAAGTCACGTAATAACAGAGCCAGTCCCAATATTAGAAATTCTCTGGTAATAACAGGCTTCAGCAGGAACATTTCTGTTGTCGGTCGTCGCTTCCAGTGACGACACTCATCGGCCAATCAGTGGAAGGCAGTCGGCTGACGTCACGTTTTAGTAACGCTTCGGCTCGCTTGGAACCAGGGCTGAGGTGATACCAAAAGTACCTGGTTGCAGGTACTGCGTGCTAGTGGAAACACGCAAATAGCGCCGAGCCGAGCCGAGCCGAGCCGAGCCGTGCTGAGCCGAGCCGAGCCGTACCGAGCCGTACCGAGCCGAGCCGTGCTAGTGGAAACGCGCCATAATTCCCACTCCTCAACGTGAGACTCAGGCGGTGAACTCACCTTCCTCAAACGTGATGTGGTGCATCGCCACCGAGCTGCTGAACTCCAGAGGACACTCCTGCATCTTGGCGTCCCGCTCCCCTCCTCCCCCTCCGTGCCCCCCCCCCCAGCAGCGCCCGGCCCTGGGGGTCCCAGCCCTCGTAGTGGTGGGCGTACGGCGCGGGGCAGATGTCCTGGTAGTGGCTGCTGGAGGTGTTGGAGGGGGGGGAGGGGTAGGCGGAGTACTGGGGGTAGGGGGAGGTGGGGATGGGGGGCAGCGGGGAGGTGGAGATGGGGCTGCCGGCGGGGAACGGGCTGAGGGAGGAGGAGTGGGAGGGGGAGGGGGAGGAGGACAGGTAGGGCGAGTCCAGCCAGGGGGAGGGGGAGGGGGAGGGGGGCTGGGGGCCGCCGCGGGGGTAGAGGGGGGGCAGCAGCTCCGTGAAGCCCAGCTCCAGGCTCTCGAAGCTGGGGTGGCGCTCCGACAGGGCCCCCGCCGCCGCCCGCGAGCCGCCGCCGCCGGGGTCGTCCACGGCAACGGCAACGGCGGCGTCGGGCTTGGAGCAGTACTCGTCGTGGTAGCTCATGGCGACGGGGCAGGAGGGGGGCGAGTAGGTGGACGGGTAGGGGGGCAGCTGGAAGCCCAGACCCCGGTCGTCGGCTTGGAAACCCCTCGGTTGCCCCCCGACGGGACAAACGGGCCCCCGGTCCAGAGGCAGCACAGACGGCCGGGACAGCAGAGGGTCTTCTTCTTTAAACATGACTACAGAGAGAAACAACGAACATGCATCAAAACAACCATTAATATTAATATTAATATTAATACACCTATTGATATTAAAGGGATAGTAGCATTTTTTTTAAAGTGGGGTTGTATGATCTACAAATAGCCCTTAAGTACTTTAATTGCAGTAGAAGACTCTCTGCACTCCTCCCGTTAGCAACGCCAGCCCATAATAGCCCTGCCCAGAGATTTACAACATACATTGTTGTGAATGGACCCAAAGAAACGGCCTATTTTCACGGCCTAAAACAGGTTTTACCTGAAAAAAAATACACAGTTCCATTGTTCGCTATAATATAATTTTTTCCAGCCCTTCAAAGTGCAGGAAAAACACAGTTTTTATTTGGACCTAACCAACTCACGTATCCCTCCGCCCAGGGTTAGCGCCCGCCGATCAGCAGTTGGTTAGGTCCAAATAAAAACTGTGTTTTTCCTGCACTTTGAGGGGCTGGAAAAAATTATATTATAGCGAACAATGGAACTGTGTATTTTTTTCAGGTAAAACCTCTTTTAGGCCGTGAAAATAGGCCGTTTCTTTGGGTCCATTCACAACAATGTATGTTGTAAATCTCTGGGCAGGGCTATTATGGGCTGGCGTTGCTAACAGGAGGAGTGCAGAGAGTCTTCTACTGCAATTAAAGTATTTAGGGGCTATTTGTAGATCATACAACCCCACTTTTAAAAAAATGCTACTATCTCTTTAATGTCCAACTAATCAGATAGACTTGAATATTGTTTGTGGCTCACGAAACGTAACACCACATGATTATGATATTTCAAATGCTCAAAAGTGAAAAACAAGTTAATTTAATGAAAATGTGAAATACAGGTGAGTTAGAGTATCATGGAAAAGTCCATTAGCTACAGTACAAGTAGTTCAAGTCAAAAAGGTGCATAGATAGACTGTATAGATGGACATAGTTTTTAGAAAGCCAACATTTCCATATTAAAAATGTTTTTATTTCAAACTGGTCCTTTTGTAATACCCTTTTTTTTAGATACTGAATTTTAGGTCTTCATTCAATGTTAGCCACAATCATTACAATTAAAAGTAAAATAAATAAATAAAGACATGAAATGTTTCATTCTGTCTGTAATGGATTATAATGTATTAGTTTCACTTTTTTGAATTGAATTACTGACATGAATAAACTTTTCCATGATAATCTAATTTACTGAGATGCACCTGTATATCAGATCACAGATGTAATCAATATACATTTTTGTATATAACTGTCAATGCAATTCATTTTTGATAATTATATTAAAACTGTTCTACTGTTTTGTCATTATAAATGTATCTTTGTTTTCAGTTTAACAAAAAAAAGATGCCAGATGAGGAAATATCTGATCAATGAAATATAAAAAATCACAAAACAGCTCAGAACAGAAGTCCAATGATTAGAAATGACCTGTGAACAATGTCTGTGTCTATGTATGATACTGTATGTATTGTATAATTATCTTCTGTACTGCAGCGACTCATACAGAAAATGTTTTGTACTTGATACTCTGCATGTAAATCTAAATATATATACAGTATATATAAACACTCACTGGGCAGGTACTTGAAGCAGTGAGTGCTACTTCGTTTCCTCTTCCCGTTGGACACGTAGAGACTGACGGACACGGGCCGACTGACGGACAGGTCGCTGTAGGCGGGAACTCGCACGCACATCAGACACTGGGCAGGAAACAGAGGTGTGAACGTTACGTTACGTCAACGCAGGGCCGTTGTATAAAGGAGAAAGGTGATGATAACTCTAGGGGCCCAGCGCCCAGTGGGGCCCATAAAAAACCCCAGTAGTCTAATCTTTGTACGACTGATTTATTCTGCGTAAGACCCTGACTAATACTCATAGTACACTGTAAAAACTCAACATCTTTCCAAGAATATTTGTCTTATTTCTTGTCCAAATGTCTCATTTATTTATTTATTCAGGAAAGCTTTCTGCTAAATTTTAGTACACTCATTGTTTTTTCTTAACTTTTCTTAACTTGTGTCCCTTTTTAAATTAAGCTTGTACTGTAGCACTTTGAGATTGCTTAAAGGGATAGCTCAACATTTTGGCAAATTGGCTCATTGCCATAATTGCTATAGTCATAGCAGTAGGTTTGTTACCTTTAATTGTAGGTGTAAGCTATTTTCAGTACGGCGGAGCGCAGCAGCTGGCTGCTCAGAGCTACGCTATGGAGGCTAAGGGAATTTCTTGGTTTCCCTCATTAAACTCATCAAATACAAAATCCCAAAACTCCACAGCGCTTTTGTAGACAAGTTGTGACCTGCACAACCACCACGCTATGAGATAATGACGGAACAATACGAAACGGAGCTGTTTTCGAGGTAAATTCATACAAAACCGCTGATGCGCGTTGCGTTCAGGGACAGTTTTTCAGCAAGCAATCTCCGTATTTACCCTGTATTTACCTCGAAAACGGCTCCGTTTCGTATCGTTCCGTCATTATCTCATAGCGTGGTGGTTGTGCAGGTCACAACTTGTCTACAAAAGCGCTGTGGAGTTTTGGGATGTTGAATTTGATGAGTTTAATGAGGGAAACCAAGAATTCCCTTAGCCTCCGTAGCGTAGCTCTGAGCAGCCAGCTGCTGCGCTCCGCCGTACTGAAAATAGCTTACACCTACAATTAAAGGTAATGAACCTACTGCTATGACTATAGCGATTATGGCAATGGGCCAATTTGCCAAAATGTTGAACTATCCCTTTAAATGTAAAGTGCATTATAGATAAAATTTATTATTATTATTATTCATTTCTAGTCAAAACTAATCTCTTTCCACTTAAAATAAGACTCATAACCTAAAAATTAACTTGTTTTTAGATCATTTTCCCTTGTTTCACTTGAAATAAATAGAAAAATCTGCCAGTGAAAGTAAGTTTTTTGTGCTTGTAATAAGGAAGAAAAACTTGCTCCACTATCAGATTTTTTCTACTTATTCCAAGTGAAAATCTGCTTGAAAGAAGTAAAAAGTGTCTAAAAACAAGCTACTTTTAATATGATGAGTCTTATTTAAAGTATAATGAGATTTGTTTTGACTAGAAATGACATTTTGACTAGAAATAAGACAAATATTCTTGGTAAGATTCTTGAGTTTTTGCAGTGTAATGCTGCATTAGCATCAAAACAAAGTAGGCTAAATAAAAAACGATAATACATACGTAGTCTAAGAAAAAAAAACTGGGAAAGTTAGGGGGAGGGGCCCACTTTAGTATTCTTTAAGGGGGCCCAGAATTCCTAGCAACGGCCCTGCGTCAACGTGTCAGAGAGACGATTCCTCAGACGATTCATTCATTCATCATCAGCGTCTGTTTACGTCAATTACAGCTGAGTCAGCGATGAAGGACTCGTGTTCAATTACCTCGCTGCTGCTGTCACGGTCGACATGAGCCTCCTCCTCCCACTGCAGTTTACCATCTGAGAGATAAGAACAGAGTTAAAGTGTAACCTACACACACACACACACACACACACACACACACACACACACACACACACACACCGAAACCACAAAGCAAAACAACAAGCTGCTGATTTATTTGACAGCAAAGACATGAATGAGCTCATTTCTTCCTCTGCTCTTCACCAGAAATCACTGCTCTTGATTATTTCAATGTTTTTTTTTTTTTTGTGAACAACTTTTTTATTGCTTTTCGAGGAAAACAAGTACAAGTAAAAGGTACATTGCAATCTAATAGAAATTAAGATAAGGAAAATAATGGATAAAAAATAAAATAAAAATAAAAAAGGACCAGGCGACGACCCCCCACCCCCCCAAATTTGGATCTATATAAAACTCTTACAGGATAAGACAGACCATGTTTTATTATTTCAATGTTTTTAACCGTTTCATGTCCTAAAAATCTGCAGATATTTACACATATATAATTAACACATTTACATAACATCAAACTGCTGTGGGTTCAGCACAAGGTTATTATAGTTTTTAAATTTTCATTAGTTTTTGTTCATATTTAGTGATTTTAGAGCGATTTTCTTTTTAAATTTCAGTTTAGTTTAACAAGTGATGAAGCAGTTTTAGTTTAGTTTTTATTTTTGAGGAATTGACTAGTTTTTATTTAGCCTTAGTTTTAGTTTTTCAGGTTTTAGGAGAAAGCCTCTATGAGACGTGTGGGATTTTCCCTTTTAGTTGCATCCCATAAATGTTCCCATCAGTCCTCATCAGGTTACATTTACTCTTATATTCACTCTTATCTTGAAGTCGTCCCATATTGAGCTGTGGCATTTTCTTCCTGCAACTTTAGCCATCTCTAAGAAAACTAAAAGAACTTTAAACTTTATCTATTTTCTTTTCTCTCTCTACTTTTTCATTCTTCTTTGCTCTTGCTTTTAACTTTTTTAAACCATTTAAAAAAAAATTGTTTGTTTTTATTCTGTTCTTCCCCTTTAAAATTAAAGTTGCTTTGGTATGAAATGTGCTATATAAATAAAGATGCCTTAATGCCTAAAACTAAGCTAGTGTTATCTACATTTCAGTTTAGTTTTAGTTAGTTTTGCATTGTTCATTGTAGTTTTTGGGCAAGCATTATTTTTTATTTCAGTTTACTAAATAATTTTTTCACTCCTAGTTTTAGTCTTAGTTGTAGTTAACTATGATAACCCTGGTTCAGCATCCTGAAACGCCCCCTTAATCCTCCTGAGGCGCATTAATCCTGTTTCAAAACACAAAGTTTAAACATGTTCCCCGCTTCGTGATGTACTTTTGTAGGAATCTGGCAACAACACTGTTGACCCTAACCTACATTTCTTGCTTTATTTATAAAAAACTCAGTCAAGTACAGACAGAACATCTGTCATCCATCCTGTTATACGCTCCCTGATTCACTTCACGTGCAGCGTGATTTCCATCTGTGCAACATCTGAGTGACTGACGGTTGTTAAACAGGCTTTGTGGAAAGATCAAAACCAGCACACACACACACACACACACACACACACACTACACACTGCACTGAGTTGATTGAATTGAATTTGTGGAGCTCAGTTTGAAATCTGAGGGATTATTTCTACTTTAACCCTCTATGGTACCATGTTGCCCTCAGGCATCATACCACTTTTTGGCCTGTCACATCTCCACAATTCATCCCATTTAATGCTGTAATACTTTAAAAAAGAGAGGAGACCTTAGAGAACCACTAACAATGCTTTAATTTATCACATGACTTTCAAGAAGCCACTGAAACCCTTTTTTGCAGACTTTTTCAAAGGAAACAGGTTTGCCATTTTGTTCCACTAAAACGGTCTGAAAACATACAGTAACTTCCTGGCCCTTTTTCATCTGGAAAAAAATATATTTACACTAATAGATTAGTAAAGTTTAATTTTTAATAGTTCCATGCAATTTATTTACTTATTAAATAATGGAAACTTGTTAAAATGCACCTGTTGCCCAAAAGCAACAACGTACCATTATAGAAAATTGCAATGTTGCCTTGAGGCGACAGTGGACCATTATGGAATCAATATTGCATTGTGAGACTATGGTAGTGTGTGTTTAGGTGTAAATATAATGTTCAAAAACATATAATTCATCATAATTTTGTTTTTTATCCTTAATAAATTTGATTTTGGATGCAGTAAAGTAAACATCAGGCTATTATGATGATGATGAGGAAGATGAGAATGAGAATTGGGATGAAGATGAGGCCAGTGAAGGTGAAAGTCTACAGAGACTGGTGTTTCTAATACAGTAGATGATGAACCGTAATAGTACAATGTTGCCTACAGTCAACAAATCCCAAAAACTTCCAAAAATAAATAATTTTTAAAAATTTCTTTAGATTATATTTATTTACTCTATTTTGAGACATAAAAACACTCCAAACATTTTTTCCCCCACTGGCATCATAATGCAGCGTACCATAGAGGGTTAACTATTGATCGAATTAATTTAAATGTCAAGACTCTGTGGTCATATTTTAATTTCTCTCTCAGATTGTAAAGTTGTTTTCTCTAACTAGCTCACATTTCCAACTCAGAGATCACATTGTAAGTAGTAGTTGTGAGTATTTTGCCTCCTACCTGTCCCTCTCTCCATGAAAACCACTCTGGAGATGGGCAGGAAGTTGCTGCCGCTCAGCAGGAGTTCCTCTCCGCCCTCCACAGAACAAGAAGTGAGACTGACGGACTCGATGACAGGCAGCTCCTGGGCCGAACGCTGGGCTGAGGCAAGGAGGGAAAGAGTCAGGCAGAATTAAACAAGCCCTTAACTAGAGCGCTGCAGTGAATATGCTTCTTATTTAAAGCCACTGTAGAAACTGATTTTAAAAGACAAAGATAATTGATCATCAGTTAACCAATGACAAGACACCCCCATTTCTGTGAACAAACCCGATAACAATGTACTGAAAATAAAAGTTTATAGCCATAACCCTGATCTAATTTGATGAAAGGTGCTTGTTTAAAGAAGAACTATGCAAGTCCGGTCGCTTTTCCTCTGTGTTGCTAACCCTCCTCCCGGCCATGTGCAATTGTTTTTAAAGAAGCCTTCGAGAAGGCAATCAATAAAGCGGTGGATAATGTTATTTATCATATATATGCATTACAACGTGTATATTTATGTAGTTTTATCTGTCATAAACAATAGATTACGGGTTACGGGGCGTGTTTGTGTGGTGGTGCCGCAGAGACGAGAGCTGGGACACCGGGTCGGAGGCTCTGATCTTACAAGGTTGGTTTTCAGTCGAGAGACGCTCCATTCTCCCTGGAATGACTGGACACGTCATTTATTTAACCATCACAGTTACTCTGAAGCTGTTTAATTACAGTAAGGTACAAATAAAAATCCTGTATAGTTCTTCTTTAAATTTTACATCCAAAAAGACAGAAGTATCTTAATCTTTTTTATCTTTTATCTTATCTTTTCAGTGGAAAGCACTAATAAGGACCCAAAGCCACAGCTGTTTCAGCGATGCACCGGTGCATCTCCACCGATATCCACTGCAGTGTCATTGTCATTGGTTTATTTATGAACACGAAGTTCGTGAAACATGCTCTAGTCTCTGGCTGGCTGGATTTCCCATTCGGGCTGCCATACAAACGTGGCAGCGCAAGGTGGCAACACTCTCTAAAGCAAGACCCTTACTAGATGTACAGTATATATAAAAGAAGAACTGGTAACCCTTTAATTTAAAGGCCGCTGATTATGTGATAATATCAAGAAATAGCCAAGAAATAACAATTAATGAGTAGTGATGTCAAGAAATAGCCTAGCAATAATGGTCAATTTCATAGTAATGTCATGTTTTTCTTAAAGGCAAAAGATTACACATGCTTTTCTCGCTTTTTGAATTTCTTCTCCACCAAGTCCTGGCAATTGACCGTTATTTCTGGGGTATTTCTACAGTATGCAATCAATCGTTAATCATCTTACCTATATTTCTTTGACATTACCGCTATTTCTAGACATTATGACACAATTAACTGTAATTTCTTGGCTATTTCTTGACATTATCACGTAATTAGCGGCCTGTAATACCCCTTTCCCACTGGTCAATCTCAAACCGATATCCGCTGCAGTTTCCCACTAAAACCACCCGCGTGTGCAACTCACAGCATTCGATGGGCATGGAGGCGACCTGCAGGGCCAGGACGCGGCCCGGCGGGGCAACAGGGGGCGCTAGAGGGAGGTGGGTCCGAAACACCAAGCGAACGCGCGTGTTCTTCCTGCCGACGTCCGTCTCTCCTTTCCTCAGCTCGATGTCGGAGTTCCTCAGCTTCAGGATCCCGGCGCAGTCGATGCTGCGGCGGCACAAAAGAAAACCGTAAATTCGAGTGTCGGCGAGTGAAAAGGCTCAACTGGTTGTTAAGGGCTCAGAGAGTTTCCCTGTGATAGATAGGAAATAGAGTCTGAGCAGCGTTTTACTGCTGTTGCTGCTTGAGGTTGAACAAATTTAACTATTTCATGTTGTTTAGTTTAATGAAACTCAGAGATCACAAGGTAAATCTGAGGGATTTTGAGATGATTAAAGGACTAGTTCACCAAAAAATGAAATTCAGTCATTATTGACTCACCCTCATGCTGATGAATACTCCAGAGTAGTTTTTTATTCCTCAAAGTGCATCTGGAGACCTGGGAGGCCGGTTCGTAGTCCAACGAAAACTTTATATGTATATAATCCATAAAACTACACAAAAACCTTGTAATATTCCTCCTTACTGCTCGTCCGCTGCAATCCAAGTGTCGTGAAGGGATATAGTCCAGAATTTACTCGAAATTACATCATTTAGGACATTTTTACAGCCTAAACAGTCCTGTATTGATTATTGATTATTAATACAGGACTGTTTAGGCTGTAAAAATGTCCTAAATGACGTTGTTTCGAGTAAACTCTGGACTATATCCCTTCAGGACACTTGGATTGCAGTGCAAGAGAAGTGTGGAGGAATATTATAAGGTTTTTGTGTAGTTTTATGGACCTTTTTGTATCGGGTGCTATTGACTCTCATGTAAGGGTTTCGTTGGACTACGAACCGGCCTCCCAGGTTTCCAGATGCACTTTGAGGAATAAAAAACTACTCCGGAGTATTCATCAGCATGAGCGGGAGTCAATAATGACTGATATGAATTTCATTTTTTGGTGAACGATTCCTTTAAAGGGAGGAAAGAAGAAAAAACAAAGTTCTGCTCCACAAATCTTTACTGACATTATGGGTTTTCTTTCTATTATCTTTGACTTTGTTGTGAAATTGAGAAGTACTATGTTGTTGTAGAGGAGTAAAGCAGCAAAGGAGGGAGAGACTCTGTTACCTTGAACTTTCATTTAAGTGCAGTTGTTGCTGAGTCACTTTGTTCCACGCTGCTCTGGTTAAAGGAATCTAAACAATCCTCCACCTCCTTCAGTTTTTATACTGTTGATTTGACTAAACGGCCTTGAAAGAGAGAACGGTTTGTTCTGTGGGAGCGTCACTCTCTCCTCTACTCACAGGGCGGTCATGTTGTTCTCGGGGTTGAGGGGGATGTCCAGCAGTTTGGTCCCGGCCTGGACGCTCTCGTGACTGGCGGTGCCGACCATCTTCCCAGTCACCCTGAAGAGGCAGAAACAGGTTTGTGTAACGGTCCTGAACTGGATCGGTGATCTGTCGAACCCTGTGCACTAGGGATGTCACGATTACAGAATTTCTAGGTACGATTATTGTCAGAGAAATAATCACGGTATTACGATTATCACGATTATTATACATCAATAAATGTCAAAACACTATGAATGTGTAAAATCAAATATAGTCAAAATATAATTACATCTAATCTCTTAAGATAGGACCAGTTATTAATCCTCCAGGGGAAGTGTTTGAAATATTTAAGTCATTAATTGTCACCTATACCAAATGTTTAAGTTTATTTTAATCATTTTTTTACAATACAAATGACATGCAAACATTTAAATTCCTATCAATTCAGCGTTACTTTAGACAAATGAACCAGTATCAGTATCTGTGCATTTACCCTTTACTTTGGTGCACATCTGCCGACACGGTTTCGATACATAATCTTTTTCAGAAAGTGACGGTATTTAGGGATCTTTACGATTAATTAATTGTGGCGTTTAATACCGCGATTAATTGTGAAAACAAGTAATTGTGACATCCCTACTGTGCACCCATCTCATCCTTTTTTCTGAAAGAACTTTATTAATTTGAAAATAATGGGAATGGCTCGTGGCTGCGTCATCACATTCTAAAACATCACTTCCGTGTCCAATCGCAGGATATTCAGTATAGAAACAAGAGGCAACAACACCGCGGGAGCTTTCATTTATGAATAAATAAACATATATATGAATTTAATGCACAATATAGCATATATATATATACAGTACAGGCCAAAAGTTTGGACACACCTTCTCATTCAATGTGTTTCCTTTATTCTCACTGAAGGCACCAAAACTATGAATGAACACATGTGGAATTAACAAAAAAGTGTGAAATAGCCTAACTGAAAACACGTCTTTTCTTCTTTGTCTTCTCTTTCTTCTTTTCTTCTTCCTCTTCTTCCTCCTCCTCCTCCTCTATCTCTGCCCCCACCAGTTCTAGTTTCTTCAAAGTAGCCCCCCTTTGCTCTGATTACTGCTTTGCACACTCTTGGCTTCTCTTGATGAGCTTCAAGAGGTGAACCTGACCTGAAAATGGTTTTCACTTCACAGGTGTCAGTGTGCCTTGTCAGGGTTCATTAGTGGAATTTCAGTGAGAATCTACAATGTAAATAGTCATGAAAATAAAGGAAATGCATTGAGTGTGTCCAAACTTTTGGCCTGTACTGTATATATATATAAATATATACATTTTTTTAACTGTAAAAAAAAAAGAAAAAAAAGAGAGAGAGAGACAGAAGATGAACGTAACGTGGGACGAAAGTAACAAAGCGATTTTCTCCGAGCACATACAAGTCTGATGTCTAACTGTGTCAGCATGTAGGCTACATCTTGTATGACCTACAGTAACAGAACTGCAAAAAATCTTGAGGTTATGTCTGACTTTGACCGAGTTACATTCAAGAACCAGCTGTTTTCAATGACTGAAAGTGAATTCACTCGGTGATTTATTTCCATCGATCAGCTGTGTTTACTGTTTCAGGTGTCATAGATGGTTAGACAGATTAATTAGTCCTCTAACACAGTGGATCCCAACCTTTTTCCCGATGTAAAAAAAAATAATAATAAGGAACATCATAACTTCTTTTACATGAAATACTTTATTATATTTCAGTAATTTAATAACAGCATGTAACAAACAATCAGGAGAACCTGTGTATGATTACAACATATTTCTTCAGAACTTGTACTTTTAAAAACATAATTGTGTTTTTAAAAGTACAAGTTCTGAAGAATATGTTGTAATTTTACACAGGTTTTTTCTCATTGTTCCATGCTGCAAATTCATTGTGACTGATATTGCCCTGCTGTATATTATGTATTTAATGTTTTAAAACTGCGGCGAGTATTTAGTCATCTATTGATATAGGCCTATAATTTATTTGTTTATCTATTTAAATACACAAATAAATGTTTAATGTGGCCCTTGAATTTAGTTGATTTTGTCACATATATGAATTAAATACTTAGCCTACTCATTTATTTAACATTTTAATTACATTAAAGGCAAAAGATTACACATGCTTTTCTCGCTTTTTGAATTTTTTCTCCACCAAGTCCTGGCAATTGACCGTTATTTCTGGGGTATTTCTACAGTATGCAATCAATCGTTAATCATCTTGCCTATATTTCTCGACATTACTATGAAATTGACCGCTATTTCTAGACATTATGACACAATTAACTGTAATTTCTTGGCTATTTCTTGACATTATCACGTAATTAGCGGCCTGTAAGTTAAAGGGGTTACCGAAGAATTATAAGGCTACAAAAACCACAAAACGTATTTTATTTTATAGCGATACACTATATATCCATGGTGTATTCAGATTTTACCTTGCCAAATATTACACACTGGACCTTTAAAGCATCAAGAACTAACTAACTACACTGACAATGACCAGTGCAAAATATCTCCTAGACCAGTGGTTCCCAACCTGGGGGGCGCCAAAGATCCATGGGGGGTTGCGAAGCCTTCTTGATTTTAAGGGGTTTAATAATTTTAATGTAATTTAAATGTTGTGACAAAATCAACTAAATTCAAGGGCCACATTAAACATTTATTCATGTATTTAAATAGATAAACAAATAAATTATAGGCCAATATCAATAGATGATTGAATATCAACAGTTTTAAAACATTAAATACATAATATACAGCAGGGCAATATCAGTCACAACAAATACTACTGATAATAGTATTTTTGGTTACAGAAGTTAATACATTTATAATTTATCAAAAAGCTAAGCTAGCAGCAAAAATAAAAGAATAAAACTGCTGATCATCCTATAAAGTTATGCAGGGAATGTCATCATCTGTAGCGAGTCACACAATATTTCAGTTTAGCATTGGCTGATACATCAACTTGTTTAATCAAATAGGCCTACTGGCTAGCATGCTACATTATGTTCAGCATGCTTCTTTACAAGTTACTCATATAACCGTCATCTATGTCACCCCAAACATGAATATAACCCCAGATCTGACTTCACTGTGAGGTCAAAGTGAAGAATGTCCTGAAAGCTCATCAACTCCGATAGGCCTATATCAATCGATGATTGAATATCAACAGGTTATCCTGATTGTTTGTTCCATGCTGTTATTAAATTACTGAAATATAATAAAGTATTTCATGTAAAAGAAGTTATGATGTTCCTTATTTTATTTTATTTTACACCGGGGTGGGGGAGGGGGGGGGTTCACCAAAGTTTTCAATGGTAAAAATATGGGTCCCTTAAGAAAAAGGTTGGGAACCACTGCCCTAGACCAACACGACAAGCAGCTGGTGGTAGATTATGCAACGGTTAGAGCCACAGCGATCACACGATGAGCTCTGTGGATATACAGGCCGCCAGCTCCCTTGAATATTCAACAGGCTTGGTTATTAAAGTTTTGGTTTTAAATGTAAAGTGCAGTGCAGTTCAGTTCAGTACCTGTGTATCTGATAGAAAGGATGCGGCCGGATGGATCTGTCGTCAGCCGTTCCCACGAACACCTGGAGCGAGAGCGGTTTCCTCTCCGCGTACCCACACAGCTGTAGAGAGACACTCAGTGTGAGGGACGACATCAAACTGTGATGAGGCCACAGGCAGCGAGCCACGACAAGAAGCCACACATTTTTGTTCCACTATTACACACAACAACAACTTTTGCACACATTTTCTACCTTAAAGGGATAGTTCAACATTTTGGCAAATTGGCCCATTGCCCATAATCCCTATAGTCATAGCAGTAGGTTCGTTACCTTTAATTGTCGGTGCAAGCTGTTTTTAGAACAGCAGAGCAGAGTCGCAAGCTGCTCAGAGCTACGCTACGGAGGCTCATTATGGGATTTCTTGGTTTCCCTCATCAAACTCATCAAATACACAATCCAACAACTCCACAACGCTCTGGTGGACAAGTTGTGAGCTGCACATTCACCACGCTATGAGATAATAACACAACGTTACCACACAGAGTTGTTTTAGAGGGAAATTCATGCAAAACCACTGATGCGCGTTCCCGTCAGGGGCAGTTTTTCATCAAGCAGACTCTGCATTTCCCTCTAAAACAACTCTGTCTGGTAACGTTGTGTTATTATCTCATAGCGTGGTGAATGTGCAGGTCACAACTTGTCCACCAGAGCGTTGTGGAGTTGTTGGATTGTGTATTTGATGAGTTTGATGAGGGAAACCAAGAAATCCCATAATGAGCCTCCGTAGCGTAGCTCTGAGCAGCTCACGGCTCTGCTCCGCCGTTCTAAAAATAGCTTGCACCGACAATTAAAGGTAACGAACCTACTGCTATGACTATAGGGATTATGGCAATGGGCCAATTTGCCATAATGTTGAACTATCCCTTTAAACTACATTTAAATGCAACATTACAACAGTCAGAGATTGGCTGTGTGTAAACCTGCTGGTCTGTACTTCACCTTGACAACGGGATGTCCGGTCGGCGTGGCCTTGACCGCTCCCCTGCTGCCCTCTGTCTCGTAGTGCGCTCTGTGGTGCGGCCGCGGCTGCACCTCGATACGCAGCTCGTACTGGTCGAACTGGGACGGCAGGGGCCAGTCGAGTGGCGGCAGAGCGTTAGACCTGCAGAGGATCAGGAAATGTATTTATTATTTAAAAATGTATATAGTTTTTTACTGTTGAACACAGTCGAGGCGGATATGCACGACAGATGTGGGTGAATAACTACTTAGTTGACCGGCTGATGAGACTTACAGTACATTTAATTTACACATGCAAACATGACAGGAGCAAAATAGGCAATACAGAACACAGTAAGTGATTATTAACACTTATTTGAGTAAATGAATTTAAGTTTTGTTCAAATTGCGGATCAGATTAGATTAGATAGAACTTTATTCATCCTGAAGGAAAGTCTTATGCCAGGTTGCTCCAAAAGGAAATGTGCAAAGGAAATAAAATAAAATACAAAGAAGAAATATATAGTATATATACTATATATATCCTACAATGCCTAAAACAATAAAAAAAATATATATACAAAACTAGTGCAAAAAGGAACAACCTTACATAATTTAAATACAGTACTACATAATTTATAATCACGTCACAATAAAAACTTAGCTAACTTCATTAGTAACTAGGGATGTCACAATGACTTGTTTTCACAATTAATCGCGGTATTAAAACGCCACAATTAATTGATCGTAAAGATCCCTAAATACCGTCACTTTCTGAAAAAGATTATGTATCGAAACCGTATCGGCAGATGTGCACCAAAGTAAAGGTAAATGCACAGATACTGGTTCATTTGTCTAAAGTAACGCTGAATTGGTAGGAATTTAAATGTTTGCATGTTATTTGTATTGTAAAAAAATGATTAAAATAAACTTAAACATTTGGTATAGGTGACAATTAATGACTTAAATATTTCAAACACTTCCCCTGGAGGATTAATAACTGGTCCTATCTTAAGAGATTAGATGTAATTATATTTTGACTATATTTGATTTTACACATTCATAGTGTTTTGACATTTATTGATGTATAATAATCGTGATAATCGTAATACCGTGATTATTTCTCTGACAATAATCGTACCTAGAAATTCTGTAATTGTGACATCCCTATTAGTAACTGATGATTGTCCTGACTCCTGATGAGAGGATATGGTATTGTGTGTTAGTGTGTGTGGGTGTGTTGGTGGTGGTCTTGCCTGAACAGGGGGCTGTGGGCGCTGGCTCGGGCCCGGCCCCAGGCCAGCGCCGGGGGAACAGAGAGGTAGTCCATGCCCAGAGAGGGAGGCTCTCTCCGGGTCTGCTGGGTCTCTGGCAGCGGGCAGGGGGAGAGGTGGCCCTGAGCCTGCTCCTGGTCCACCTCCCTGGGAGACAGCTGCAGGACAGAGATGAAGGAGGCTCGGTCACCAACAGTCATGATAGTCTACCAGGATGAAAAAATGTCCCATGGGGTTTATTTTTAACCCTTTACTGCACCTAATCCAAATTCGAAGCTGAAAAAATTGGCATAGCTCTTGAAGTAAACAACTCACAGAGACAAATTAACACATTTTTCTACACAATTTTGGGTTCTGAACAAGCCAACCCACCTTTCAAGCCTTTCCAGTAAGATTTTGTGGTCGATAGTATCAAACGCAGAACTAAGATCAAGTAGAACAAGGATGGAGATTCTGTGTTTATATGTAGATCCAGGGGCGCCGCTAGGGATTTTGGGCCCCATTAAAAGAATCTTTACAGGGCCCCCAACACAGTGGTGAAATTTTTTGATGCTATTTTACATACAATTATGCATTTAAATGGTATTTTTGACTATCAGTCTGCTGTACACACCACAGATTTTCTCTTCTGTTCTTACTGCACGTCTTCTATCTAATTTTTTAAAAGGGTTTATGCTTTTTAAACCATATTTTTTGTAAGAATTAGTATCATGTGTGTATCTTCTCCTCTTTAGGAAATATTTGAGTTGCAGCATCGCTGTGGTCCATTTGATTGACATGATTGCAGCTGATCTAGTCGGACTGAACCATTTTACATAAATGGGGGGGGGGGGGGGGGGGGCTGCAGGTGTTGCTGTTTCCAAAACAAATAAAGTTGAAAGTTGAAAGGACATTGAAAATAAAACATTTGTGATTATATAGTGTCATTATTTTTTGTTTTATCATTTCATCATCATTAGGGGCCTCTCTGGGCCCCCCTGAATCATGGGCCCGTAGAATCCGTCTCCTTCACCCCCCCTTTTCGGCGCCCCAGTGTAGATCATTTAAAACTTTGATAAGTGCTGTTTCTGTGCTATGGTGGGGACGAAAACCAGCCTGATAAGTATCTAAAAGGCTATTAGACTATTATAAAAGGCTATTTTTTTACTTTCTGTAAAAAAAAACAAAAAAGGAAACATAACTGTGGACTGCTGATTTCTCTGCTAATCGACTGGTTTCCCAATAAACAAAAAAACGACACATTTCACCACAGAAATGTTCACCTGCTCCAGTGACGTCTTCCTGGTTTTCTGCGGGATGCTGAGCTCGCAGCTGCCGGGCGGCGCCTGCTGCTGGGGGGCGGCGTCCCCCCCCCCCTCCAGGCTGCAGCCCTGCAGCTCCTCCGAGTAGCTGCTCCTCCGCGAGGTGCAGGGCGAAGCCAGGGGGGAGTTCCTGCGTTTCTTACCCCCGGGGGAGGTGGGCCTGGACGACGGGGACGGGGACGGCGAGAGCCCGAAGTTGATGACGGCGGTGGCGTCGTTGAGCTCGTCCTCCTCCACCAGCAGCGAGTCGCAGCTGGAGGCGGGGCTCAGCCAGCCGCGGGACGAGGGGCTGGAGGCCGGGCTGGGGCTGAGCGAGCCGGGGCAGCGGTCGCGGTAGCTGAACGGGTCCAGCAGGGGGAGGTAGAGGCGCTCTCGGTCCCACCCGCCACCACCGCCGCCGCCGCCCCCGCCCATGTCCCAGTAGCTGGAGATGGTCGGCGGCGGGTCGTCTTCAGGGGAGATGGTGGTGATCTGGATGCTGGGACACTCGACCACACGAGACTCGGACACCTGAACAGAAGATGATTCAACAGACTCAGATTTAATAAATACTATAATTAAAGCAGAAGTAAGCGATATTTATGTGTTAATATAAGTCTTAAATAGTTGTATCTTCCGACAGCAATCACTTACATAGAGTGTTTGGTCTGAAACACGGGTCTGTCAGTCACTCTGCTCTGCTCTGAGCCGAGGAGAAAACTTTCCTTGTATCCTACAATTTTTATCCAATGAGGAGAGAGAACGGCATAAAGGGGCAGTCCTCTCTGTGTGTGCAGCCAAGGGATGTGCCTGAATGTGGTGACGTAGGGACGAGGACCAATAGATCCATGACGAGGGCGGGGGCTGCTAACTCCGTCGGCTGACAAGAAGTTATGGTGCGTTCAAGGCAACCCGTAACTCGTGTTTTTCTGACCTGTGAAGTCGTACCAGTTCGATCTGGTACGACTTCACGGGTCAGAAGTTACGAGTGGCCGTTATAGTGACTTTCACAGGTGAAACAGGTCGGAAAAACACGAGTGGGTTGCCTGGAACGCTACAAAGTCGTAAGTCGTGACTTGAAGCTGTAATTTACGGTTTCAAAAGCCTGCCTGGAACGCAGCATTAACCAAAACGACCGGATCGCTTACTTCTGCTTTAATAAATACTATAATTAACTATTTAAAGGGATAGTTCAACATTTTTGGCAAAACGGCCCATTGCCATGATCGCTATAGTCATAGCAGTAGGTTTGTTACCTTTAATTGTCGGTGCAACTATTTTTAGAACGGCGGAGCAGAGCCGTGAGCTGCTCAGAGCTACGCTACGGAGGCTCATGGGATTTCTTGGTTTCCCTCATCAAACTCATCAAATACACAATCCAACAACTCCACAATGCTCTGGTGGACAAGTTGTGACCTGCACATTCACCACACTATGAGATAATAACACAACGTTACCAGACAGAGTTGTTTTAGAGGTAAATTCAGAGACTGCTTGCTGAAAAACTGTTTTGCATGAATTTCCCTCTAAAACAACTCTGTGTGGTAACGTTGTGTTATTATCTCATAGCGTGGTGAATGTGCAGGTCACAACTTGTCCACCAGAGCGTTGTGGAGTTGTTGGATTGTGTATTTGATGAGTTTGATGAGGGAAACCAAGAAATCCCATGAGCCTCCGTAGTGTAGCTCTGAGCAGCTCACGGCTCTGCTCCGCCGTTCTAAAAATAGCTTGCACCGACAATTAAAGGTAACAAACCTACTGCTATGACTATATGGGCCAATTTGCCAAAATGTTGAACTATCCCTTTAACTATTTAATCAGGACTATATAATAAGTAATGATAGTTGGCCCAGTTTTTTTAAATGTAAAACACATGCTTTCCCCAGAATGTAAAGATTTCCTGTTTTTTTTTTATTGGCTGGAAACTTAAAGTTATGGGCTGGATAAAACATGCACTGACGGATCAAGAGCATCGGTTTATTTTCAGCAGTCTAGACATTTTGGATTTTTGGCCTGATAATCGACATTAAGAAACAAATTATTTCCATTTGCAGTTAGTTTACAAAATCTATCTCAATCTGTGTTTAGCAGCAGCTTTAATCTGATTTTAGAACAGTTACGTAATGTACATACATCATGAAGTAATGCAGGAACTGTTTCCAAACTACTATCACTTCTGCTTTAAAAAACCACTTAACGGCTACGAGTGTGATGGAAAAAACCACCAGATTCACTTAATCAACATCAACGGTATGTTTTCTTAGCATGTTTTATTTCACACCGACAAAACATGGATTTTTTTTTTTTTTTTCAGTAACTGACTCACATACTGGATGTTGAAGGAGCGAAATGCAAGAATGGACTTCTCAGCTTGCAAATGCATTTCCATGCAGCAATAATGAAAAAAAAAATCAACATGAAATAATGAAATTAACTGAAATAAAGCAAACAAATATAAAGTAAAATGGATTGCTTTAGCAAAGTCCAAGTTTAACTTATTCAAATGTCCACTTCCAGTCTGTCATGAAGGTAAGAAATCCACCAGAGGTTTTAAAGGGGACATATTATTATGGTAATATCTATCTTATATCTATCTTTAGAAGACTCTTTAACATGTTTGTTTGCCTTCTAGCTCCTGAAATGTGGGGTATGACAAAAAACTAATGTAATTTACAGGCTCCTTGGGTTAAAATCCATGTGGTTTTACAAGCTGTTCCCCATACCTGTGAGTACCGGTACCAGTATAAGGGGCGGGGGCTCGGCAAGCAGTGGCTCATTTGCATTTAAAGGGACAGGCACTGAAAGCAGCCGTTCTGAACAGGGCTGTTTAGAGAGGATGAAAAGAGCTGTGATGTTTGATCCTTGAGGTATTTTGACCAAAGCATGTCACAGACATGTCTTTAAGACACCTGGGAACTATTTTAATTTGTGGAGAAGAGGCATAATATGTCTCCTTTAATATGAGTTTTGTACTATGAGAGTTCCCTGAATTTTGACAAAACTAGGAAGAACAACTAAATCGCTGTTTTGGGAGTGGGACTGTGACAGAAGTGAGATCTCTGAAAACATTCATAGACTTGGTTTACCATCACAGAAATGTGCATCTAAGCAGAATTAGTTAAATTTCCCAGTCCTGATGAGGTGGTGAGGATTTTATATCTAAAGATGGAGATCCATGGTCCATAAACCTTTTTATGTTATGTTAATATTTGAGTGTGAATAAGAAGTGTTGGTAACGAGGTTGTCTCACCTGTACAGAGCGAGCTGGCAGGCTCTCGTAGGTCCCGCTGAACTCTCTGACCGGCGCCCTTCGTGGAGGCGGCGAATGCATCCCGGCCCGCTGACTGGCCGAGGGCGGCGGGCTGGGGATGCTGATCGAGTGTCCAGCATGAGTGGTAGCCAAGTGGTTGTCTGTAACTGGAAGGAGGTTCAAGATTTAAGATTTAAAATTCAAGATTCAAGATTACTTTATTGTCATTTCACAGTATCCCAAACAGGTACAAAGTGGAATGAAATTTTGTTGCCACTGGCTCCACATACACACAAAAAAATAAGGTAACCCTTTAATTTACAGACCACTAATTATGTGATAATGTCAAGGAATAGCCAATTAATTGACCCTTTGTCAAGGCCCCGCCCCCCACGGTTACTGTTGCTAGGTTGGACAAACAATGGTCACGGAAGGGTTAACTCCCATTGGAAACCATTGAAAATTAGGCAGATTTAAATTGCTTGTAAAGAAAATTTTAATTAACTTATGCATCAGAAAAATAGTGTCCATGATAGAGGACAGACGTGGCTCAATAGCGATTGAACGGGCATTACCTGACTTTTCCGAAAAATGGGGAAAAATCATTGTTTTGGTCACTCACTAGCTAGTAGCTAACGACGCTAGCTAGCGTTAGCTACAAGCTAACGCCTAATCTCCGCCGATCTCCCGTTTTTCCTCGTAAAACTTCACAAAGTTCAAAAGACATTAGCAGCGGTAATGTTACGTTTGCTAGATAACTTTGAAGGTATTAGATCCTCTCTGTCTATGAACACGACCAGAGAGTGGACTGGAGGATGAATGAGCTTCAATAGCACTTCAGTACAGCCAGGGAAAAACAGGCTCACTTCTCATGAGGACTGCACACAACAACAACAACAAACAAAACTTTGCAGTTAACCCCTGACCTATGCCTAGAGCTCCCCCTAGTGGACCACCCCCAAACCCTATTATTAAGCTCAACTAACAGAAGGTTAAAGTAATATGTTATACAGTACACATGGGCCAAGTAGCCTATGTTTATTGATGTCTTAGGTTTGGGGAATGGGATAAAAATGACTCCAGGAATACGTTACAGATATCGTGAGTTGCTATTGCAGGAACCCCAGGCACATTTTAACCATATTGAAAAATTATTAAGTAGTTTTTGCCAAAAAAATTGCTGTCTACCTATCTCGTTTCATAGGGTTTCATTCCAGGGTTGTCCAACCTTAGAATGTTGTGCAACATGTGACATGGGGAGAAGCGCTCTGATTGGTGGATCAGCAGACCAATCAGAAGGCCAACAAAGGGTCAATTGCATTGTAATGTCAAGAAATAGCCTATAGCCTAAAGATTATACATGCTTTTCATGCATTTTTTTTTGGGAAAGGTCACGTCCTCGCAGTTGTCAATTACAATCAAATTTTTCTGGGCTATTTCTACGCCATCAATTCTTATTTCTTGGCTATATTTCTCAATATTACTATGAAATTGACTGTTATTTCTAGGCTATTTCTAGATATTATGACACAATTACTTATTTCTTGACATTATCATGTAATTAGCGGCCTGTAAATTAAAGGGTTACCAAAAAAATATCTAAAAATAAAATCTAAGGATGAATAAAATTAATGAATGAATGGAATGACAACCTCGAAGTACTGGAAAATAAAAACACTGAATGGCAGTGGATTGATAAAACGCACCTCTGAGTATAGTAGTGCACTGGGATAAAATAAATAGAATAAATAGCAGACATACCACAAAGTGTCAAAGTGCAAAGTGCAGATAATCCTCAGTTCAAGTGCGAAGAAACAACAAATATTTCATTTCTAGTCAAAACTAATCTCTTTCCACTTAAAATAAGACTCATTACCTAAAAATTAACTTGTTTTTAGATCATTTTCACTTAAATTCACAATAAATAGAAAAATCTGCCAGTGAAAGTAAGTTTTTTGTGCTTGTAATAAGGAAGAAAAACTTGCTCCACTATCAGATTTTTTCTACTTATACCAAGTGAAAATATGTTTGAAAGAAGTAAAACGTGTCTAAAAACAAGCTACTTTTAATATGATGTGTCTTATTTTAAGTAGAATGAGATTTGTTTTGACTAGAAATTACATTTTGACCAGAAATAAGACAAATATTCTTGCTAAGATACTTGAGTTTTTGCAGTGTAATGCTGCATTAGCATCAAAACAAAGAAGGCTAAATAAAAAACGATAATACATATGTAGTCTAAGAAAAAAAAGGAAAAGTTAGGGGGAGGGGCCCACTTTAGTATTCTTTAAGGGGGCCCAGAATTCCTAGCAACGGCCCTGATCGTAAGTTCAGGGCACGGGGGTGAAAACACTTGAGAGCATCATCAACATCTGTGTGGACTGATGTGCTGCTAATGAAGACTGGTTTAATTTCCCTGATATTCACCTTTACGTCCACATGGCAACAATTTACTTTCTGGCTTGTTTTTGTTCCAACTCTATTCAAACTAACACAACTTTATTTTCCTATCGTATGTTGCAGGATTTCAGGATCATGTGACCTCCCATTGATCTTTCTTCCATAACCACACGATGACAGTTCAGCTTTGAAAACCTGCCGCTCTTCAGGCTCTGGCACCAAGAAAGACTCATTAGATGTCAATCAAAATATTGTAAACACAATTTGTGGTAAGTAAAGATTCTGTGTTTTTTAGTTTTTTGGGGGGGAAATCGTCAACATGCCTGCATCATTCATTCATTACACATCAGTTTTCCTTGATTTACTGCGCTGTAATCGTTGCCATATGGACGATGCATGCAACTGGAGCGTTTTCTCAGGAAGTGCACAGTTAGTGTCTCTCAAACAAGTGCTGCATTTATTTTTTTGTCACTTAAACACAGAGGGAGAGGAAATATTTATCATTCGCGATCATATTATTCCTTTCTAAACATCAGACAAGGCGATTTAACACCACTCTTATACGTAGCTATACCTATAAAGCTATAGGACACAGATAGGTTAGCTTAGCACAATGGCTCACCAGGTATCCTGTTTCTGTTCAAAAGGTATAAAATAATTCATAATAATCCAGGGTTAGGGTTATGTACCACATTTTAAAAGATTATCTTGTTGACATTTAGTGCATTTCAAAACTATGAATGTGTTTTATGAATTATTTTACAAATAATAACGTCCAAGAATCTGCTCAGAAATACTTAGAAGTGATATATGAAGAATAAAACATCCGTAGAATCTCATGGAGTTTGTCTTAATAGGCAATAAACTTTAACTAATATTAAAGTCGATTTTCCTTTTATACTCCAAAATCTTCCAAGTCATATGGAAACAATTTACCAAATGCCGCCCCAACACTTTGTTAAAACTCTTTTTGCATGTGAAGAACTATTTTAATTCTAACCAAATCATGACGTTTAGGTTTTTCGCCTCACTGATCCAAGTCTTACACTTTTAAAAGAATCACAAACACACTCCTTCTGCTAATTCCTGATGATGGATGTGAAGGCGGTTTCTCAGAAAACATGCTCAACACACAGAACTTCTTGGACTAAAACAACCATCCTCATGAGGACACGACCCCCAAAACCACGGCCCCTCGCCACAACATTTCCCCAGCGTGGTGCGGTCGGCCTCCACACGGAGCCAAACGGTAGTTACTCTGTAATTAGCGAGGGCTCCAATTGATCATTGGTGCACTGCCGTGGCGGGCGGCGGGCCATACCGGCAATTTTTGGGCAATGGGGACGCACAACAGCAACTGCCAACAAATTAAGACTCGGGGTGAAAAATCTCCTCAAATGTTTCCTGGCAACAAAAATATTTCCAAGTGATTAAAGCTGCAGTGCTGAGGCAAGTCTTCTGCTGGAGGAGTTGGGGTTTTTTTTCACATGAAATAAAGATTTAGATGTTTGTGTATGGACCAGCAGAGGAGTTTTTTTTACGAGCCAAGAAAACTTACCCAACACTTATTGAACACAATAAAGCTAATCTAAATCTAACAGCTCAAGTATATGGTCATATTTTATTATGTGTCCTGAGCTGAACCTCAAAAAACGTGATCATGGGCAGAATCGGATCATATGCTCCCTTGCCAAACCAGTATAATGAAATTAAGGAGTGTATATACATTTTCCCAACACTGGTGGTGGCTGAGGGTTGCCGAGTAAACTCATCATCATTGTTTCATCTAAAAGAAGAGTTTTAAGAGGTAAACGCACACAAGTTGTGCGTTTACCTCTTAAAGGGATAGTTCAACATTTTGGCAAATTGGCCCATTGCCATAATCCCTATAGTTTTAGGAGTAGGTTTGTTTCCTTTAATTGTCGGTGCAAGCTGTTTTTAGAACGGCGAAGCAGAGCTACGCTACGGAGGCTCATGGGATTTCTTGGTTTCCTTGGTTTAGAGGTAAATTCATGCAAAACCGCTGATGCGCGTTCCCATTGGGGGCAGTTTTTTGGCAAGCAGTCTCTGCATTTGCCTCTAAAACAACTCCGCCTCGTAACGTTCTGTCATTAGTTACCCCATAGTGTGGTGAATGTGCGGCTCACAACTTGTCCACCAGAGCGTTGTGGAGTTGTTGGATTGTGTATTTGATGAGTTTGATGAGGGAAACCAAGAAATCCCATGAGCCTCCGTAGTGTAGCTCTGAGAAACTCGTGGCTCTGCTCCGCCGTTCTAAAAATATCTTGCACCAACAATTTAAGGTAACAAACCTACTGCTATGACTATAGGGATTATGGCAATGGGCCAATTTGCCAAAAATGTTGAACTATCCCTTTAAGAGGTAAACACAACTTGTGTGCACAACCAGTTGGAAAAGCCTAAACTAAGCTGTTTTGAATCAATGTTTATACTTCATCCCCCAATATTAGATCTTATCAAAGACAAACGGGTTAGGAAATCAGGATCTACGGACTCCTGCTACACAAAATGTTGCTTATTTTTCAGACTAATTATGTTTTTCTTATGAATTCTTAAATAATTGTACCTCTTCATCTCGTCTTAAATCTTTCCTTTTATAACAGTTTCTGAAATGTTGGTTTAAACCATCGAGTGCAGACCGGCAGGAGTCGGCGACGGTTTCTGAAAACACAGCACATCACTTCCTCTGAGGTTTATTTCTTTGTAATTACTGTTGATGTGAAATGAGTTTGCCACCAGAAAACATGAAGCCTTTTACCAAACACTTGAAAAACATCTCTTTAAAGGTGGATTTAGAACCGATTAAAAAAAAAACTGCAATTAATCGCGATTAAATATTGGAACAAATTGATATTCCTAATATTTTTTGTTTCTCTAGTTTTCATATTCTGTGTTTCTACTATAAATTACATTCATTAAGTGGTTGCACACAAACACCTCAGGCCTCATGTTGAGAATTATGACTACGACGTCCATGCGGGAGTTGTTGTACAAAGTTTAGTTTAGGGAAGGTTTGGCTCATTGCTCATCGCTTTGTATTGGCAAATACTCTGATTTCAGATTTCAGTATTAAGAAATAAAAAAAGTAGGAGTGGTACAATACAAACAACACTAACAATCCACCGCTACCTCATCTAAAAGTTATTCAAATATGCAACAATTAAATCACAGTTTAGTTTAACAGCTCACAACTGGTAGACAGACACATGATGCAGCCAGTGGTTGCTTTGTTTCATGTGTCACCACCACCACCACCACCACCAGCCACAAGTTTCGTGTCCCACCAGTTTGTGTATCTGTATCACTAGTGGGAACGCACAATCTGAACTGAACATCAGGAGAGGAAGGGAAGGGAAGGGAAGGAGGGAGGGAGGGACGGGTGACAGGAGGGTTAAAAACAGGCATGAAGTAACTTCTGCGAAGGTTTATACTCTGAAAAATAAAAAACGTAATCACCTAAGAGTGAAGAATTGCCCTCTTGTTTCTCCTGCAGTTCACTTTCATGCCTTGGGTGTGGTAATACAACTGTATGCCAGTGTGGGCGGGAAACAAACGAGAGAGTGGATGTGAGGATATGAGGTGTGTGTGTGTGTGTGTGTGTGTGTGTGTGTGTGTGTGTGTAGTGAAGAATGGGGGGGTGGGAGAAGGAGGGAGGTGTGTATGTGGTGCACGTTCAGTACATAGAAGATTGAGGTTCCTTCCCAGATGGCAGCTGTTAACTCTACTCACACGCACAGCTGATTAGAAACACATTGAGTCTGGGGCTGCTGCACGCACACAAACACACAAATACACACACACACACACACACACAATTGCACTAAGCAGGAATACAGAATATGCACACACACACACATACAAACACACACTCTACTCAGATGCATACCGCACACAAAAAAACAAACACACAATAAAAATATACCCGTGCTCGCATGCATGCTTACAGGAGCAGGCACGCACACATCACACGCAACAAGCTCAAAACACACACACAACACACACACACACACACACACAGGCTGCAGATGAAGGCCCAAGTTACAACACATGCAACTGTAACAGGGTTAGAAATAACCTCCATTATGAATTCCTGCAAAATTGATGTGGTCTGTGTGTGTTGCTGTGTTATCTTTATACCAGGTGGGCTCCATTAAATGTTAAGTTTTATACTATGTTGTTTGAATGTGAAAGAAAATAGCTCTCATACAAGTGTTACATACATAGATAATGTGTTTCTACTAACTATACGATCACATGTTGTCTTTGTTTTGTATTGAAATGAAACTTCTGCGCTGGAGACCTGAATGCTTGCAGTTGCACTTTGATGACATCTCTGTGTTGCTGTGTTTTTCTTTATACCAGAATAAACGAAAAGGGAAGCCATTGGGAGCCATTCTTCCTGCACCATAGACACACACATCCACATCCACAGACAGACACGATCGGTCACACAACACACACACACACACACACACACACACACACACACATACAGAAGTTCCCATGCATTGGCAGCCTGTCTATCCAATGTGCCACCTTTTTTTCTTTTTTTTAACCCTCCTGTTGTCCTTCTGGGTCAAATTGACCCAATATGTTCCCTACCTTCATCTATCTTTCCTTCCTTTTCCCCTTTTCCCTTCCTTCTTTCCTTCTTGTTCCTTCCTTGAATGAATCTGTTCCCTCCTTCCATCTTTCTTTCCTTCCTTCCTTTTTCCCTTCCTTCTTTCCACAATGCTATTTTCCTCCCTTCCTTCGTCCTTACTTTTTGACCCAATGGACCCAATATGTTCCCTTCCTTCATCCTTCCTTTCTCCTTCCCGTCGTCCTTACTTCTTCTTCCTTCCTCTTTTGATCCAATTGACCCAATTTGTTCCCTCCATCTTTCATTCCTTCCTTCCCTCCTTCTTGTTCCTTCCTTTTCCTTCTTTCCTTCTTGTTCCTTCCTTGAATTAATATGTTCCCTCCTTCCATCTTTCTTTCCTTCCTTCCCTTTTCCCTTCCTTCTTTCCTTCTTGTTCCTTCCTTGAATGAATCTGTTCCCTCCTTCCATCTTTCTTTCCTTCCTTCTTTCCACAATGCCATTTTCCTCCCTTCCTTCGTCCTTACTTTTTGACCCAATTGACCCAATCTGTTCCCTCCCTTTCTCCATCTATCTTTCCTTCCTTCATTGACCCAGGAGGACAACAGGAGGGTTAATTAAATAAAATAAACTTTTACACCATCAACTATCCAATAAATGACTCTGACCCTGGTTGTTGTTGTGGTTGTTGTTGTTGCTGCTGCTGCTGCTGCTGTTGTTATTGTTGTAGTTGTTGGTAGTACTAGTGGTGGTGTTGCAGGGCTCCAGGTGCAGCAGCGTGCCCTCGCCGCTCTCCTCCCCGGGCCTGGAGCTCTCCTCCCCGGGCCCGGCTGCAGAGCGCGGCGCCGGGGCCGCTGGTTCCTCCTCAAACACCAACTTGAACTCGAACTCGCCCTCCTCCCAGCCCGAGCCCGGCGCGGCCCCCATCGCCCCCCGGCAGCACGGACACGACAGTACAGGATACGAGAGGATACGAGATACAGTGATACAGTCTTATCCCCCCCTCCTCCTCCTCACCACCTCCTCCTCCTCCTCCTCCCAACTCCCCGTGCGTCAAGTCCTACAGCGACTTTCACGTCTTTGGTGCGCCTCTTTAAAATAAATAAATAAATAAAAAGTGCAGAAAAGAAAAAGGATATTCCCAAAAAGTTTCCTCTATGTCATTGCGTGGATGGACCCAAAAAAGTTTTTCATCTCATTTCATGGGACTGGAGCAACTTTTCCTTTTCCACGCCGGTTCTCCTTCAGCTCGGTTCGCCGCTGCAGCTCCAAACAAACTCACAATCTGATCCGGAACATGTTTCCTCCTCCAGATAGTGAAGTCGGACTCGACTCTTTCATTCTTTGCTCCATTAGTTTTATCGCCATCCATCCAGCTTCTCCACGCTTCTTCTTTCCCCAGTTCAAGACACAGAGACAGAGAGAGAGAGGGAGAGAAAGAAGAAGAAGGAGAAGAGGAGGAGGTTGGATGAGGGAAGAGGAGGGGGAGAAAAGTTTATCAAATATTTTTGTCGTCCTTTACCCTTAATTGCCTTTGGGTGGGTTTCCCAGCTCCAGTTGGTCCGTTACTCATTCCCCATAGGATCTCCTGCCTGTCAGTCATGAATCCCCCCCCTCTCTGCTCTGCTCTGCTCAACCTCCTCCCTCCTCCTTCCCTCCTTCTCCTTCTCCTCCTCTCTCCCCCTCCTCACTCACTCACTCACTCACTCTGGAGGTTTCTCTTTTAGTCAAACTCACTTAACATTTACACCACTTGTCCTGCAAACACAGCTCTTACAACTAAACCGTCTCTACATCGACATCCAAACACCATTTAATTTAAGATGCAGGTTTGTCTTCACTTTATTAACTGTGTCACACTTTTTTTAAACTCCCATATGATGATTATTATTCCACTCATGAGCAAAGCAGCTCACTTGTCTCCAAAAAAAAAGAAAAGAAAAAAAGAAAGAAACTTTGGAGCTGCCATTGTGGTCCGGCTGCTCGGCCACCGGGGCTGTGATGTTAACTGTCAGTTACTCCACATAACAGGGCCTGTTTCCTGTGGCGCTGAACACGACCGCCCCCCTCCCCTCCCCACTCACTCACTCTCT
Organism: Trachurus japonicus; assembly: GCF_045865225.1. Classification (NCBI taxonomy): domain Eukaryota; kingdom Metazoa; phylum Chordata; class Actinopteri; order Carangiformes; family Carangidae; genus Trachurus; species Trachurus japonicus. The sequence goes on from NC_140923.1 coordinate 11,967,289, forward strand.
GGCTGTCACTCGTCCCTCTCCTCCCCTTTTGCTTCTTCTTCCTTCTTTCTTTTTTTTCTTCTTTTTTCCTTTGCCCCACTCCTTGTTCCTCTCTTTTCCCCCCACACACCAACTCCTCCTTGTCCCTCCTTCTCTTGCGTCTCCCCTCCCTCCCTTTCTTTCTCTCCCTCCTTCCTCTCCACCACCACCACCACAGATCTGTTTCTCATTATCCTCTGTAGTCTGCTCTCTGTCTGAGTCAGGAGACGAAAAACTTAAATAAACACACTCTCTCAGGCTCCCTCCGCCTCAGTCCAGCTCCTTATTCCTCCTCCTCCTCCTCCTCCTCCTCCTCTCCTCCCCTCCTCTGTCCTCTTTCCTCGCCCTCCTCTGGTTCTCACAATCATCAGGCGCATGTTATACTGGAGTGTAACTGGGGGCTTGTTTCACTCTCCCCTGTCATCCTCTTGGGGTTGTGTGGGCAGGCCTTGGATCCTGGACTGATCTCAAGATGTTACAGTCTAGTTGGGGGAGAGAGAGAAGGGGGAGAGAGGGGGAAGAGGGGGAGAGGGGGGAACTGCTACCAGCAGCAGGGCTGACGCAAGACTTTTCTTTCTGAGGCCCCTTAAACGAGACATGACAAACCCTTCACCGCCACCATCACCAAATCCCAAAATGGCACCGAGCCACTAGGACATAATCACGGAGTGGATGCTTGAATTATTAGTGGTATAAAAAAAGAAAAGAGAAAAAAAAGAGCTTTCAGTTTGTTTGGCAGACGGGGTGGGGGGGTGGAAAGGGACGGCCCCTCCTGATTGCTAATATTCCTTGGCAGCCTGTTATCAGCCATTATTGTTACCCTGGAAATCTACACTCGTCCAAACTTGAGCTAAAAGCAAAACTGTGAAATTCAACTGAAAAAGACAATCTGACACCAGGTGTGGAGAGATAAGAAAGAGTGCAGGGTTTGACCTTCACAAACAACCTTTGGCAAGTTTGTTATGTTTTAAGGCACTAAAACGAGGTAGTGTATACAACCATGACACCTTACGATCCCTGGAGGTTTTTGCTTTTTAAAATTTTCAACTTGAAGGGAAACTATACAGGTGCAAAATTGACATAAACACTGACATCATGTAATCAATCAGCAATGTGTTCTTGAGTTACCTCACCGTGCTCCGCGGCAAAAGCTGAGAGAAGTTCATGCTTTTTTTTTTTTCCTGGAGCCTAAGTTGTCACCAAAACAAATGAGAAGCCTTTAACACGGCCTTTAAACAAACACTGTCTATGTGTAAAAAAAAAAAAAAAAGACTCTTACAGTCTCCAGGTAAGTTTGTGGAGCAAAACAGTCAAACTCAAATCACATCATGAGAAAATGGCAAATTTTTATTGACTGGCAAACAACTAAAAAGTACATTTGTTTGTCCCCTTTTGCTCTTTATCACATTGGCTGAGTTGCAATAACCAAATAAATGTTTGGTTTTTTTTTAATGCAAAAGTTGTATTATGCTATAGGTTAAAACGATAAAACAATAAATTGGCTTTTGGAGAGCTCATGAGCAAACAGATGCTGTTGTTTTCATGTTTCCTCATTCACACTTGACTGTGGCTGGATGGGGATGGAAAGACAAAATGCATTTTCAGATTCATCTGGTTGATTTCACTTCATTTGGCAAAAGCACAAAATGAATTGTGTTGTTTGAAAGTTTTTAAATGTGACTGAACACCAAGACTTCCAGTGATTCCTCATGCAGCTAGTTCAACATGAAGGACATGCTGATGCTGTATGAACATCGTCAGCGGTTGTTCAGACGTAGAGCATTTTCAGAAATGGAAAGTTTTTGGTTGGGGGGGGGGACTTCAGCATTGAATGGCTAGTAAATTGTTTAAAGGACTGCTACAATGTGATGGATGAGTGCAACACACAGGAGGAACTGCTGAGTGTCAAGTTTATGAGAGGAGAAGCGAAGGGTAATTGACTCATGGACGTGTTGCCCTCGTGTGGTGAATGAGAGAAGAAGTTTTACTGTACAGTAACTTTCCTCTAAAGTTCAGTTCTGCTTTTACAGCCCGAGGACACAGATCACCGTTTTAAGTGAGAAATCTTCCGCAATTTGATGTCCTGACCGACTGATGATGACAGTCAGAGAGAAAGAAAGTGAAAAGTTTCCCTCTGTGGTAGATGTGGTGAAATGATACATAACTTGTGCTGTTAAACATTACTTGAAGTGACAATTACATGTGACTTAAGTATGTGAATATTTTGGTTGGGTTGTTACATAATATGATAACTTAAAGTACTTATATTGGACACATACAAAATTCATATTCAGTTCGTACACCAAAACATAATGCATAATACAATGACATTAAAGGGACAACGAGGAGTTTCTAATCGGTTATAAAAAAGTCTCACGTTAATGTGGATGAATCTCCGCTACCCACACTTGTTAATGGGCCCATTTTCGATAAATATATCATTCTGTCTCTATCGTTATTTTGTTATTATTAGTGGTGGCGGAGATGCTGGTCGAGCCGACCAGCGTTTCTTTACTTTCAGTTTCGCAACGAGTCATGAGAATAACGTAGCTGAATCGCCGTTTATGGTCGGAACTACGACGGTATGTGATCGTCTTTGAACCTCTGACTTTAATTATTGATGAATGAAAACATGAGTCTGTCTTGCGCCGGTCAAAAGAATTTTACGGTGCGCGGAGGCTCATAAATGTAGTGTGAAAACGCTTCGCTTTTCCAAAACTCCTCGTTGTCCCTTTAAAGAGTCTGATTTAGTCTTAGAAACATAGTATAAGTATAGAGTGATACACATTTTCATATAGTAATACTTATATTTACACAATAGAGAGATTATAATCTGTATTTATATTCTGTATTTATATAATCTGCACCTGTATTTGTAGATAATGTGATAATTTCAACCTTGAGCCTAAAAACAAGTTGGTCAATTCTATAAAGGGGAACATTTGAGTTTGTTCATAGTCTAAACCTGTAGTATATATACTATATAATATAATTGAAGCCAGGTCTTGTCAGAGATCTTATCACAGCAGTAAAACATAAGGTGAGGGTTTCTATCCACAAGTTTCCGAACGTCATCTATGGTCAAAACTGGCTTCCGGTTTGCCGGTTTGGTGGAATTTTACGTTTACGTTTCCATGGTTTTCAGGCGTTGTCATAGTTGCGGTAAACGCATGGATCTATTAACGCTGGCTTTTAACACAGATGTCAATTTGTGTGATATCCACTGTTAAAAGCTGCTGTGATGATCCATGCGTTTTACAGATTTTCATTGGGGGAAAAAAAAAAAAAAATCCATGCATTTACCGCGGCTACTGAAACCATGGAAACGTAAACATAACATTCCAAAACCGGCAAAACAGGCTACGTTTTTGACGTTCGGAAAAAGGTGGATAGAGCCATAAAGGCCAATGGGTGACAGTCGTCAGACATGATCATAGGAATGATGTTAGGAAAGCGGACCACACCTTTCCGAAGAGACCATGTGGCAATAAGTGATTAACAGATGCAACAATAAAGTATCTTAGAAAAAGAAAGAGTATTTTCTATAGGCTATTGCAAAATAATCACGAGTTTGAGCCTGAAAACAGGTTGTAAAAACAAGTTTTAGTTTAAGTTTTGAAGTGATGCAACAGAAGAAATACAAGAAATATCAACAGTTTTATTAATTCAATGCATTCTTCTTCTTTCTTTTGGCAATATCTGGTACCTACACTACCCACAATGCAATGCTAGTGTAGCCTCAAGCTGTGAGCTGGGAGCAGTAAGCTCACTTTCTTTAAACTCCACGGCCACAGAGTTTTTATTTAAAGCAGAAGTAAGCGGAATATTTGTGTTAATATAAGTCTTAAATAGTTGTATCTTCCGACAGCAATCACTTATATAGAGTGTTTGGTCCGAAACACGGGTCTGTCAGTCACTCTGCTCTGCTGTAAGCCAAGGAGAAAACTTTTCTTGTATCCTACAACCTTTATCCAATGAGGAGAGAGAACGGCTTAAAGGGGCGGTCCTTTCTGTGTGTGCAGCCAAGGGATGCGCATGAATGTGGTGACGTAGGGACGAGGGCGGGGACTGCTAACTCCATCGGCTGACAAGAAGTTAGCCAAAACCACCGGATCGCTTACTTCTGCTTTAACTTGTCGTCTTCAGATCTTTTTATAAACAGTCTATGCTTCAGAGGCCGACTTGTATGGAGGCAATTCAGACTTTGCACAACTCCTTATGGAGACACAATATCATACTATTATCCTGCAGACTTCGATGTTGGTGGCTTCTTCTCAACCCATTACCGTCATCACATCAAATAAACTATGTATTTCATTGCATCAGGTGTGTTTGTTAGGCGTGTCGTGTGAAAACTTAATGTATTCTGGCTTCAGCTTCTCCTTTTTCAACAGACAGATTACAAATTATGATCAGCTAAACTTGTTTGTCCATTTTCAGGGTGTAAAAAAGCGAAGCTGCATCAAGAGGGATGATGATGATGATGATGACGTTCCTGAACAAGCGCGTGCATGTTTGACAGACTTCACTTGCAAATATGAAAGTGAAGCTTCTGCTTCACGGAAACAAACATTTCTCTCAGTGTCAGAGACTTGTATGAACTGGTAAGTGTGAGGTTTTGGTGTGCGCGCGTGCCTTTTTTTGTATGTGTGTTTGCATGCGTGACACAACTTTGAAATCACCTATCTGTTCACACATATTATGCAAGATTTATTGGCTCACAGAGAATATAAAAACTGCCTCGGGATACAGAAACATGGATTTTGATATGGCACTGATAGGACACGTTTTTCAAGAAAGACGCTCATTTGTTTACAAAAAGCCCATCATGATGTGTATATAGTGTCACAGCACTGTAGGTACTTTAGATACATATGCCACAAGATGCTCATATATAGCGAAGAATAGCGGGGATGCAGGGTTTTTAAGGAAGGACACACCTGTGTGCCTCCCTCTCCCTAAGCTCAGCATGTCGCAGCCTGTGGGGGAGGACGTGATTCAGTTTATAATGGGCTGAGCTAATGGAGACAAGAGGAGAGACGCTGGAGGAGCTGGACGGAGCGGAGAGCAGCAAGTGGGATATTTGAATCTGACACAACACAGAGGAAACGCCGTTCTAAAAACAGCTTGCACCGACAATTAAAGGTAACGAACCTTCTCCTAAAACTATAGGGATTATGGCAATGGGCCAATTTGCCAAAAATGTTGAACTATCCCTTTAAATCCCATTCAAAAAACATTTGTTCTTGTTGAGTATCAAAATCCTAAAAGGATGATAACATTTTTTATTCTGTGGGTAATGGGGGCGGGACTAGATAAGCTTTTGCTTCTCCCGCTTTCCCTTTCGGCCATGTGTATTATTTGAACTAAGATGAAGTGTGATGATGATGATTTAAATTGACATGCCCGAAATAAACAAATTGATTGATTGATACTCCAACAACTTGAAGACAGTATAAAACCCTCTGAAAACTAAATTTTCAAGATTATAATAATCACTAATTGCTGAGTTTTACAGGTGCTGGTGGTTTTATTTATTTTGCAAACACACAACTTTGTCTCTCGTCCTCAGGATGAAAACCACCTCCGCCCCAATACTCCCCAGGCTTCTCAACCTGACTTCCACTACCGTCGACCCGAACCTTGAGGATGACAGTGTGGTTAGCAACGACTTCTCCACGGGCATGGGCGCCCTCATTCTCGGCCTGGTCTTCCTCCTGGGCGTCCCTGGGAACTTTTTCATCGTATGGAGCATCGTGGCGCGCATTCGACGACGCTCGGTCACCAGCATCCTCATCCTCAATCTGGCTCTAGCTGACGGCTTCCTCACGATCCTCACCATCTTCTTCATCATCTACCTGGCCAAGCAGACGTGGATCTTTGGTAACGCCATGTGTAAATGCATGTTCTACCTGTGCAACACCAACATGTACGCGTCCATCTTTCTGATCACACTGATGAGTGTGCAGAGACTGGTGGCTGTGGTGTTTCCAAGGAAACTGCCCTACATAGCCAGCAAGAAGATCGTGAGGAGGGTGATTATAGGCATGTGGATACTGGTCGGGCTCATTGCCATCCCGTCACTCGTGTTTCGGGACGTAAGAGAGGACACCGATGAGAAGAACAGAACAAGATTTGTGTGTGCACCCAATCACACCCTTCCTCGACATGTAAGTACACAAGAGCAAGCAGTTAAAGGGTTTGCTGCCTTTTTTGAAAATGTTGTTTTACACAACTGTACCATAATAACAATATCATAAAGGGATATTGTAGTGGAAGATTTAATGGTTTTTTATCAAAAAAGCCTGTTCCCTTACATCTGCAGAATAGGATTTGTATGGCAGGGCATCTACCACAATGTTTTTCTAATCATAGGCACTATACTGCAATACATTTTAACCTACAGAAAATACATTTACATATGCAAGAGTTCTGACATTATGTCTTCAAAAGTTTTCGGTCAAAAAAGAAAAAAAAAAAATCTATTAAACTGACTTGGTTCTGTAAGTTAAATGACCAGTAGGTGTCGCATTAACTTAGACCATAAACAAAAGTTTTGTTAGCTTGGCTACAACGTTGCCTCCCCTCCTTCAGCTTTCAACAAAGTGCTACGAATACAGAAGAAAGTGGGAGCTAGACACAGAGCTAAGTAAGTAAAATACTTACAGTAGCTTACTGAAAAAAGTAGTGCCGTATTTTATAACGCCGTCATTCCCATCACTTCTAATGCATTAATGCTAAATTACGCTAATGCTAAACAGCGAGTCGGCTAACGCTCCCATGGCTACCGTGACCGCCAGACACTAAAAGCAAACGGAAAACCTTGATGTAGCCATCAAGTTACTTACGTTGAAGCAAAGATACGGTTGAAGAGAAGAAAGGTCAGCTCTGGGTTAAACTGGAGAGTTTTGCCAGCTTGTGGGGATCTCATCAATAAAGCCAGGCCGACGGATATTTTAACAGTTGACCAACCATCAGGTGCACAGCCCCTCTGGTCAGCCTGCGCGTGCTTGTTGAAAATTCGAACAGGTAACTTTCATCTTTGCCGCTGCTGGACGTCGTCCCTCTTTTGGCAGATCCATTCAAGTCTCCATATGATCATGACTGTGAACACATCTGTTTTCCTGTGTGCAGGTACGTTTTCAGTACGCCTTCGAGACAGTGTCGGGCTTCATCCTTCCTTACACAATCATCATAACCAGCTACGTGCTCATCCTGAGACGCCTGAGGCAGACCCAGTTCCGGCAAAAGGCGCGCAGCGAGAAACTCATGCTGGCTATCGTGGTGATGTTTGGAGCTTTTTGGCTGCCGTACCACGTTATCAACATGATACAGGTGTGTGAGGGCATGTCAAAGGTGTTTTGTTATCGCATTAAATCTTCTCACATTTCTGCTTTAGAGATCAACACCATGAAGTCCTGAATACACAGCTGTATTTTTGTTTTGTTTCAGGTTGCAGCCGAGTGGTACCCAGATGAATCGCCCACAAGAGAACTGTGAGTAAAAGATTTTAACCATTTTAAGTCAGTAAAGGCTCATCTTGTTGTGTGGTTATGTATTTATTAAACTAAATACCCTTTGTAAGTGTTTAACTTAGGGAATTGCATGACTTTAATCAAACACAAGTTTGTAGTGGTCAAATTTAATCTCAGAGGCCAATTGCAACAGACTCTATTGTAATTTAGTGTAACAGAGGTGCACTCACTCACCCTTAAAGGACGTGCTAACCCTTTTGCCAGTTTGCGGTTGTCAACCTCTTGGCAAAACGGTTAGTATTGTCGCCTGCCGTGCAGGAGACCAGGGTTCGAACCCCACTTAGGGCAGGCCGTGAGAAAACACAACGCAGAGGGCCAGATATGACATCTACATTAGCATCTCTGTGATTTTCTGGGCCTTTCCCCAAATTAACCTGTTCAGTGATTAATCCATGGATATATAGTTTTAGACATAATTTATGTATAATTTGAGATGTTTAAGTTTAGTTATATAGTTTATTCGTTTTTACTTGTGGCTGTTGTCTGAAATGTCTGTATCTGTTTATCTGCAGTTTGGACCATATCTCTAAGTCCAGTCGTGCCGTGACTTCAGCTTTGGCCTTCATCAACAGCTGTGCCAAACCTATCCTCTACGCCAGGGGTGGGCAATTATTTTTTCCAGAGGGCCACACTGACTCCGATAAATTGAGTGAAGGGCCACACGATTCGAAATCAAATTGAAACATCAAATATTTATTGCTGAATTATATATAATTATATATTAGCCTATAACTACATATGTTTGGTGGAAATGATTGCATTACAATAGGCTGACAGCCCACAATCCATGTAATCGCATTTTCAACTTATATCCATCACAGATCACTGAACATGCTGTATTATGATATAAATATGGACTCAAGGCAGATTGTTTTATCAACACTTACTGACCATAAATGACTGCACCAATTAATAATGTTCACAGACACCTGAATATTATAATTAAGCACTCAGATCCTTTTCAGTTCTGATTCAGTGAGACTGTTCTATTTGTATGTAGATAACCTTTTATTTATGAAGAAACACAATACTCATTTGCTGCTGCCTAACAACACCAACATGAAAAAAAAAGACTGATTTGATTACAAGCGTAGCCATTGGTGGATGGAGGCTTCAGACGCACGTGGCTACAATCAGTCATATAGAGAGCCTAAGCGGAAGCAGGAAGTAACGGTCACCATGGGACCTCAACTCTGAAAAACTCGCCATTCAAATGAACGGGACTGAAAATTTTATTTCGTGATCCGTTTGAATTGCGCCATGAGAAAAAAATATGTCCTCTACCTGTTTAAAACATCACGTTTCATCCCGAGAAATCAGCCGTTTGTTGTAAAGCTATTGTAGAATAAAATTCAGAAGAATCTGTAAGCAGAAAGACTACAAGTCGCGTAGGTGACGTCACACACCAAATGCCGCCCTTTCCCGTGTCAGTTGGTGACGTATTTTCTGTGGGACACAGATCTGTAGTCCGTAGAGCGGTCTTTACACAAAATACATTCTTCTGTTGCCGTTTTACGATGAACGGCTGATTTCTCGGCATGAAACGTGATGTTTTAAACAGGTAGAGGACATATTTTTTTCTCATGGCGCAATTCAATCGGATCACGAAATAAAATTTTCAGTCTCATTCATTTGAATGGATAGTTTTTCAGAGTTGAGGTCCCATGGCGCCGTTACTTCCTGCTTCCGCTTAGGCTCTCTATGGTCGATCACGTCAGAAAACCCAGCGATCTCATAAAAGCTCTTTTAATCACAGTTTGCTAAACCTTAGTGTTTGGGAAATAATAATTAGGTGACGTGATGGGGCTTTGTAACCGTCAGCAGTTATGATTCGGCTGACGGAGGGTTGTGAAACACCGGCCCGGTTCCGCGGTCAGAAACTCCGCTGTGGAGAAAACCTGCAGCAGAGCGGCTCCTCTCTCCTCCGTCGGAGCTCCGGTGTCCGACAGAGAAAGAGACTGAGCAGCCGTCTGTCTTCAACCTGGAGGAGGTTACTTTGTTACTTTCTGTCTGCGATGTGCAGGCTCCTGTTCTAACAGGGCTGTCACTGTTTCAAACAGCTGATTAGTGCGCATCAATGTAATAAAAGCAATCGGGTCATAATAGCAGTTCGTCTCGCACTTCGGCTCGCGGGCCGGATTGAGACGGCATGCGGGCCGGGTCTGGCCCGCGGGCCGTAAAATGCCCATGTATGCTCTACGCCTTCGCTGGGAAGTCCTACATGAAGCAAAATGGCTTCGCCTTCATGGCAAAGCTCTTTGAGGGCATATCAGAACCATCAGGAACCAAAAAGAGTCAGGCCACTGTAGAGACTGTAGGAACCAGTAATGCTGATTCCAGCACAGAGAATGGGAATGGCTAGTGGCTACGTCATCACATTCTAAAACATCACTTCCGTGTCCAATCGCAGGACATTCAGCATAGAAACAATAGGCAGAGCTGGGTCAACAACACCGCGGGAGCTTTCATTTATGAATAAATAAACATATATATTCATGTATATGAATTCAATGCACAATATAGCATTTTTTTTTTACCGTAAAAAAGAAAAAAAAAAGAGAGCACTCTCTCTCTGAGCACATATGCTCTCTGAGCACATATGTCTAACTTTGTCAGCATGTACATCATGTATTCAGACAGAAAAAAATCTTGAGGTTATGTCTGACTTTGACTGAGTTACATTCAAGAACCAGCTGTTTTCAATGACTGAAAGTGAATTCACTCGGTGATTTATTTCCATCGATCAGCTGTGTTTACCGTTTCAGGTGTCATAGATGGTTAGACAGATTAATTAGTCCTCTAACACATCCTAAAGTTTGACTTGTCAGAGTTTTTCAGTATAGAAGCAGCTCAGGTTTAAGTGTCGGGAGTCACTGTGGGGACGAAGTAAACAGCTGTAAAGTTAACCTCGTCCCTCTCCTTTCTACAGTCTATGGTCCCTCTGCACATTAATGAGCCTGTCTGTCTCCGTGCCGTACCGCGGTCACCGTGATGTGTTAACGTTATAGGATTAATTAAAACACACAACGTAAACAATACGACCGTATAGGCTACATGTGATACTACCGGAGGAGGCCAGTGGATCGCGGTGGTCCAGTCACGGAGGTAAACGTTAGTTAGCTAGTAGCTAGCGCTAAACATTAGCTCATATAACGTCTCTATGTAACTTATAAATGATTGTGTGTGTGTGTGTTTTGGGAGGGCAGCAATGAAGAACATGCATTGCTGTATACGTTAGCAGCAGGAGTTGGACATGGAAGTGATTTGTGACGTCACACTAGCCCAGGGGTGGCCAACCAGTCAGAGACTAAGAGCCACTTTTTTTTACTGTGTTACTGCAAAGAGCCACATCATACACATGGGCACACATGAACATCATTCCATGCCTTAATCATGTATGCACACACACACACACACACACACACACACACACACACACACACACACACACACACACACACACACACACACACACACACAGACACACACAGGCCTCTGCTCAGCCAGATTTATTGAAAATGTCCCACACCAAGATAATGACAGTTATTTTTTCAACAGTTAACATTGTGTGCACTGTCTCACACACACATAAACTCTCAGTTCAAGCAAGTCCACAAACAAAAATATAGGCCTAACAATTGTCAATAACGTTTTTCTCTTACTATGCTGCTTAGTGGGACTTCTGGCATTCCTTGTCCTGAACAATCCTCCTCAAATCTGGCTTGTAATCCGTTGTTGCCACTCGAAGCAACTCTTTCACATGAGTGTCAGTCAGAACAGATCGATGCTTTGATTTCACATGTTTCAGGGTGGAAAACACAGACTCGCAGACGTACGTTGACCCAAACATCGACAGGATCTTTAGCGCAGCCCGTTTGATGTTGGGGTATTTTTCCATTGGCACACGTTTCCAGAACTCAATGGTCCCTTCCCTGAAAACAGCTTTCAGTTGATCCTCCTCACAAAGATCGATCATCTCCAACTCCGCCGCAGCCTCATCTGTGACGAGCGGGGTTTTCAAACAGTCCATCTCCGCATTAAATGGGTCGACAAGGAACGTAATCTGTTGTCTTTTCAGTTGTAGATCACGGAACCGGGTCACAAAGCTTTCGTGCAGGTTTTCAACCAGTGTTGCATATCTGTCTCTTTTCTTTTTCAGGGCGGCGCTGGTGACTTGTTCACTGGCTTTTAGCAGAGTGGGAAAATGCGTTAAATCTCCCTTTTGAATATGCGCCTTGAACAGCTTCAGTTTGTTGATAAACGCAAACACACACTGCACGAGGTCAGGCAGCATTTTTAACTTGCCCTGCAGGGTCAGGTTCAGTCTGTCCAAGTGACACAGCATGTCGACCAAAAATGCCAGATCCATAATCCACGCGAGGTCCGAGAGCTCGGGATAGTCCTTGCCCTTCTCTTCCATGAACAGTTTCACGGCATCCAAAAGCTCAAAGAAGCGAGAGATTACTTTGCCTTTTGACAGCCACCTCACAGTGCAGTGCAGAGGCAGGTCACCTGGAAGCCCTTGGTCCAGCTCCGCTATGAGATTCCTGAATTGCCTGTGGTTAAGCGCATGTGTGCGGATGTAGTTGACGATTTCCATCACAGGCTTCATGACGTTGTCTAAATTCAATGATTTAGACACGAGTTGCTCCCTGTGGATGATGCAATGGAAATTCCAAAAGTCGGGAAATGTTTGGTCAGTTTTACACAGCCCCACAAGCCCGTTCACGGATCCGATCATGGCCGGCGCTCCATCCGTGGCGATTGCAGTTAGTTTTGCTATGGGCAGGTTTGCTTTTGCAAATGCAGCCATCATTGTTTCTTTCACATCTATGCCACGGGTTCTGTCTTTTAATGGCACAATATCAAGGAGTTCTTCTTTGATCGTACATTCGTTTGACACAGACCGTGCAAATATTGCCAACTGAGGCTTGTCTTGTATGTCACAACTCTCATCCAATGCCACACTAAAATACTCACATGCTTGAAGGTCAGAGTGCAACTGTGATTCAATAGCAGTGTTAATGTCCGATATTCTGCGTTCAACAGTGTGGCGGGAGAGTTGGACATCTGATATGCTTCGTTTTAGTTTGTCGTCTTCAGGAGACAGGATTTCAACAGCGTTAATGAGGCATTTTTTAATGAAGTCCCCTTCGTTGTATGGCTTTTTAGCCTGTGCGATGTTCCAAGCCAGCTGATATGATGCAAGCGTTATGGTCTCTGAGTGTTTTGTAAATTTTTGGAAAAACTGCTTCTGCTTTTCTGCCTGACTTTTCAAAGTGACCAACCTCTGCTTGCGAAGTTCAGTCCCTTTTGGAAATTCCTGGTCGATGTTAGGATGGATTGAGCTGAAGTGACGCTGAAGATTTGAAGCTTTGAAATGCGCCAATGATGCCTGACATATAAGGCAGAATGGCTTGCCATTACGTTCAACAAAAAAATATAAACTCTCCCACTCTGTTAAAAACGTCCTGTGTTCTTCTTCATATTTTCGTTTGGCTGTGCTTTTTTTCCCTGCCATTTTGAGAGCGAACTTACAAATTATTTACAACTCAAATCATCTCGCGCGTTTGACATCACATCAGACCTTCTTTTTACAGTCTATGCATCAGACGTTATTATTCTTCTTCTTTTCAATTCAAACCGGCTCCCCCGGTCAGCGCGCCACCTAGGGGGAATGAATGGCAGCGCCAGCCAAGCATTTTTGACGCTTGTCATGTGAAAGCTCCTGAAGAGCCGCATGATAAAGAGCCGCATGAAATCAGCATAAGAGCCGCATGTGGCTCGAGAGCCGCGGGTTGGCCACCCCTGCACTAGCCATTCCCATAAATCTGTAACGAATGGGATATGAGGTTTAAATGAAACGAGGTTTAAATGAAACATGTCAAACCACATGAGAGTGTGAAGATTCTGGTTTAAGCAACTTGTGAACATGACTTTGTCGTGCTTAAAAAATACAAACCCAAAGCACCAGCTTAAACCTGAATTTGTTGTTTTCCAGATAGTTTTAAGTCAGCGATCCAGCCATAATGGATGGATGGATATATTTTGTTTATACCCGAATTGTTTTCTACATTTGTATTTTATCCAGTTTTGTGGTAATCACAGAGAATAACACTTGAAAATGGAAACCATTTATAACTACAAAATATGTACACGAACAGAACCTTGGAGTGATTGCAATAGGGTAAATACAAACTGTAATTTGCACTGAGATATTTCAATTGCAGTCTCTCTGAGCCTGAGTTAGTTGACCACTGCATTCGGAAATGGTTATTTCTTCTTTCAACTGCATTGTATTTTACTGATTGTATATTACATATTTTTCACTCAGGCCAAAGAGATTATTGTCAATAAGTACTAGTAATTTATTTGTCATCGAAAAATCTACTCTTTAAGCATCATAAATGAGATCTTGAGACACAAACTCTATGTAAATTGCATCAACTAGTAATTAATTAATCTCCTAAAAAGAGTTTAACCAGTCAGCGGTAAACCTCTAAAAACCTGTGGATAAAGTTACTTGGATGTAGCCTACGAGCATATGCCTACTAGCCCCCGGTCGCTGCTCCCTTTGCATTTCTCCCAAAACAAGCACATTTCTTAACAGGTAATATCTGGATAAACTGACAACAGGCTGGGCATTTAACAGCGACTTTCTCGCAATAAAGAATATTAAAACTTTTAGCAGCTATCACTGTCAGTTGCTGCTGAACGGCGATAGCGATGCTAATTTGTTAGCCCGTCTATGAGGTGTTAGGGGAGTGGGGTAAGTTGAGCCACTTTTTGTATTCAGGATCACTACATCAAGACAATTATAGTTTTGTTGCTAACTAACACATCTGCATATATTTCAGGATGTTTTGCATCCCTACAAATGAACAGAATGAGTGTAAATATATATACACACACACAGTTGTGTTCAAAATAATAGCAGTCCGACATCACTTGCAAGATAAATCACTGATTTTGTTAGAATTTCAACTTTTTCTAGAAGGTTTAGTAAAGGTATAGAAAACCAACAGGCATGACGTGCATAATGCTGATTCTGTGAAACTGAATCATTTACTCAATGACCCCAAACACACCAGCAAGCGTGTAAAGAAAGATGTCAACACTGCTATTTTTTTGAACATTATATTTCTTGACTTTCTGTAAAATATTATCAAATTAAATCACTTTTTCCAATTTTCTTGGTTTGAAATAGAATGTGCAGTGTCCCCAATGCAGTTGTGTTCCTTAAAATACAATTTATTTGAAGAATTTTGAGGTTTACTCACCTTTTTAAACACACTGCTATTATTATGAACATAACTATATATATATATGACTCTAAGTTGAGCATAGGAGTGGGGTAAATTGATCAACCCCCCTTCTTTCCTTCCATCCATCTCCTACCTCCCCCTTTACTTAATATTTTATCTGTCCAGGTTACAGGTGAACACAAACTGCAGGGACTTCCTGCTGAGCCACCAACTCACTGAGATTTGGGGAGCTTTGCAATTACGTCGCATCTTGGGAAGAATCCCAGATATTTTTCTTTCAAAGTAAAGTTTGGCACACTATAAACAACTTTTCCTGTTTTTAGGAACATACTTACTAGGGGTGTAACGGTTCGGTACCTACCTCACGGTTCGGTACCTACCTCGGTTCAGGGGTCACGGCTCGGTACGGTTTTGGTACAACAGACACTATTGAATGTAAAACTAAAATCTGTCTTGTGTTATAAAAGTAAAAAAAAAAAAAGAATATAAAATTAAACAAGTGCATTAGGTGTGTTATCATGCCATTCATTAATTCTAGAGGGGAAAAAACTTGCACTTGACAACTGACAACTATTACAAACAAAACAAAACAAGAAACTGACATCAATGTTGGTTTACACAGTTAACTTAGACTAGATGCCTGTTGCTTTGGTGATGTTTCTGGTCCTGTCTGTGTTCATGTCAAGAGGCTTAAAAGCAGCAGGATAAGTTGTTACACACAACTTGTCTTTTTCCTTGCACCAGTGATTGACATGTGGGTAGGAAGGAGGGAGGGAGGTGAGGCGGGTGAACCCTATATACAGTCTATGGGGTGAACATGCGCTACGTGTTTGATGCGTTTCTAGCAACGCAGCGCGCATCCGTGAAATAGCGCCGACGGACTGTGTCCGGTGGACCAGTCACGAGTTGCTTCCTATCGTCGCCACCGCCGTCGCCGTAGTGTTTCACTGAGAAGCCACACGGTGACATGAATGAAGCAGCAGCTCCTCTAACTTCACACTCTCATCACTTCTCTTCTTCAGCAGCTTCAAGGCTCATTACCACCACCTAGAATGGAGTGAGGACTACTTTTTATTTTATTTTTTATATTCATTCAGACGTATTCGTCGTGTGACTGTGTGCACCGAACCATGACCCCGTACCGTGACGGCATGGGACGAATACATATAGGCCTACTGTTACACCCCTAATACTTAATGTAATCGCAAACATACAGAATCTTGATTTAATAATTTGGACATACAGCCAAAATACATTCACTAAGTGTATAGGATAGGTGGCTTAACTTACCCCTGGCCAGATGGATCAACTTACCCCACAGCTCTTAGCTTGGGTTTATTACTCCCACAGCTAAAATGGTGCACTTTCATGCTAAGTTTACTACCTCATGTTGCAGCTCATAGATACCAGAACCCATGTATGAAACAAATTTACAATCATCTCTTTTGGTCTAAACACAATTCACATGAAACTTATGATCGACGAAATTAACTTGCGAATTCATCTTTGATGATTAAATACATACTGCCGCTTAATATGTTTATGTATGGCATTATTACAGTAGGCTAATGATTAGCCGCTAATCTTCCATTTGGAGAGTGACAAATAAAACCTTGAAGCAAGAAGATTTTGTTGGAGAACTGACATTGATATACAGTAATTCAGTAACGGTTGTAAATGTACCAGTGTACGGTTTAGTTTTAATATTTTGCCTTTCAAAAGCAAGCTAAACAAAAATCTTTTCCTTCATCTCTTCATATAGCCTATCCTGCTAGAAAAACCAGCATGGAAATGATGCTGGTCTATGCTGGGGTTTTTTTTAGCAGGGTAGCCAAAACCCACTCATTTTCTTCTCACCCTCATCTCGACTAAGGGTTGGGAGAAGTTTCAGAGTCATCTGTGCCTTTTTGAAGTTACAGCGGGGCTCCGCGCAGCAGTGCATGTCCATATGACGGTCGCAAACGGGGCTCATTTTTCTTCGTCCAAAAAGACACACCAAAAACCATCCAAATACCTCCATACTGCTAGTCTGTAATGTCCCTCTTGTATTGAAGCCCTGACATAAGAAATTGTTCCGAAAAAAATTAAATAAGTCTATATTTTAAGCTTGTTTGTAGCGGAAGCTCTCAGTTCACTTCAGGCAGGGTGTCAGTGCAAATCGCACGAGATTTGAGACTGAGGGTGTTTTCACACATGTTTAGTGCGCACCCTAGTGCGCACCAAATAGTAAAATGATGTATTGTTTCATTTTTCAGTTAGTGCGGTTGCTTTCAACCCTGCTTTTTGTCACTCAGGACCAAACTTGGAGAGCGTCATGTCTCCATGACTACCGGTTGAAATCTGGAAGCGCTGATTGATAAAACTTTCATGATGGAGACTCAAGTAGGGCCGGTTGTTAGTAGCTCTGGTCATTTATTTCTATATTGTTTGCATGTATAACTCTGTTTGGTACTTCCGGCTGGTTTCCGGTTGCGTTCACCCAGCTCGGTCCCGTTAGTTCCCGGTTAAACACGGGCGGACCTCTGCTGCTGCAGCTCGGTTATCAGCTGCTCCGCGGACCCAAGGGACGGAGCTGC
The DNA here is from genome assembly GCF_045865225.1 of Trachurus japonicus. Taxonomy (NCBI): domain Eukaryota; kingdom Metazoa; phylum Chordata; class Actinopteri; order Carangiformes; family Carangidae; genus Trachurus; species Trachurus japonicus. The sequence continues at coordinate 11,984,683 of NC_140923.1, forward strand.
CGACCTGTCCAGTTTTTGAGCGGACTCAGCGGACACGCACCGACCGGCCGCCCCGCTGCTGCTGCTTCGCTTGTGGGGACAGAGCTGCGTAGGACCGGAGCAACGGGCGGTCTCCCCGCTGCGTTAACCCGTTGTCAACGACTACGGGAGCCCTTTTAGCTCAAACTTGTTGAGTTCGCCTGGCAGTTGGGTCGCACCAGAGTGCGGTTGCTTTCACACATCAACTAGTGCGCACCAGAGTTCGGCTGGAGCCGAACCGAGACCACCTCCTCAGGCCGCACTAGTTTTGGTGCGCATTAGAGTGCGATGTGCTTTCACACTGACCCAAACGGGACCAAATTTAGTGAGATCTAAATTTAGTGTGCACTAACACTGCAGGTGTGAAAACACCCTGAGACGCTGGGAGCATCCGCTACAAACAAGCTTAAAATAGGTATTAGTAGTATTACTACTACTACTATTATTATTATTACTATTATTATTCACAATATAATATATATATTAACAATATAATATAATAATAATATAACAACCTGTCAAAGAGAGTTGTTTTCCCATGGCCAGCAATTGCAGAAACCGTATCACAACCAGTGAAGGCATGACAAAAGAGCAGATAGCGTCTCTGTCTTTCAGAGAGAGCCTCTTGGATCCTCCTGACATAGATCGGATGGTTTGTGCTTGAGCTATGGTGCACCAGCATTACCAGCACATCTGCGTCTTCTGCCTGCACCTGAAAATAGAACAAGTTATGCAAGTATGTTAAATTATGCAAAAAGAGATCACCATTGTCAAGTTATTATACAATGTGAATACTCTTCTTTTCAAAGTAATCATAGCTGATGAAAGTAAATATGTACACAAATGTTACTGACCTCAACAGAGCCATCTCTAGCAGCAGACAATGCCTCCCTCACAATCGGCATCATTGTTACACTGCTCGACAGTGATGTGAAGTTTTCGGAACGTTGAAGAGAGGAGGTGGATCAGCTCACTTTTGGTATGAGTGTTGTCCAAGAACTTTGCTCTTGGTGTCCAATGTATCATATCTGGTCGAATCTGGAGATCACAGCATGACTTCTTAGTACGTCTAACGTGGTCATGATCTTTTGGCGATCTGCTATAGCCATCAAAGACCACAATGATCTTCTGAGAGTGATGGCCGAGACACTGCAAGTATTTCAGGTAACTGTTGGCAATCTCCTGCCAACTCTGACCTTATTCCCACTTCACCATGTAGAGAAGCCATCCACCACCAGAGTGGTGGACGGTTGGTTAGTGAGGTCAAGCGGATCAGTTAAATCCTTCAGGCTAGTCTTGGAAAAGCCTGCCTTGTTGATTTTCTGATTTTTATTGCTTAACAGGGACAACGGGAAGGGAGTCAACTCATACTGTAAGCTTGTCTCAACTGTCATATCCCATTGGGCTAAAATGATCAGTCAGTTGAACAGTTTGAGTGAGTCAAGGTGAATCTTCTTTTCGTTGACCTTGGGAATCTTTCTGAGTGATGACAGGGCTTGTACCTTCAACTTCACCTCCATGGTTGATGTGGCTGACTGTCCATCCAGCTTTATCTGCATCTCCCTCCCTACTTCAGCTGCTCTCTCTGCATTAACTGAGTCATCCCTTGTGCTTGTGAATCCTGTTGAGAAAGACACAAGCAACTCTTTGTCTCAATCTTGGTCAAATGGCTTGATCTCCTCAAACCATTTGAGGGCAAGTTCAGTCGCTTCAGCATCTCGTTTCATTTGTGTTTTGGCAACTTCTCTGTGGAGTGGACCATGTTCCTTGACACCTCCCTCCATGCGCTGGTTGACATTGGAGAAGTGGTGGAGGGTGAGCACCCAGCACCTGTGACCAGAATCACTATTTCTCATCCTCCCTCTGCTCAGTCCATTTTCTGACTTGGCTGCCTTCGTTAATGTCTGCTCAATACAGATGTCACACCAGGTGTCAGACCAATCATGGCTAGAGTAACGGACAACATGGCTCCCATGGGCTGTGAAATTTTTAAAGGTTTCCTTGTAAGCACTGCAGGCAAAGTTTCGAGTTGCTTCATGAGTTGACAGACGTGCCCCCTTGGCATATTGATGATACCCCGCAGCTGCAAATAATGTGAGGTCCTGTTATACCAGCAATTTTCCACTTGTTAAGAAAGGCACAGGAAAAGTTGAAAGTTGTTTTACTTTTAATGAAAATGTCTGTTTAAAAATCGCGGTAAAACAACTGTTTTAAAATGCCATTAAAACAGTCCAGTCTTTGAATAACAAAGGGAGAGTGGCTACTCAAGTCCAGGGCCAGGGCCTTCGGATGGGGGAAGGGGCACCTGGCACCTTCCCTTATTGTCTACCCCTGGAATGCATACATTCTTGTACAGAAGCTGAATTGGCTGATAACCTGTAGAATTGCATGCAGTAGATGCACTGAACTCAGAGCAAGTGCGTCTTCTCTTCATCTTTGCTGACTCTATCTCCTCCTTTGATGCATGAGCTGACTTTGTGGTGACCTCAACAAACTTGTTGTACAAATCATTTTTGCACTTTATGTGGTACCTGAGTCTTCCTACATTTTGAGCCCTCATACACTCCATAATCTTAACATTTCCAACTGCTTCTGCATGTTCCATAAAAGTAGAGTATTCTTTAGGAGTTGCCTGTGTGAGCCTCCGAGCTGGCGTCTCCGGGCCTTCACAGATGAAGCAATTGAGCACAGGTGGAAGAATAACATCTTCATCCATACTGCTGGACTGTAATGTCCTACAAAGTAAAAATGGTAAAATATAAATTATATTATATTAAATATTAAATAGTAAAGTATTTTTTGTGATAATAAAGACAAGCTCTGTCATATGCAGGAATAAAATCTCTCTAATATATTCTATTGAGGGGGAAAACAGGAGATCAGCTTTACAGTAACATTAACTGCAAAAATCCTCTCTAAGAAAATCCACCACTGTAACCTAGATAGCTAATGGGGCAGTCAGCTAGCATTTAAGAAAATAAAATGGTCATCAGATGCAGTTTGGAGTATCTAACAGAGTTGACTAACTAAGCATGTTGAGTAACCATTTACGGTTACTCAGCTAACAAGGCAAAGCCAAGTGGGAGTTAATGTTATTTACTGTCAGCCAACTAACAAGTGACCTGTAGGTTCCTAGACCTACCAACTTTTGTGTTACGTGTATCAATGTAGTGACATGAAATATTTCAAGTTGTTAAAAAAGGATGTACAATACTTACATATCAGACAGAAAAAGTAGCGTCTTTCAGTGACACGCATTGAAGAAGGTGCAAATGGTTTCAGCATGTCTAGCACTATCTTATCACTACAGACCGTTGCTAGGGACGCCACTCTGATGCGACCCTTACAGTTGTTACCTTTCCATTGGGCTACTGCTTTAGAAAAATAGAAAAAAGATTTTCATGGTGTTAACTGGGTTCATTTTATTATTATTATTATTATTTTTTTTTTATTGTTTTGGGGGAGGCGGGGGGATTTGGAACCCTTTATTTGTGTAAAATGGCTGTAAATGCAGTGAGTGGGAAAAGTGGGGGTGTCTGGTTTTTGCACTAAGGAGTAGTTTTGGTGAAAAACTAATGCTTGCAATCAACTCATGAAAAAACCCTAGTTTGACCCCTCGCAAGTTACTTAAAGGTTATAGCTACAACTTTTTCAGCAAAAGGATACATTTTTCAAAAAGAATGCATCCACAGAATGTCTAGAGGGGTGCAGAATTTAATTTTACTGATTTTTTAAAAAATAGTATGTAAAAAATTGTTTTTTATAAATTTTGACGGGTCCGATATAAATATTTACATCTGGTTACGTTGGCAACGTCGGCATGGAATGATCTCTGTGGCAACAGCATTAGAACGTTGACACGTGTACTGCTGTAACTGACTGTCCAACCAGTACAACGTAAGGTTGGAGCGAGAGCAGGCAGTGTGAGTGCGACACCTACTGGCCAGGAGGAATTAAACTTGTAGCTAACACCTTTAAAGCCAAATTTAACATTTCGGAATGTTCAAAAATCCAGTTACGGATACCCCAACTAACCCAATTTTTAGGAGGTTTCCCACGGGAGTTGAATTTCAACATTTTAAGACAAACACATTTGTGAAGAAATTTTTTGGTAAGGATTTAGTTCCCAGATTGGTCATATATCTGCTAAAATGCCCTTACTACTAGTTTTTATTTTATTTTTTTCACACAATGCAAATGGATGAAACACGCTGACCAGGAGCGAGATGTAAACGGGAAATCAAGACCACGCGCCACAAATTGATTCCGTCAATTACGTCCGCCAAGAAAAGCTTCAGCTTCTCCTTTTTCAACTGACAGTTCACAAATTATGATCAGCTAAACTTGTTTGTCCATTTTCAGGGTGTAAAAAAGCGAAGCTGCATCAAGAGGGATGATGATGATGCCGATGACGTCCCTGAACAAGCGCGTGCATGTTTGACAGACTTCACTTGCAAGGATGAAGAGAGAGTGAACAACAAACATTCCTCTCAGTGTCAGAGACTTGTATGAACTGGTAAGTGTGAGGTTTTGGTGTGCGCGCATGCCTTTTTGTGTATGTGTGTTTGCATGCGTGACACAACTTTGAATCACCTATCTGTTCGCACATATTATGCAAGATTTATTGACTCACAGAGAACTGAAAAACTGCCTCGGGACACAGAAATATGGATTTTGATATGGCACTGATTGGACACGTTTTTCAAGAAAGACGCACATTTGTTTACAAAAAGCCCATCATGATGTGTATATAGTGTCACAGCACTGTAGGTACATATGCCACAAGATGTTCATATATAGCCAAGAATAGCTGGCGAGCAGAGTTTTTAAGGAAGGACACACCTCTGTGCCTCCCTCTGTCTAAGCTCAGCATGTCGCAGCCTGTGGGGGAGGACGTGATTCAGTTTATAATGGGCTGAGCTAACAGAGACGAGAGGAGAGTCGCTGGAGGAGCTGGACGGAGCGGAGAGCAGCAAGTGGGATATTTGAATCTGACACAACACAGAGACAAAACAGAGAGAGACATCAGGTCCTGGAAAGGTTAGTAGTCACTCTTGAACTTGGACTGAGGAAACTCCTCCCAGCACTTATTTATGACTTTTAAACTTCTTATTGACATTTTACGTCAGTTTACTAACAATTCCCTCTTTCTCATTCCAATTTTCCATTTTAGAAATACCAATTTACTTTCCTTGACTTGATTATTTACACGTAGCAGATTAATTACAAACCTATGACGCATTATTTTAATTCTCGTGGGCCAAAGGCTAATTAATCACTCTTACTTTACTGGCAAACAAAGTTTATGTTTGAGTGTTCTGCAGAATCATGGTGATTTAAAAAAAAATTGTCTTTGTATTTGTTTGGGGATTTTTTTGAGCTCTAAAATAAGAAATACGTTGATTTTATTCTCATTTGACAGGTAGCACAGTTGTTTCTTGAGTGGATTGGCTTTCTGACACCTGATTTTGTGAAAAACTTCACTTTTCTTATCAATGTATATCATTTTTCTGAGAGACATAACTTCTACCTGACAGCATCCGTGTGTTGCTTTGACTGCAGGCACTGTTGCATTTCTAACTAGTGATGTAAGCCTGGCATTGGCTCACTGTGTTTATCCACTTAACTCTCGTATAAAGCTATAAGGGAAAAAATAAACAGTTGGCTTTAGTGGGACCAGAGCACAGAAATTATGAGTTAAACAGGAAATAAGGGCTTCATGTTCTTGTTCTCACATCGGTTAAATGTGTTTTTTTTTTACGTTCATCTTGTTGTGATATGACCAGAATCTCTCAGAATCAATCGTGTCTAAATATTACGAATATGATTGGCATTTACGAGTCATGGATACATACAGGGACGTGTTTTTCATTAAAGGTCGACCAACTTTGACCCCTGCACTCTGTGGGACAAGTTTCCATGTGAAAGGACAGTGAGAAAGACTCCAAACAAGAGAGACAAATGAGGATGAAAAAAAAGAGAGAGAAAGAGAGAGAGAAACACAACACTGAACAAGCTGAGTGAATCAAAGACTGTGTTGAAACAATTCTCTGGTTTGACGCAGCACTGCTAACGTTTGGCATGTTTTAGCACGCTGCCTCTACATCTGAGCCACACTGTTGGCTGCAGGGTTTGATGTGAATATTTTTGAGGCTGCGTCAGGGTTACTGCCATCCTCCACTTCTGTAGAATTAGCGAGCAAACATCTTTTCATCTTCAGTTATTGTGGCACTATTTTCCCTCAAAACACAGCCATCTTTGACCGGTCAGCATGCTCAGACATCGGACAAACAAGATTAGATTTGATTAGATTAGATTAGATTAGAAAGTCTTTATTGTCCCAGACTAGAGGCATCATTTGGTAACAGTAGTCAGTTTTTTTTAAATCACTTTTACGACATCTTTTCATCATTCACCGTTAGAAATCATTTCCTTCAAGAGGAAACTGTTTTTGTACTGAATGTTCCTGTTAATTTTTAGGAAGAGTGACGCAATGGCACCCACAACGTGCACATCTATATGTACATATATTTCTATATAGTATATGTGAGGACAATGAGAGCAAAGGAGATAACTAATATAATTTAGTTTCAACCTGGACTTGTACAAAACTGAAAAACATCTGCTTGCTTACTCTTAATGATAGGTTGTGCGGAGTTTACCTACTTCAACACATATATGATCAGTGTTGAAAGCAAATCTGTGCATCTGTTTGCAGCAAAGTCAACAGTGATGGTGAGTTTAGATAAATTTGAGACAAGAAAGGGAGTTATCTGTCTGAATCTGTCAGTGACACAGCAATATAGTAATCTGTTGTTGTACACAAAGGGAAGTAAAACTGGTTTCATGCAGAAGCCCATTTCTTCCACTTGTAAAATCCCCCATGTCTGTGCTTTTTTACCTAGGCTATTGTATAGAAAAGTTTGTAATTTTGAGACACAAAGTGTAAGATAATTAGAACAAAACAATAACATGTGGTAAAAAGTTTCATTTTCTATCCTCTTAATTTATATCAAACTCTTAAACTTGCTCACTCACCCAACTATACTAATTTACTAGCATATCAAATCCTATTCAAGATTGTTCTTGTTGAGTATCAAAAACCTAAAAGGATACTCCAACAACATGAGAATAGTTTAAAACCTTCTGAAAACTAAATTATCAAGATTATAAAAATCACTAGCTAATTGCTGAGTTTTAAAGGTGCAAACACACAACTTTGTCTCTCGTCCTCAGGATGAAAACCACCCCCGCCCCAATACTCCCCAGGCTTCTCAACCTGACTTCCACTACCGCCGACCCGAACCTTGAGGATGACAGTGTGGTTAGCAACGACTTCTCCACGGGCATGGGCGCCCTCATTCTCGGCCTGGTCTTCCTCCTGGGCGTCCCTGGGAACTTTTTCATCGTATGGAGCATCGTGGCGCGCATTCGACGACGCTCAGTCACCAGCATCCTCATCCTCAATCTGGCTCTAGCCGACGGCTTCCTCATGATCCTCACCATCTTCTTCATCATCTACCTGGCCAAGCAGACGTGGATCTTTGGTAACGCCATGTGTAAATGCATGTTCTACCTGTGCAACACCAACATGTACGCGTCCATCTTTCTGATCACACTGATGAGTGTGCAGAGACTGGTGGCTGTGGTGTTTCCAAGGAAACTGCCCTACATAGCCAGCAAGAAGATCGTGAGGAGGGTGATTATAGGCATGTGGATACTGGTCGGGCTCATTGCCATCCCGTCACTCGTGTTTCGGGACGTAAGAGAGGACACCAATGAGAGGAACAGAACAAGATTTGTGTGTGCACCCAATCACACCCTTCCTCGACATGTAAGTACACAAGAGCAAGCAGTTAAAGGGTTTGCTGCCTTTTTTGAAAATGTTGTTTTACACAAATGTACCATAATAACAATATCATAAAGGGATATTGTAGTGGAAGATTTAAAATAATGGTTTTGTATCAAAAAAGCCTGTTCCCTTAATAGGATTTGTATGGAAGGGCATCTTTGTCGCACCACAATGTTTTTCTAATCATAGGCACTATACTGCAATACATTTTACCCTACAGAAAATATATTTACATATGCAAGAGTTATTTTTTTGTCTTTCTGGCATTATGTCTTCAAAAGTTTTCAGTCAAAAAAGAAAAAAAAAATCTATTAAACTGACTTGGTTCCGTAAATGACCAGTAGGTGTCGCAATAGACCATAAACAAAAGTCAGTTTAGCTACAACTTTACAACCTCCCCTCCTTCAGCTTTCAACAAAGTGCTACGAAGACAGAAGAAAGTGGGAGCTAGACACAGAGCTAAGTAAGTAAAATACTTACAGTAGCTTACTGAAAAAAAGTAGCGCCGTATTTTATAACGCCGTCATTCCCATCACTTCTAATGCATAATGCTAATTTACGCTAATGCTAAACAGTGAGTCGGCTAACGCTAACGCTAAGTTACCATGGATACCGTGGCCGCTAGACACTAAAAGTGAACGGAAAACCTTAGCCATCAAGTTACTTACGTCGTTGAAAAGAAGAAAGGTCGGCTCTGGGTTAAACTGGAGAGTTTTGCCAGCTTGTGGTGATCTGATTTCATCGGTAAAACCAGACCGACGGATATTTTCACAGTCGACCAACCGTCAGGTTCAAGTCCCTTCTGGTGGTCAGCCTTTGCATAGCCTACTTGTTGTTGAAAATTCGAACAGGTAACGTTCATCTTTGCCACTGCTGACGTCGTCCCTTGCGTCATTACGCTAGTGGGCGGTGCCTGCGTGTTGATAGATGTGTGGATCAGCCAATGCCTCGCAACAAAGAATTTCTCTCCTTTAGGGACTGTTCGTTATTTATCATCAGTGCCACCGGAGGGATTAACAGGACTTTTTTTTTTTTTTACATGACCCCCCTGTCGGAGTCAGTAAATTTTAACATGACCCTGCATTAAGCCTTATCAAAAGATACATGACCCCCCCCCCCAGCCATCGACACGTGACATCGCATCACGTAGCGCGTGACACTACATTATTTCATTTTGACAACTATGTGTGCAACACCTTCTCATCATGCCATTTATCAGCTGTTATTAAAACCCAACTCATCAATAACAGAATCGCGATTTTGGACCAGCTCACATTACACAACAAGCCATTAACAATTAATCCACACTCAAACCGAAGCAACAATAATGTGAACCGTACTCAACAACAACGTATTATTACAAGGTTTACGACAGATATGACAGACAACTGTGTGTGTGTGTGTGTGTGTGTGTGTGTGTGTGTGTGTGTGTGTGTGTGTGTGTGTAAGAAAGAGAGAGAAAGTAGGTAAAACCAGCTAGCTGTTAGCTACCGTAGCTCAGGCGTCGGTCTCCCGTCAGTTAAAGCTGCTGTTTATTCCTCAAATGTAGTTCATGAAGTTGTCTCCGGTACAGTTATCCATCACTGCTGTTGAATTAGCCGCTAAACTGCTGGACGCTAAAACCGAGGGGGCGTCTGTTTGTTTACAATTCACAAAAGCAAGGTGAACGTACGTGCTGCTCAGACTATGTAGAGTTACGCAATGAGGCAGCGTAGCCTCTGTACGGTACTGAAGTTAAACTCACTCACCAATAAAAGACGTGCTAAGCCGCGGGCAAAACCCTTATTGAGTTCTTGGCGAAGCGGTTAGCATCGTCGCCTGCGGTGCGGGAGACCCGGGTTCGAAACCAACACAGGGCAAATCAGGGCAACATAAAATAACGTTGTGATTCGGGGGCCGTTGCTCTCATTGTCATCAGTGCTTGCAGCTTTGAAATGTCCCGTTTTTGTTTTCTGCGGGCATTGCAGTGTCCTCCAGACAAAATGTTGAATGACCCCCCCTCACTGACCTTTTTTTTTTAGTGGACCCACCCCTCAACAAAGAATATTATGACATGACCCCCCCCCATTTTCCTCCGGTGGCCCATTCCATAAATAACGAACGGTCCCTTAGCTGCCATTTATCTGCTGTATCGTTGCATAGTAAATAGTTGTTTGCCATCTTATTAGTTTACCGGTAGTTTAGTTTAGCTAACAAGTGGAAATTTGACTTTAACTTCCCCACATGAAATCACAGAGAACCCATACAAGTGGACAAGAAATAACAAACAAATAGCAGCAGCAATAGGTAAATAAAACAACCTAAAATCAGGTGCAGTTAAAGCAGAAGTAAGTGATATATTTGTGTTAATATAAGTCTTAAATAGTTATATCTTCCGACAGCAATCACTTCTATAGAGTGTTTGGTCTGAAACACGGGTCTGTCAGTCACTCTGCTCTGCTCTGAGCCGAAGAGAAAACATTTATCGTATCCTACAGTTTTTATCCAATGAGGAGAGAGAACGGCATGCAGGGCTGTGTGTGCAGCCAAGGAACGCCGTGAATGTGGTGACGTAGCGACGAGGACTGTTATGGTGCGTTCAAGGAAACTCGTATTTTTCCGACCGTGAAGTGGTACCAGTTCGATCTGGTACGAGTTCACGGGTCAGAAGTTACGAGTGGCCGTTATAGTGACTTTCACCGGTAAAACAGGTCGGAGAAACACGAGTGGGTTGCCTGAAACGCTACAAAGTCGTAAGTTGTGACTTGAAGCTGTAATTTACGATTTCAAAAGCCTGCCTGGAACGCAGCATTAGCGAAAACGACCGGATCGCTTACTTCTGCTTTAATATAACAGATGGATACATCTCTAAAAGGAATGGAAAAATTCCTCATCTGCTGGCAAATAAACAAGTAAAGTTTATTGGCATATTCACAAGAAACTGATACTGTCGGTGATCTGTGCATTTTGCTCTGCTGCTGTCAGTGTGGAAAAAGAACAAACCTTAAGAATAATTGGGGAAAAAATACTATTACCATAAATAACAATAAAACATATTGACCTTCTTTGATAATTAGATTTTCTATTGTAGGATTAATCTTTGTTTCGTGAATCAACGCGTCACATACAGATAAAAAGTGTTTTTTATTGCCTTTATATGGTTGAAACAAACAAATGTTTTCATGAGATAACCAAAAATGGTGAAAAAATGTAAATCACTAGCAGCAGTTACTGTTTAGATGGAAATCTTGTTTTTTCTTGTTTGGTGTCCAAAACTCATTAGTTTGTGGTTTTCTATGGTAAATGAGAAAAAGAAGAAGCCAGTTCTCCCAGTTGAGCAGCTGGAAATGGACAAAGTTTAATTTCAAACTAACTACATTACTCATTTTCTTTAGCTCTACTCTTGCTACATCTTGTTCTGCCTTGTTTTGGCAGATCCATTCATGTCTCCATGTGAATGTGATCATTACTGTGAACACATCTGTTTTCCTGTGTGCAGGTACGTTTTCAGTACGCCTTCGAGACAGTGTCGGGCTTCATCCTTCCTTACGCAATCATCATAACCAGCTACGTGCTCATCCTGAGACGCCTGAGGCAGACCCAGTTCAGGCGAAAGGTGCGCAGCGAGAAACTCATCCTGGCCATCGTGGTGATGTTTGGAGCTTTTTGGCTGCCGTACCACGTTATCAACATGATACAGGTGTGTGAGGGCATGTCAAAGGTGTTTTGTTATCGTATTAAATCTTCTCAAATTTCTGCTTTTTTGAGATCAACACCATGAAATCTTGAATAAACAGCTGTGTTTTTGTTTTGTTTTAGGTTGCAGCCGAGTGGTACCCAGATGAATCGCCCACAAGAGAACTGTGAGTAAAAGATTTTCACCATTTTAAAGCAGTAAAGGCTCATCTTGTTGTGTGGTTATGTATTTATTAAACTAAATACCCTTTGTAAGTGTTTAAAGGGATAGTATCATTTTTTTAAAGTGGGGTTGTTTGATCTACAAATAGCCCCTAAGTACTTTAATTGCAGTAGAAGACTCTCTGCACTCCTCCAGTTAGCAACGCCAGCCCATAATAGCCCTGCCCAGAGATTTACAACATACAGTGTTGTGAACAGACCCAAAGAAACGGCCTATTTTCACGGCCTAAAAGAGGTTTTACCTGAAAGAAAATACACAGTTCCATTGTTCACTATAATATAATTTTTTCCAGCCCTTCAAAGTGCAGGAAAAACACAGTTTTTATTTGGACCTAACTAACTCACGTATCCCTCCGCCCAGGGTTAGCGCCCGCAGATCAGCAGTTGGTTAGGTCCAAATAAAAACTGTGTTTTTCCTGAACTTTGAAGGGCTGGAAAAAATTATATTATAGTGAACAATGGAACTGTGTAATTTTTTTCAGGTAAAACCTCTTTTAGGCCGTGAAAATAGGCCGTTTCTTTGGGTCTGTTCACAACACTGTATGTTGTAAATCTCTGGGCAGGGCTATTATGGGCTGGCGTTGCTAACTGGAGGAGTGCAGAGAGTCTTCTACTGCAATTAAAGTACTTAGGGGCTATTTGTAGATCATACAACCACACTTTTAAAAAAATGATACTATCCCTTTAACTTAGGGAATTGCATGACTTTGATCAAACACCAATACCATTTATAGTGGTCAAATTTAATCTCAGAGGCCAATTCCAACAGACTCTATTGTAATTTAGCATCTTCATTCCCCAAATGAACCTGTTCAGTGATTAATCCAAGGATATACAGTTTTAGACATAGCAGAAGATGTTTAAGTTTAGTTATACAGTTTATTCGTTTTTACTTGTGGCTGTTGTCTGAAATGTCTGTATCTGTTTATCTGCAGTTTGGACCATATCTCTAAGTCCAGTCGTGCCGTGACTTCAGCTTTGGCCTTCATCAGCAGCTGTGCCAACCCCGTCCTCTACACCTTCGCTGGGAAGTCCTACATAAAGCAAAATGGCTTCGCCTTCATGGCGAAGCTCTTTGAGGGCATATCAGATCAATCAGGAACCAAAAAGAGTCGGGCCACTGTAGGGACAGTAGGAACCAGTAATGCTGATTCCAGCACAGAGTTTAAATCTGTAGCGAATGGGATATGAGGTTTGAATGAAACATGTCAAACCACATGTGAGTGAGTGTGAAGATTCTGGTTTAAGCAACATGACTTTGCTGTGCTTAAAAAATACAAACCCAAAGCACCAGCTTAAACCTGAACTTCACGTATGTTGTACTTGTTTTCCAGATAGTTTTATGTCAGTGATCCAGCCATAAGAACTTATTTTGTTTATACCTGAACTGTATATTAGAACTGTAAATAGTCTTTTTTTCTACATTTGTATTTTATCCAGTTTTGTGGTAATTACAGAGAATAACACTTGAAAATGGAAACAATTTATAACTACAAAATATGTACTATATATATATATGTATGAACAGAACCTTGGACTGATTGCAATAAGATAAATACAGGGATACTTCACCCAAAATCGAGAGTCCTATTTCATAAATGGTTGAGAATGCAGGTATTCATGATATAGGCCATTTGCACTGATATATTTCAATTGTTTAATATATATTGTATAAAAAAAATTGTAGTCTCTCCGACCCTGAGTTAGTTGTTGACCACTGCATTCATAAATGGTTATTTCTTCTTTCAACTACATTGTTGTATTTTACCGATTGTATATTACATGTTTTTTTACTCAGGCTAGTACTAGTAATTTCTTTGTCATGGAAAAATCTACTCTAAGCATCATAGACTGAGAACATAAATGAGACCTTGAGACACATAAACCCTATGTACATTGCATCAATTAGCTTTTATTTATTTTTCTGTGACGTGGAATTTTATGATGCAACAATGACAATTCCTGATGCTGCAATAATGTAAATCTCAGCCCTGTTTAGTTTTGTCATGCACTGATGTATGGCTTAAGTCTTAAGCACTGTACAATGCATTTTATGCTTTTAGAAAAAAAGCCTGAGTCAACATGTGGATTTATTGTTCAAGTTACATGCAATCGCATGTGTGATTTAGATTTTTCTATTCCACACAAAGACTTTATTTGCCAATATTCAACTAACATGGAACCTCATACCAAAAACACAATACACAGTTCAACATGTTAACCTTTATTTACACCATGAAATACACACTCAGTGAAAGTGAACAGTACAGTACGATCAAGACTAAAAACTACTTTATAACAAGACAGTTATGATAGTTGTGTTTTTACCAAAATATTTATGGGTTTTAAAAATCACCTTATTAAAAACCCATCCCAAACTGGTGCAGTCCAGCAATGGTTACGCCAAGAGATGTCATTACCTGGAGACAGACAAGGTACACTGATTAATTGCCAAATTAATAAAAATTAAAAAAGCACTGATGAGCCACTTGGAAGCTGCATCCGTCTAATTTGATAGAAGAAGGAGCCACAATTTAATAGCAACACAACTTGTAACCTCCAAAAAGTTTAAACACCAAGAACAGTCGGACCCAAAATGTTAAAGTGTAAAACATGTCATGTGACTGTCCTCACCTTGTTATGATCCATCCAGGAACCAGCGCCGAAGTCCTAAAAGAAAAACACAACAGGTTAGTCTCAAGTGGCCACAGGCTGCAGGAGCCACTTCACCGTCTGATGTCAAACCCGTCAGTGCAGATAAAGAATAATCATGAGGTTCAGGTGAAACACGGACTGCAAATCATCATTAAGGTTTGACGTTATATATAAATAAAACAAGCTGTTTGAAGCCAATAGAAATTCAGCTTCTCTGCACCTAGTTTGAGATGCAGATCAAGAAATAAGTACCCATAATGCCCTGCTGCAGCTGGTGCAAATCAGACCTGATAATTAGCCACATTTGAATAACTGAAAACTTTAAATTCATAATTAATATATAGTCCTTTTCATTTGGCTTCATTCATTACAGCCATAGTCACTTTTTATTCTTCAGAAATACTTTGCATTGTTGTTACAGATTAACCCAGTGGTTCACATCCTGTTTGCCCTGCCTGCACCCCCCTCAACTCCCCCTTTGAAAGACAATATGGAGCTGGGGGTTTGCCATCGCCATCGAGGGGGATTTCCTGCAACTACTCAAGTTTCAACTACATTATTGTTAAAAAAGACCCAAAGAACAGGATCTTTCCCCCTTATTCTTATTTTTCATTAAATCACATTACAAAATACTGCTTTCTTTTTACTCCTATTGCTATTTATTATCTGTGCTATACATTTCTTTGCCGTTGTCTGCTGCTGTAACGTTGTAAATGTCCCCACTGTGGGACGAATAAAGGATTCTTCAATAAATATACCTTGAAATAGTACAAAACGTGACCAAGTGTTCTCCTTTTTCCTTCACCAGTTAAAGTAAAACATCGAATAGGCTTTTTAACCAGCACACCTGAGGGTTACTTAAGATTATTTCATCCCAGATGCACCAGTCTTTTTATTTTTTAATCTCCAAACTGTAATTTGCGGCTCCACAACCCTTTTTAATAAACAGTCTATGCTTCATAGTAAATCACCATAGATATATATATATACACACACTATGGTAAAGCACCATGAGGCGAAGTCTCTGCAGCAGCAGCAGCAGCGAGCTAACAATGGTGATCTGTCTGTCTGCGCGGAAACAACCACAACTAAGAAACAAACAGCTACTATCTCAAACACATTAAAAATGCACCAGCTGCGATATAATATAACCAACTAATAAAGATATAAACGGTGAACATGTACCGTGGCCGTGGGTGAACACGTGCTGCTGGGTCCCTGCAGCCAGAAACACGACCGACCTCCATCACCGCAACAAGGAAGAGAGGCTGTTAATGAAGCTGAGGCGCAATTTATCTGCTGATAAACCACGTGTTTTCTGTCCGTCACCACAAAACAACCTCCAGAAAACTTCCGGGTCTGCTGCAGGATTAAAAAAAAAAAAGGCGAAATACATTTAATAAATATTTGTAACAATAACTTGCACCGTAAACTGTATTTAAGTCTCATAGCAGATCAATATTTAATGAACCTGTCAGTAATTAGCGATTTATAAGCGAATTATATGAACAAATACATCATTTTGCAGCTTATGCACATAATTTATATATAAAAGATAAAGTAAACAAATAATTACGCGATTATTCTGTGGATATACCTAACTTTTTTTTTTTTTTGCTTTGAACCAATTCGCAAATCTATAATTTAAAATGATTTACAATAAATTATATTTCCAAAAGAGACACAAAAGAAATCAAAACGACACAGATGTCATAATAAATTAACGCACACGACTTAATAATAAATAATAAATCAATATTAACTGATAACTGCATTGATAAGCGACTAAATAAAAACCTGTTATTTTGAAACTCCTGTCAGTGCCCGATCCGTACCCGGAACACGATCCGTTCCAGCGCTTCTGCGCATGCGCCGTTTTACGGCATTAGCTTCAAAGCTATGCTAACTGATAGCCTAGCAGTAGAGCAGCTAAAAGTCCGCCGTAGCGTTGTTAAAACGTCACTTTATTAATTTTAAATATTTTTTCATGCAAGAAAGTCACAGTTTAGAGTCCTAATCTGTGGTCAGTTTATCCAACTGACGTCTGTTTGGAAGTTTGCTCCGGTTTTGGGAGAAGTGCAGAGCTACAGGGAGCAGAGCTGGGAGCAGAGCTGGGAGCAGAGCTGGGAGTAGCCACCGGGAGCCAACGTTAGCTCGCTGCTCGGCTCATCTCAGAGGCAGCAGCCGGCCGGCTGAGGTGATCGACCGGTCACCCAGACGTCGTCATGCCGGTGGAGAAAGGAGCAGATTAATTTATGGTCTCATTGATTAGTTTGTGTGAATGAAAAGTGAAGCTTCAGGTGGAGCTGGTCAGAGGAGCAGTGCTGACTTGCTGCTGTCTGTATGTGCAGAAATCACCACATTTACATCAATAAATAAATGTTTTACAATTAACTGATCGGTCTACATTACATTTAATTTAATCAGAAATAGAACAGAGGGGAATTCGTTGCAACGTGCTTGTGTTTTTCCTCATAGAACGTCTCTGTTTTCATCCATATCCGCGGTGTCTGCCGTAAACTAAAAGAAGGGGGGAGTGCGCATGTGCGTGCGCATGCGCAGAAGCGTCCTGGAACGGATCGTGTTCCGGGTACGGATCGGGCACTGACAACTCCCACACGCAGAGCTGCTTTTAAAGGTGTACAGAAATGGCCGTTTGTCCCGTTTGTCGCGCCGAGTTGTCACGAGCTGCAACACGAGTTTACCCGAGTAAGGAAAATGAATTTGATTGGTCGTTATCGAGCGGGCGGGATATTCAAAGTTTGGGGCGAGCCCGAGCTCCGTGTGTGTGTGCGTGTCTCAGACGTTTGCATGACGGATTACGGATCCAATATCAGTGGCTAGTGAATCGTGTACAGGCTGACGTATAATCCGTGCGCCTGCATTATCCAATACGAAAAAAAAAAAACTACACTAAAATACACACTTTCATCACGGATTTACTCAAAAATAGAATTTTGCACAAAGTTTGGCCTACATCGTCTGATAGATGAGTTATTACACTAATTTTATGACCCAGAGTGGGCTCAAATTCAATTTTCTTTTCTGTACACCTTTAAAAACTACAAAATGACGTCACCCCCGGCTGGCTGTAGGTACGGAACTCCTGTTGGTCCAAAAAGGCTCAAAGCAACAAGCGAAGCGGTCACATCACAGAGCGGCGCAGCAGCAGCAGCAGCCAGAAAGAAACAGTTCAACCTGCAGCGACGTCCAGTTATTTGACTAACACTGAACTGTGAGACGACGACCATGAGAGTTTTAATAGGTACGTATGTTTTATATAGTTTTATTTCCTTTTTTTAAACGAGAGCGCGTCAGAAAGGTCAATGTGACATAACGCTGCCTGCTAGTTGGTAAATTAGCATTGCTTGTGTAAACTGGGCATGAATTCACCCTTGTGGTGTCTGTAAAGTACGTGTGCACGTTTATTTATCCACGAAGCCACAGTGAAAAACTACAGACCAGGTGTGTGATTAAACATAAAGAACTGTCAATGCTGTGGAGAAATGCATCCTAAAGATAAAGTTGCTAAAGTTTTGCACCAGTGTCCTGTTTTGTAAGCATGTATATTGCGCATGCGTACCATTTTTATTCCTTGGCTTTCAACTCAGCATGAGACTCTACCTCTGTTTTAGTGTTTTATGGTCTGTTCTATTCATTGTTTTTATTGTTTTTTATTTTAATTGTTTTATTTAAATTCTAAATTGTTTTATTGCTTTTAAATTGTTTTAAAAGCAATAAACAATTATTACTTTATATTTATTCTTCTGCTAATTATTTTATTTCCATATGTTGCATTATGTACAGCACTTTGTTTCAGCTGTGGTTGTTTTAAAGGGCTCTATAAATAAAATTGAGTTGAGTTGAGTACTGCTCTGGCTGTCCATGTGACAAAGTGTACATTAAAATAACAGTTGATTATGGCTCTACATATACAATGAAGACGGTAAGTATATATAGTAGGAGTGTTGCAATAGGCAGCATTGGTTTTAGTTAGCAGGACCTTATAGCTAATGGATGTGTACTTTTGCTGATATTTGTGAGATCATTATAAATATAACAACATTTTCTTTATAATTTATTGCAGCTGATAACTAATAGATCAGAGCAGGGTTTCTGAAATGTCGAGTAGGCAACTCAAAGGATATGGTATCTGTCATTATATGTGGCAGGTCAATGTGAATATTTGCTTTGCCAGTCGATTTACGGTGTACGTCCCCAAATTTTATGCTTGCGCTCCTAAAATTTTAAAAGAGTTAATCTGGAGCCCTGTATCACCAATTTTTCTTTCTGATTTGTTGCAGCTGATAACTAATAGATCGTGTGTGTGTCTTGTCGTCCTTGTAGGAGGAGGGTCTGGCTTCGTGGGCCGTGAGCTGACCCGTCTGCTCAGGGATAAAGGTCACGAGGTCACAGTGATATCTCGCCAGCCTGGTCCAGGGAAAATAACATGGGTGTGTGAGCTAGTTTCATTCAAATTCAGAAAAATAGTAAAAGATCATTCAGGGAACGGAGCTCCTGATTAACCAGTAGGGTGTATACAGGAATCTTGAAGTTAATTCTAAAACCTTTTTAAGACTTTTTCAAGACCTTCTCAATATTTTTTAACACCTCACCGCCACTTCAAGCTGTAACCATTTACATCAGTGACACTTTTAACGTCACAGTTTTAGTTTGTGTTAAAGACTATAGACCACTATGATGCTACAGAATTCAAAATAGGCTGGGATAATAAATCAAAGGCAGATTTTATCAAAAAAACATTGCTCCACTCTAAAAAAAAAACAAAAACAACAATCTTCTTTTCTTTTTTATGTACCGGTTCATCTTTGGTTTTTAATCAAATGAATAAATTCACACACTTTTACAATGTTTTTTAGGACTCAAACTCTTGGACAGCTAATTCAGAAAAAATACCTTCAAAATTTAAGACTTTATAAAGCTGTGGAAAGACTTTTTAATACTTTTTAAGGGTCTTAATTTTCCCAAAATTGATTTATCACCTTTTAATACTTTTCAAGACCCCGCGGATACCCTGCAGTAACTGTGCTGATCATCTGTGCTCCTGCAGGGCGAGCTGGAGTCCAGCGGCCTCCCGCCATGTGAAGGCGCCGTCAACTTGGCTGGAGAGAATCTGATGAACCCACTGCGATGGTGAGCAGCCGTGAACTGATTGGAAAAACCGAGCAGCAAAAAAAACAAACCAAGGCCACAACTGACAATGTTTTCATTATTTTCAATTCTTTCTCCTTGGCAAACACCAAACTGACTCATTCACTGGTTAGAAACTCAGACATATGGAAAGTATTCAGACCCCCTTCAGTTTTTTTTAAAAATTTGTTTGCAGCTTTTTGTTACAATGTTGTTGTTTTTTTCCTCATCAATCTATACTCACCACCCCATCATGAGAAGTTATTGTAAATTAATAAAACTGGAATATCACCTGAACTAGGGCTGGGACGATATGCTTTTCTCCCGATTCGATTCTTCTACGATTTTTTTGGATGGCGATTCGATTTAAATTGCGATTCTACGATATTGCCGAATCTCTCGATTTTTAGTCTTTAGCATTTTTCACATTTATCTGCACACAAATACTATAGGAGCCTATAACATACTCCATTATAAAGTGAACTTAAACCCTTTTCAAAACCTGTACTCTCTGTATGTAAAAAAGGCTAACAAATGCACATTGCACAATATTTAACCCCCCCCCCCCCAAAAAAAAATCGATTTAAAAATCGCCAGAAAAGATATCGCGATATTTATGTGAATCGATTTTTTCTCCCACCCCTAACCTGAACATAAGCAAAGTTTCTGTTATAAATGTACATGATGAGAAAAATGAAAAATTCCTGAAATTTTAGAAGCTGACCGACTTTGTTGATGCACAATAATAAACTAATAAATAATGATGCTAATAAATCTGTTTATGTTTGTGGTTCCAGGTGGAATGAAAGCTATAAAAAAGATTTATTCTCCAGTCGCATTGATACGACTAAAACTCTGGCTGAAGCCATCGCTGCCTCCTCCAGTCCTCCTCGCTCCTGGGTGCTGGTGTCGGGTGTAGGTGAGTCTCTGCCTAGCGACTAAACTTTAGAGGGATGGTTCAACATTTTGGCAAATTGGCCCATTGCCATAATCCCTATAGTCATAGCAGTAGGTTCGTCACCTTTAATTGTCGGTGCAAGCTGTTTTTAGAGTGGCGGAGCAGAGCCGTGAGCTGCTCAGAGCTACGCTACGGAGGCTAATGGAATTTCTTGGTTTCCCTCATCAAACTCATCAAATACACAATCCAACAACTCCACAACGCTCTGGTGGACAAGTTGTGACCTGCACATTCACCACGCTATGAGATAATAATGGAACGTTACAAAACGGAGTTGTTTTAGAGGTAAATACAGAGACTGTTTGCTGAAAAACTGTCCCTGAAGGCAACGCGCATCAGCGGTTTTGCATGAATTTCCCTCTAAAACAACTCTGTCTCATAACGTTCTGTTATTATCTCTTAGCGTGGTGAATGTGCAGCTCACAACTTGTCCACCAGAGCGTTGTGGAGTTGTTGGATTGTGTATTTGATGAGTTTGATGAGGGAAACCAGCCAACTATAGGGATTATGGCAATGGGCCAATTTGCCAAAATGTTGAACTATCCCTTTAAACAAAAAATCTCATATGACGCATCGAGTAAAGTCGGTGACTGTTTTGTTTCCTTCTTTGTTTTGTTTTTTTCTGCACAGCTTGTTACAAACCCAGTCTGACAGCTACATACACAGAAGAAAGTGAATGGACGCCATTTGACCTCCTGTCCAGACTCGTCGAGGAGTGGGAGGCCTCGGCTCTTCTGCCCGAGGCCGTGGCGAAAAACACCAAACAAGTCGTCATCAGGCCGGGTCAGTAAACGCAACATTTCCCACTTTGGAGTCACTGACTGCTCTGTTTTGTAGTTTAACTTTCAGATCGAAGCTGGATTGACATTATATAATAACACAACAACATTATATATTATCTGATACCGTGATTAACAGAATTAGTTCAGACAGTATAACTTTCAATCAAAGTAATAAAAGTCCATTGAGAGCAAAGGAAGGAAAAAGATGCGAAAAAAAGTATCTGGATCCAAAAACTGTTGTTAATCACTCACACAGACATCACAAATATCTGTAACCTTTTTTTTTTCTCCTTCCAACTTTATTTATTAAACTTTCACAAGTGAAATGATACAGGTTCATAGGCTGAAGTGCTCTGTGGTTTTTAGGAATAATACAAATTATTAATTTAAAAAAACCCAAAAAAGAACAACGTCATTATGCAGTCAGTATGTCAGTATGTCGAAATTGGATAAACACAAATCCCAACAAGGAGCAAAAATGGAGAGAAAAAAAAGACATAGACATTCGGTGAAGGGGGGAAGTTCTGCTTATTCAATCAATATTCAAATTAATCAAATTATTTGATATTAGATGCCAACTGAATCAATCTGGTCTATAAGAGGTTGCCAAGTTTTGCTAAAAGCTGTTAAAGAATCCCAAGAGGAGAATCTAATCCTCTGAAGTTTAACGCAATATAGGATTTCATGTATCCACCTATTATAAGTAGTGAAAAATATACAACAGTACGTGTCTATTTAAGAGGGACGGACCTCCTGGCATATTAAATGTAAAAGCTGTAACTCGTTTTGAAGCGATAGGCATGTCAGTTTTTCGAGGGAGAAGGGCAATGGTCGGGATCATCATCGGACTTCTAAATATCAGTCACTTCATTGTGTCTTTCTAATCTGTTAAAGGGATAGTTCAACATTTTGGCAAATTGGCCCATTGCCATAATCCCTATAGTCATAGCAGTAGGTTCGTTACCTTTAATTGTCGGTGCAAGCTGTTTTTAGAACGGCGGAGCAGAGCTGTGAGCTGCTCAGAGCTACGCTACAGAGGAGGCTCATTATGGGATTTCTTGGTTTCCCTCATCAAACTCATCAAATACACAATCCAACAACTCCACGGTCTACTATTTGACTACTGAATGCACATGTTCTCTCACCGAACGCAGCTGGTGATTATAATATATTATAATGTATTGATTGCTGTTACTATTTTAGCTGTTTTTATGTTTGTTTTGTTTATGTTGACCAAATGTGTACTTGATGTGGATGTACTGTGCTGCTTTCTTGGCCAGGACCCCCTTGCAAAAGAGATTCTGAATCTCAATGGGATTATTCCTGGTTAAATAAAGAAAAATAAAAACAACGCTCTGGTGGACAAGTTGTGACCTGCACATTCACCACGCTATGAGATAATAAAGGAACAATGGGGCAATTTGGCTAAATGTTGAACTATAATCCCTATAATGTTGTTCCTCCCTCCCTCCCTCCACCAGGGGCGGTGCTGGGTCGCGACGGTGGAGCCATGAAGCAGATGCTGCTGCCCTTCTGGCTCGGCCTGGGCGGCACGCTGGGCTCGGGGAGGCAGCCGTTCCCATGGATACACGTCACCGACCTGGCGGGCATCATCGCCGACGCTCTGGAGCCCCCGGCGACCGACGACGCTCCCTCCCCGGCGACCGACGACGCTCCCTCGGCTCCCTCCCCGTCGCCGTGGCCACAGGTGCTGAACGGCGTGGCGCCCGCTCTCAACACCAACTACGAGTTCACTAAGGAACTGGGCCGAGCTCTGAGGCGGCCGACGGTTTTCCCGGTGCCGGGCTTCGTGATGAACGCGCTGATGGGCGCCGAGCGGGCGGTCGTCCTCACGCAGGGACAGAAGGTCGTACCCAAGAGGACTCTGGAGACCGGGTTTCAGTACAAGTACCCGGACCTGAGCTCGGCCCTGAAGGAGATCGTTGGGAGTTAACGGGTTTTGGAGAAATGTTTGTGCTGGCGTTAAAGGGACAACGAGGAGTTTCTAATCGGTTATAAAAAAGTCTCACGTTAATGTGGATGAATCTCCGCTACCCACACTTGTTAATGGGCCCATTTTCGATAAATATATCGTTCTGTCTCTATCGTTATTTTGTTATTATTAGTGGTGCTTTCAGTTTCGCAACGAGTCATGAGAATAACGCAGCTGAATCGCCGTTTATGGTCGGAACTACGACGGTATGTGATCGTCTTTGAACCTCTGACTTTAATTGTTGATGAATGAAAACATGAGTCTGTCTTGCGCCGGTCAAAAGAATTTCACGGTGCGCGGAGGCTCATAAATGTAGTGTGAAAACGCTTCGCTTTTCCAAAACTCCTCGTTGTCCCTTTAAAAGAATAGTTCACTAAAAAATGAAATTCATTAAATTTGGTCATTATTGACTCACCCTCATGCTGATGAATACTCTGGAGTAGTTTTTTATTCCTCAAAGTGCATCTGGAGACCTGGGAGGCCAGTTCGTAGTCAAACGAAAACTTAATATGAGAGTAGTAATAGGGCCCGACACAAAAACGTCCATAAAACTACACAAAAACCTTGTTATATTCCTCCACACTGCTCGTCCGCTGCAATCCAAGTGTCTTGAAGGGAGATAGTCCAGAGTTTACTCGAAACAACGTCATTTAGGATTTTTTACAGCCTAACAGTCCTGCATTGATTGATTATTATTATCTAATTCTATTTAACCACTGCGCCACGCACCGCCCCGATTGATTAATACAGGACTGTTTAGGCTGTAAAAATGTCCTAAATGACGTCGTTTTGAGTAAACTCTGGACTATCTCCCTTCAGGACACTTGGATTGCAGCTGACGAGCAGTGTGGAGGAATATTACAAGGTTTTTGTGTAGTTTTATGGACCTTTTTGTGTCGGGTGCTATTGACTCTCATGCAAGGATTTCTTTGGACTACGAACCGGCCTCCCGGGTCTCCAGATGCACTTTGAGGAATAAAAAAACTACTCCGGAGTATTCATCAGCATGAGGGGGAGGCAATAATGACTGAATTTCATTTTTTGGTGAACTATTCATTTAAAAGAAAATCTGTAATGATGGCTTCATATTTACTGTATCATATATATATATAAACAAAAAAAAAAAGAACTGAGAAGAAGTGAGGATTAGATGTTTCTGTGAATATCACATTCTTCAGGTTCAGATATTTAGGAGTCGGGTTTCACAAAGTTTATTTTACTGAGGGTCGGTTCATGTTTTGCATTTAAATAAATCTGAGCACCTGCGACAAAAGAGACAGGTGTGACAGTTTTCTTACACACACACATGGGATCTAATTGTTCAAGCTATAATCTGTCAGACAGAGCAGGGACATCGCCACTGAAACACTCTGTGATGAGTCCACCCACCTCAGTGTAGGGATGTCACGATTATACATTTTCTTGGTACGATTATTGTCAGAGAAATAATCACGGTGTTACGATTATCACGATTATTATGCATTAATTAATTTCACAACACTATGAATGTGTAAAATCAAATATAGTCAAAATATAACTACTTTACTCATTGTTTACACAAAATATTTCAAGTACCTATTAATATATGACCAATTATTAATCCCCTAGAGGAAGGGTTTGAAATATTCAGGTCATAAACTGTCGTCTATACCAAATGTTTACGTTTATTTTAATCATTTTTTGTTTTGTTTTGCTTTTTTTTTAATTAAAAATGACACGCTAACATATAAATTCCTACCAATTCAATGTTACGTTAGTTAAATGGACCAGTATCTGAGCATTTACCTTTATTTTGGCGCCACATCTGCCGATACGGTTCCAACATATCTTTTTTGGGAAGTGACGGTATTTAGGAATCTTTACGATTAAATAATTGTGGCGTTTAATACCGCGATTAATTGTGAAAACAAGTAATCATGACATCCCTACCTCAGTGTGACACTTCCTTCATAAACAAAGTACCAATAGAAAGTAAAGAGGAAGGTGATTCACATTAGAAATCAACGTGTTTGTTAAAAGTGAAGCTGGGTGAGACAGAACTACACATGATTATTGAAAGTTATCTTGATAACTACACAATGGCTGTTGGGTGAGTCAGGATTTCACCCGTTTCCCGTACGGAAATAAACACAGATGTTCTGCTTCACTAACAGCTGGAGGTCACTGGTCTTATCTCAGTCTTGCGGTTTTATTCCATTATTTAGAATTTCAAAATAATGTGTCACTTCCTCCGTGAGTCATCGCTCTGAATCATCGTCATCATCATCATCGCCCTGGACGACGTCTTCCTGGACTCGCTGAACGACGGGCAGCTGATCTCCCCAGTCGCTGCTCCGGGCGCAGCGGTACACATCTCTGGTCAAAGACGAGAACAAAAAAAACACAGTTTTTGTCAGGGAAATCTATCTAGACATCCCATAATCAGAGCAAACAAAGCTACAACACGAATGAGCAAATGGTTTTATACGTACAGGCACGTCTCAACTAGAATATCATACTGTAGAGAAGTCAGTTTCCTTCCAGTCATTCAAGTCAAACAGCTCCAACCAAGTGGAAAAACAAAGAAAAACTCCAAGGCCTAAAAAATGACCTTTCTTTATTCTTTCTTTATTCAGCCTTGTTACCTGTGGTCAGGGCCTGTGGCCGCTGGCATAAACTCTCTATGTGGTTGTTCAGGGCCACAGCCGTTAGGTGGGGGGCCACATGATCAGAAAGGTACCGGGGTTCATTCAAGTCATTTAAACATCCTGAGGTCTGCACGTGCAGCTATGAGCTTTATATGTAATGTGAAGTCAATATTCAGCTTCTTTTATCTCACATTTGAGACATTTGGTGAAAATAGAACGGCAGAATGACAACATTTGTGCTCAAAAAGCAATCTTACAAAATGCCATTTTAGACTTGTCTTCTACACTTATCTATTACTGTATTCATATCCTATTTCAAGCACCAAAAACAGTTCATTCTCATGACTGAAGGTTTGTTTTCACAAGGGATTTGATTTTTTTCAAAAAGCAGACCTCAAATTTCCAGCATTTGGCCTAAATTATTTCTTTCTACAGTGTTCTAGGACAAACTGGCCTCAGTGTGCTAACTAACACATTATCCGCCGCAAAACTCGTTCATTTCACCAATATTTAGTTATGATACACTAGTGCTATTCCCCTCTGAGCCCGTGGTGGGATGTTATCAACGTCCGGGGTCTGTAGGTTGACCTACTGACCTCTGACCTGGATGATGTCATCTCCGACCGCTGCCCGGCGCGGCTAACTTGCTACCGCTAATGCTACGGTTGATTTCTGCGTGTTTCTGACTTGTCAGAACAAAATGAGCAGCTGGATGAAGTTCAGCTTCCACAGGCTTCCTCTCCTCAACCTGGACTCACTAAAGCTCTGGCTAGTTGAGATAAAAATGGACCTGAATGCCGAAGCAGAATGATTATTATCAGAATGAGCCGGGCAGCGGTCGGAGATGACATCATCCAGGTCAGAGGTCAGTAGGTCAACCTACAGACCCCGGATGTTGATAACATGCCACCACGGGCTCGGAGGGGAATAGCACTAGTGTATCATAACAAAATATTGGTGAAATGAACGAGTTTTGCGGCGGATAATGTGTTATTTAGAGGCTCAGGGCCGGCCCTAGGATGTTGGTGGCCCCCTAAACAAGGTTTTTGTTTGTGGCCCTGCACTCTAAGCACAAACACCAAATCACTGGTTAAAACTGAATACAGACGTGTTTATGCCCTCTGAGGTTTGAGGCCATTTTCTCGAATTTAACATATTTTCTTAAATTTATCTTTTTAAGATACTTGCAGATGTAACAATACTCAAGTGTTTTATGTCTAAATATTAGAACCTCCGCTGTAAGCACACTGAGGCCAGTTTGTCCTAGAACACTGTAGAAAGAAATAATTTAGGCCAAATGCTGGAAATTTGAGGTCTGCTTTTTGAAAGATGTCAAATCCCTTGTGAAAACACTCCTTCAGTCATGAGAATGAACTGTTTTGGTGCTTGAAATAGGATATGAATACAGTTATAGACAAGTGTAGAAAACAAGTCTAAAATGAAATTTTGTCAGATTGCTTTTTGAGCACAAATGTTGTCATTCTGCCGTTCTATTTTCACCAAATGTCTCAAATGTGAGATAAAAGAAGCTGAATATTGACTTCACATTACATATAAAGCTCATAGCTGCACGTGCAGACCTCAGGATGTTTAAATGACTTGATGAACCCCGGTACCTTTCTGATCATGTGGCCCCCCACCTAACGGCTGTGGCCCTAAACAACCACATAGACTCTAGAGTGTTTATACCAGGGGCCGGCCCTGTAGAGGCTGCATTGCGCTGCCCCGTGTACTCGTATATTATACGGATATACGCGCCGCTCCACTGGGGCTAATTTGGTCAAAACAACTCCAAATGACACCAAAGTTGTCTGGGTGAGTAAAATGATTGTATTTTATGCTAGAAATAAGGTCCAGGTTGTAAAAAACGGAAATTATCCTTTAACTGTGTGTGTGTGTGTCTCTCTGTGTGTGTTGCTGGAGCGTCACCTGCTGTGTTTCCGAGCCGTCACCACCGCGTGCTGTAACTGCCCGTCGGGGCTGCAGGTGTGACAGTGGACGTGTTTGGACCGGCGCAGCACCGGAGCGATGAGCCGAGCCCAGTCCACTCCCTCCGTCTCCGTCTCCGTCTCCGCTGCTGCACCGCGACGCAGGATCACGTAGCTGAACTTCTCTATCTGACGCTCGTTGTGCTGGAAACAGGAAATGACTATAATTTAACAGGAGTTACAGAATAAGTTATTTGTATTTTGTATTTGTATTTTCTAATGTACCAACATGTCCGGCATTGTTGCGCAAGCTGATGTACAATTTCATGTGTCGTTTGGACCTATCTGTTAACTGTATTATCAAGGCCTTAACCTGCCCCATGATGGGATATCGGTTCACATCCAGGCTTCGTAAGCACCGGCACAATAGTTTGCACCGTTTCTTTTAAACTAACAGTGACAAATTACTGTATTTTATATTATTTGTTTGGAAGACTGTCTACCCTATTCTATTAGAGCTGTTGTACTATCTCCCGTTCCAGTCAATAGATCTTGTTTTAAACATAACCCTGTAATTTATGCTTTAATTAAGATTTGGAAACAACTAAGGAACCATTTCAAACTTAAGGCAGTTTCATTTCTGCTACCTATAACTGCAAACCCCTCTTTCACTCCCTCAGCTCTGGATGAGGCCTTTTCCTCTTGGAAACGACTGGGGATTGGTATTGTTGGTAACCTATACATAGAAGGGACTTTTGCCTCCTTCCAGCAACTCCAGGAAAGGTTTAAGGCCATTAGGAATTATGTCAGAACACACCTCCCTAATTTCAAGAAGGCAAACCCAGACAAGATAGAGAGTTTATTTAATCTGTTCCCTAATCCACGCTACATAATTTCACAACTATATGGGATTTTACAAAACATGTGCCTTCCCAAGATGGATAGAATAAAAGAAGAATGGGAAAGAGAGTTCGGAGCCCTGATTCCTCCCAATGTGTGGGAAGAGAGTTTGGAGCACATCCATGAATGTTCTATAAACGCCCGACACTGTTTGATTCAATTTAAAATATTGCACAGACTTCATTACTCCCAAACAAAGCTGCATAGAATATTGCATAGTCTCTCCCTTGTGTGAGAAATGTGAGTCCATGGAGGGTACCCTATCTCATAGTTTCGCTCTCTGCCCCAAACTTCAAAATTATTGGCATGAAATATTTGATTTCTTTTGACTTCTTCTCTCACGGTACTGCCCTTTTTTTTGTTTTTTGTTTTTTGTCCTGTCTGTTTTGTTTTATCTGCTTTGTTGATGTTACTTGTTATACAGTTTTTGTCATTAGTCTTTTTTGTTAGGGATTACTTTTTACTTACGTAAAAAAACATGGAAACATAATTGTTGACTGTTAATTTCTTCATGTGATCAGTTTCCTATTAATAAACATATTTGAAACATTATATTATTTGTTTGGCTGTTTGTCTACTTGGTTTTGTCTTGTATGTTAAGTGTGTGTATGTGTATGAGAGTGGACCACTTTTTCGAGTCCATAATAAAGATTATTATTATAAATACACACCCTGAAGAAAATCTAACGCAACAGGTGAATTTTGGAAAACAAATTGGTTAATAAAGAAAGAAAAGGAGGAAGAAAATACATTTTTAAAATGAAGTAACTTCTTCCCCATATCTATGACATACGTACTGTTATTTATTTATAATTATATTCCTGCCTTTTGTGATTAACTAATGAGACATAATTGTGATTTAGTTAAATCCTCTCACACACATAGTGAATAATTTGGGTTTTACAGAGACAAAAGCACAAGACTGAGCAAAAGTTTAATAGCGCCACCAACAGATGATTACACTTACTGACAAATAATCACTAGTATGTGGAAAGCTGTTGTACTATATTCTTAAATCAAGTTTTTAAAAATTACACAAATTAAAAAAAAAAAAATTCAGATGTTCTTGTTTTCCAAAATATAATCCTCATGCTTGACTAATAAATTAACTAACTAAATGAATAATAATGACTTTTATTTCACTACTGATGAGCAGCTGGACACCTGAACTCGAAGATAGATAAAGCATAAATAAATAAGCAA
>NC_140923.1:12014746-12211791 GCF_045865225.1 Trachurus japonicus
TTTCCAATAATAACGGGACAAAGTGAATCAAAAATCCTGACAGGAACACCGTCGGCCATGTTTGTCTCTCTCCATACAGGCCGCTCTCGCCGCCGCCCTCAGGACCGGCGTCAAGTCCAGGAGAAAGCGGGTGTGTGATGTCATCTCCTACTCCACGGCTGCCAGCCAATCAGCACGCTCCGTGGAGAACCTGGTCCGCTGCCTCGTTCAGTGGTTCAGGAAGATGAAAGACACCGAGGAGGAGTCACCTCTGCCCCACTCTTACAAGTGATTGGATATTGAATAGCTAAGATGTACATCATCCAACATGGGTAAAACAATTTATAATTCATAGACAACATGATGAACCTGTGTTTTTTATTTTTAATTTAGAGATTTGCTGTCTGAATTTCACTCCACACTGAGTGAGATGAAGAGGAACAGACCTCTGGTGCTGCTGGTTGACGGGGTGGATGCTGTCCAAGATGGCAGAGCTCAGCTCAGCTCAGACTGGATCCCACAGCAGCTTCCTCAGGTCAGTCACATGGATGAGATGAGATATACCGGGACCTTTATTCATGATGGGGACATTTCCAGTTTTACAGCAGCACACAGTGAAAGATATAAAGAGCACAAATAAATACAAAACCATATATTAATATTAATATATTCCATATATTATTAATTATGTATAACAGAGACAATACAAGATAAAGAAAACTCTTCTGTGTCTTTAAATATCAAGTTTTTATACTGATATTTAAAAACAAATGATTTCCTGGGACTTCAGTCTCATGACATTCAGTTTTTAGATGCAATTTTAGTTTAGTTTAGTTTATTGAAACAGGACAGTGTACATTACCATTAGTCAATTGAAAAAAACAACAATGAAAAGATGGTTGTACCAGATTTAGCCCTCGGGCTAATTTCCATCTGTAGTCCTGACACTCACAATACAAAACACAATAAAATACAGATGCCAAAGAATACACAACATAGTGCAATACAGAAAGGCCCAAGACATAGAAAGGCACAGATAAACACAAAAGCCCACACCTGTTACCCCTTGGGCAACCGGGGGACTACATTGAAAACACATACAGATGCAAAAAACGACCATATATTTTTGACTCGGGTGTAAATATTGAATCTTGTTTGTGATGTTTAACATTTCAGTGGTTGAAAATGTCCTGTGCTTTTACTTGTGGTAAAATAATAGGAATTATTTTACTGGAAAAAGAGGTTACATGCACGGTTAATTCCTGATTTACTCCATTTGTCCACACTGATTTCTTTGTTTATGGTTAAATCTTCAGGCGTTTGTCTGTCACAGTTAAAACACTCCCTCCTTCTCTGTGTTATAGGGCGTGTGTTTGGTCGTGAGCATCACATCTAAAGCGATGCTGCTGCAAACCCTGGCAAAGAGGAAAGGCACCATCCTGTTCACGCTGGGGCAGCTCACCGTGCCGGACCGGAGGGACATCGTCCAGAAAGGACTGGACAGCTTCGGGAAGAAGCTCAGTGACTCTGCGTTCAACAACCAGGTTTTAACTTCTATAGGTTTCCTCATACAGGTTTTCTCGTTTAGTCTTTTTATGTTTTCCTCTAACACTTTCTCTGTGTTGCTCCAGCTCCAGACGCTGATAATGAAGAAAGGAGCAGTGAGTCCACTCTACCTGCACCTGGCCTGTGAAGACCTGAGGAACTTTGCCTCCTTTGATAAGGTCTGATCTCACCATACGTTTCCCTCTTCCTAACTTCAAGTGAATGTTAAAACCAAACTCATATCCTGACTAAAACTAAAACTGGAATCACACACCTAGGAAAACAGGACTTCTTAGACATGACAGGACAATACTGCCCTACAAAGACAAAGTGCAGTATCTGCATTTTTTCAATTTTATTTATTTTTTGACCAATCAAAAGTGTGGCATATCCTCTTCAATCTGGTAGAATTTGATATTGTTACTGCTAAAATTTCCAGAGTTATTGGACTTTTTATTTTGCTGTCCATCCTAAAAAGCACTGTGAAACCAAGGTAAAGTGTAGTATCTGTAGCTAATACCAAGCCAAAGTGCAGTATCTGCACCAAAACTAAGGCAAAAAGTGCAGAATCTGCCATAAAACTGTCAAAATTGGTCACAAAATCTGCCATAAAACGGTCCAGATTAGTCAGAAAGACAAAATACAAAATACATTTAATTCAGTCCACCTTTATCTAATCAATTATAGACTTGGTAGTTATTCATAATTTTATGCTTAAAACTGACAATGAAAAACACAAAAAGCTGTTTTTCTCAGTTTGGCATTTTTACAGATTCTGCACTTTGCCCTTGTAGGGCAGAATAAGTTAAAAGTGGAAATAACTAGTACATTTTATCTTCTTTATTAGCATATACAGTATCTAGTATCTAACTTAAACCTGAGTCTGAACCTGAACCCACCTTCAAGTCTTAAAACCTTTAAGATGTGACAACTGGAGAAAACGTCAAAATAAACACATAAAATAATCATAAAGCCTTAGACTTCATTTTACATTCCATATGCAGAAAAGGGGAGAAAAATAAATGTTAGCCAGTTGCTAATGTTTGTCACTTTTCCTTTTCTGATAACTTTTTAACTCTGTTGATTAAGAAAATAAAACAACACTTAGCAGCTTTCTATATACGTACACACACTCATCTTGAGCTCGTGGCTGATAGTTTGAGTGTCTGCTCTGTTGCGGTGTCTCAGCTGACGGAGAGCCTGCAGGACCTGCCCCCGTCTCTGAGCCAGCTGGTGCAGCACAGCCTGGACAGACTCTGCTCCCAGTACAGAGGCATGCTGGGACTCCGCTGGACGCTGGCAGCGCTCGCTGTCAGTCCTACAGGTACCATGAGTCTGTGAGAAACTAAAACATACACTTTTTTTAGCATAATTAAACTCCAGAGAAGCACATTTGATAAATTGTTTCGGAGCGTGTTGTGTCATTGTCGTAGAAAACAGTGAGTGTCAGAATATTTATATTAGTTTATTAAAGGACAATTCCAGGCAAATTCAACTCGGGGGTGTATTTTCATATCATTTTAGGTCTAAAAGAAGGAATCTGAAGATGTTCAGTTTAATTGCTCCTGTTTTGCGGTAGTTGTGTCTGTCCCCGCATCGCCACGGCAGCAATGAATGGGAGCGGATGTAAGTTCCGCTGTTTAGGCTGTTTCCAGCCCTCAAAGCTGCAATTTTTTTCCACAGACAGCGTCAGATGGCTACTCAAACATGCACCGAGAAGTTTATTTACTTCAAGCAAGCCGACATGTTTGTGAAACTAGATCTAATTCAAAGTCTCCCGGAGTCTCGAGCGAGACCCAAGTTGCAGTGCTGGTGTGTTCAGGTGCAGTAGGAGCTACCGTTTGTGTCATAAACACAGGAATATCAACTCTTTACTTGCTTCAAGTGTACATTTTTTTCCACAGACAGCGTCAGGTGGCGACTCAAACATGCGCCGAGAAGTTTTTTTTACTTGAAGCAAGTCAAGAGTAGCCCACTGACGCTGTCTGTGGAAAAAAATGTACACTTGAAGCAAGTAAAGAGTTGATATTCCTGTGTTTATTTTTTTTTTTTAAGTATATTTTTCGGCTTTTTGCCTTTATTTGATAGTGATGACAGTAGAGATAGACAGGAAATGGGGAGGCAGAGAGAGGGGGAATGACACGCAGGAAAGGTCTGCCCGACGCGGGATTCGAACCGGGGACGCCTGCGGCGAGGACTGTAGCCTCTACATGGGGCGGCCGCTCTACCCACTGCGCCACGCACCGCCCCGATATTCCTGTGTTTATGACACAAACGGTCGCTTTTCCCACTGCATGTGAACACACCGAGCACTGTAAAGCTGTAAACAGCCTAAAACAGTGGAACTTACATCCACTCCCATTCATTGCTGCCGTGGCGATGCGGGGACAGACGCAACTACCGCAAAACAGGAGCAATTATACTGAACATCTTCAGATTCATTCTTTTAGACCTAAAATGATATGAAAATACACCCCCGAGTTGAATTAGCCTGGAATTGTCCTTTAATGTTCAATCAGTTTTGTCACAGATGTTCTCCTCTTGATGCACAGGGCTGAGGGAGAGAGGCTTGTACTCTGTGCTGAACACATGCAACGACCTGTCGTCACGGGACGGCCAGGTCTCATGGCAGGAAGTGCTGCAGCTGTCCAGGAAGCCCAGAGGACGGACTCCCATGGCGACGTTCACCCGCATAGTGCAGAGTTTACGGAGGTACCGTGTGTGCTTTTGACTTAGGGTGAATTCCAATCCTCCCCTCAGCCCTAGCCCTTGGCCCTAACCCTTCGTTTTGCGCGTTCACGTGAAGTGGTAGGGGTGTCCCGATTCTGGTTCAGACGAGGGTTAGGGGGAAGTGGTCTGGCTATCTCGCCTTCGAAACTGAGATTTTTCAGGGGCACACTACGGACCGAGGGCTATGGCAAGTTTCCCAGAATGCATCTTGCGGCAACCGGCAGCTGTTTTATTTCTCACTGTAGCGCTGTTATTACGTCATTTTGTTAAGTTTTAATATTTTTTCATGTGAGAAAGTAGCTGTTTAGATCCCCAATGTGCGGTGGGTTTATCCACATGAGGCTGTTTAGACGTTTGCTCCGATGTTTTTGGGAGAAGTGAAGCTCCACGGTGGAGCCTCCACCTGTGGAGCAGATCAACGACTCGTCACGGAGACACCACCCCGTCCGGAGAGCTCGTCAGCCGGCCAACGTCCGTCGTCATCCCGGTAGAAAAGACGATCGCGAATTAACTTACCCGCACGTTTTTAAAGGTTTACCGCCGCGTAGTTACATTCTTTTTAGGAAATAAATGCTCATCTCATTGATGAAATGTAACAATTGTGGCAGTCGCATTAATTTGTTACTACATACAGAAATCACCACATTTACATCAATAAATAAATGTTTTACAATGAACCGATCAGTCTGCATTAAATTTTATTTTATTTTATTAAGTTAGCGTGGTTTTGAATAGAGGATTTGTGGTAAAAGCTCGTCACGTCTGCTTATGTGAAAGCCAGCAGAGACGACTGATGACGTATGTGATTGTTGAAGTGGTGTCCCAATTCGTAGGGGTTGACTTTCAACCTCTACCCTTTGTACAGTAGCTCCGTTTCAAGGGCAAGGGTTAAGGGCGAGGGGTAGGGCTGAAAAATAGATTTGGAATTGGGCATTAGTCTCTGTTTAATCTCATGGAAGTTTTAACAGAAAGTGCAGCTACTATCTTAATAACTCTTCTGGATCGCTTCCTACAGTCTGATTGGTCCGTCTCATTGCCACGACACCGATGACCTGCTGGCTCTAACAAACCCAGAGGTGAGGCGGGCCTTTGAGGACTTTCTCCTGCCAGAAGAAAACAACAGGACCAGAGCTCATCTCGTACTAGCAGGTAAAGTAGGACACGTCGTAACATTGTTTTACCTCCAACACTCGGCGTGCAGCTCCCTGTGACCCGTCCTGTCTCCTCTCTCAGCTCATCTGTGGGCGGTGGCCGACCCCGAGGGAGCAGACAGCTTCCTCCACTGTGAGGCCGGCGCTGTCATGCACCTGCCCTCCAACCTGGTCAGTCACCGTCCATCACAACTCAGCACATCCGTACTTCACAACATGAACATTAGTGTTTTCCCTGCCTATCTAAGGCAAAGGCCGTCTGGGTGATTTTGGCCACTGTGGTTAAAGGGATAGTTCAACATTTTGGCAAATTGGCCCATTGCCATAATCGCTTTAGTCATAGCAGTAGGTTTGTTACCTTTAATTGTCGGTGCAAGCTATTTTTAGAACGGCGGAGCGAAGCGGCGAGCTGCTCAGAGCTACGCTATGGAGGCTAAAGGAATTTCTTGGTTTCCCTCATCAAACTCATCAAATACACAATCCCCAAACTCCAAAACGCTTTTGTGGACAAGTTGTGACCTGCACATTCACCACGCTATGAGATAATAACAGAACGTTACGAAACTGAGCCGTTTTCGAGGTAAATACAGAGTCTGCTTGCTGAAAAACTGTCCCTGAACGCAACGCGCATCAGCGGTTTTGCATGAATTTACCTCTTAAACAGCTCCGTCTCGTAATGTTGTGTTATTATCTCATAGCGTGGTGAATGTGCAGGTCACAACTTGTCCACGACAGCATTTTGGAGTTGTTGGATTGTGTATTTGATGAGTTTGATGAGGGAAACCAAGAAATCCCATGAGCCTCCGTAGCGTAGCTCTGAGCAGCTCGCGGCTCTGCTCCGCCGTTCTAAAAATAGCTTGCGACAATTTAAGGTAACAAACCTACTGCTATGACTATGGGGATTATGGCAATGGGCCAATTTGCCAAAATGTTGAACTATCCTTTTAAAGCCTGTGTGTGTGCATGGGGGTGTTCAGATTAAGGGTGTGCCAAAAAATGGATTCACATAAGAATCACAATTCTCATTTAATACGATTCAGAATCGATATAAAATGTCCCAAAATTGAATTTAAAGAATAGAAAAATGAAACAAATCTGCTGGCTGTCGGCCTCCATTTCCTGAGAATTTAATAGGCAGCATGTTTACTGTAACTGCACAATTTTTTTAAAATAAAGAGGCACTTTTAATTTTGTTACTTAAGCAATATGTGATATTGCTTTTATGCAACAGTTTCAACAACTCCATCTAAGCATGGATAAATGTTTAAAACTCAATAAATGTGAAAAAAACACTTTAATCATTCTGTCTTGCAAAGCAGACTGGAGTAGATCATGAGGATCCTTTGCACACCGATAGACTGCAGCAGAAATCATTATGAATCCAATCGTTTTGAATCGAAAATCAATTTTGAATCAAATCGTAGCCTCAAAAATCTGAATCTGCTCCGCTTGAAAAGTGAAGTAAGCCCGCATGTGGCAAGACGTCGCCTTCGAGATGTAGAATGTGTATAATAGAAGAGAAACACACATTTCAGGACCACTGACTTGTATCATCAGAACAGACGTATCCTGGTGTTTTCAGCCTCCTTTCATATTTAATAGGAGGGACAGAAACCTCTAAAACAGTGGAAAAGCGACCGGACTTGCATAGTTCCCTTTTAACTTCATTGTGCTTCTCTTTGTCGTTGGTCAGATCCAAAGTGGCCAACTGGAGGCGCTCCACTCCCTGCTCTCCAGCTACTGCTTCCTGTACGCTAATGTGCGCCACGGCCTCATGCACCACCTCCTGGAGACCTACAGTTTGTACGGTGAGTCTGTGATGATACTGCACAAAAACATGGTACACTTTATTTGTTCATAATATACATTTTGTGTACAACTGACCCTGTGACATTCTCTTTTCCTGCAGATAAGACATGCACCTCTGCTCACTCCCGTAAGTGTTTAAAGACATGTTTAACATCCAAATTCCTGCCAGATGTGTTTCATTCCTCACTAGGGATGTCACAATTACTTGTTACACAATTAATCGCGGTATTAAACGCCACAATTAATTGATCGTAAAGATTCCTAAATACCGTCACTTCCCAAAAAAAGATTATGTCTGAACCGTATCGGCAGATTTGCGCCAAAGTTAAGGTAAATGCACAGATACTGGTCCATTTATC
The DNA here is from genome assembly GCF_045865225.1 of Trachurus japonicus. NCBI lineage: Eukaryota > Metazoa > Chordata > Actinopteri > Carangiformes > Carangidae > Trachurus > Trachurus japonicus. The sequence goes on from NC_140923.1 coordinate 12,022,320, forward strand.
TAATGTAACATTGAATTGGTAGGAGTTTAAATGCTAGAGTGTCATTTGTGTTTAAAAAAAGATTCAAATAAACTCAAACATTTGGTATAGATGACGATTAATGACTTGAATATTTCAAACACTTCCCCGGGAGATAAATAATTGGTTATATTTTAATAGATACTTAAAATATTTTGTGTAAATAATTATAATCGTGATAATCGTAATACCGTGATTATTTCTCAGACAATAATCGTACCAACAAAATCTATAATCGTGACATCCCTATTCCTCACACAAGTCTCTCTGTCGTCATCTCAGTCGGCCTCCAGGACTGCTGGAGTTTCCTGCGGCGTCACGCCCCCCTGCTCTCCTCCTGGCCGCCTCTCTTCGTGCAGCAGGCCCTGAACGAGCCTCCGGACACCTGCGCTCACACCTGGGCACAGGGGCTGCTGGGACAAGGAAAAGGAGGCGCCCGGGTGGTTGAGTGGTTAAACAACAAAGGTCAGGTTGTTGAAGAGACCAGGTGAGAAGAAGCTTCACTCCACCGGCTACCCGACCATTTTAAAATCATTTTATTTGCTTTTAAAGGGATAGTAGCATTTTTTTTAAAGTGGGGTTGTATGATCTACAAATAGCCCCTAAGTACTTTAATTGCAGTAGAAGACTCTCTGCACTCCTCCCGTTAGCAACGCCAGCCCATAATAGCCCTGCCCAGAGATTTACAACATACAGTGTTGTGAACAGACCCAAAGAAACGGCCTATTTTCACGGCCTAAAAGAGGTTTTACGTGAAAAGAAATACACAGTTCCATTGTTCGCTATAATATAATTTTTTCCAGCCCCTCAAAGTGCAGGAAAAGTTTTTAACCAACTGCTGATCGGCGGCGCTAACCCTGGGCGGAGGGATACGTGAGTTGGTTAGGTCCAAATAAAAACTGTGTTTTTCCTGCACTTTGAAGGGCTGGAAAAAATTATATTATAGCGAACAATGGAGCTATGTTTTTTTTTTTTTAGGTAAAACCTCTTTTAGGCCGTGAAAATAGGCCGTTTCTTTGGGTCTGTTCACAACAATGTATGTTGTAAATCTCTGGGCAGGGCTATTATGGGCTGGCGTTGCTAACGGGAGGAGTGCAGAGAGTCTTCTACTGCAATTAAAGTACTTAGGGGCTATTTGTAGATCATACAACCCCACTTTAAAAAAATGCTACTATCCCTTTAAATCTCTAAATGGTCTCGCCCCATCGTACCCCTCTGAGCTTCTGCACCCCGACACACTCAGCCGATCTCTCAGGTCACATGACCAGCTGCGTTTTCTGTTGCAGCTCCACAATCGTGGAATGAACTGCTGCTGCACATTAGACAAACCTCCTCACTGTCTAATTTTAAAACAGTTCTTAAAACGCACCTCTTTTCTTAGGCTTTTCACACCACGTAGGTTGTTGTTAATTTTATGTGCACAGATATTTTATCCGGGGAGGACAGTCTATTTATTTATTTATTTATTTATTATGCTTTATTGTGTTTTTATCTTTAGTATTTCGTCTTTTTATTATGTTTTATTGTTTTTATTTTACTGTACAGCACTTTGAAAACCTTTGTGTTTATTTGAAATTGTGCCTTATAAATAAAATTGGATTGGATTGGATTGGATTGGATTGGATTGGCGGAAGGACAGATGTATTTTCTGCTGTCTGTGGTGTTATTGCATCTACAGAAATGCTAAATGTTGTGTGTTTTGACTGCAGCGAGCTGGTGTCGACCTTCTCCTCTGAGCCGACCTGTTTGGTTTTGAGTCCGGATGGAGAGCTGATGGTGGTCGGCACAGGACGGGGGATGCTGCATTTCATCAACACACAGACGGGACAGGTATGAACACACTGTTTATCCTGTCACTTTTTCATCTTGTTACACATTTAGTGAACTCAATATTTGTTACACTAAAAGAGACTGAGTTATTCTTTCAGACGTCCAACAGATCATCTGGGTCCAATAATAATCTGGGAGCTGGGACTAATGAGTTTCCCTGAAAACAAAAACTTGGTCTCATGTGACATTTAAAAAATCTGATAATCACAGAGCTGCCATCTAATGTCGACTCTTTCTCCCGTCTGAGAGCAGCAGGTGAAGTCACTGGTGAGCAGCTGCGACGGCATCTCGAGCTGTGTCTTCCTGAAGGACGGACGTCTGGTGACGACCTCCTTCGACGGACGGATAGAGATGTGGGACACGGTGAACGGCTGCAGGTGAGAGGAAGGAGAAACGTCACCTGCAGAAATCCCTCAGTCTTGTTGGATGCAGTTTAAAGGATAATTTCCGTTTTTTACAACCTGGACCTTATCTCTAGCATAAAATACGATCATTTTACTCACCCAGACAACTTTGGTGTCATTTGAAGTTGTTTTGACGAAATTAGCCCCAGTGGAGCGGCGCGTATATCCGTATAATGCGAGAACACGGGGCAGCGCAATGCAGCCTCTAAATAACACATTATCCACCGCAAAACTCGTTCATTTCACCAATATTTTGTTATGATACACTAGTGCTATTCTCCTCCGAGCCCGTGGTGGCATGTTATCAACATCCGGGGTCTGTAGGTTGACCTACTGACCTCTTATCTGGATGATGTCATCTCCGACCGCTGCCCGGCGCGGCTAACTTGCTACGGCTAATGCTACGGTTCGTTTCTGCGTGTTTCTGACTTGTCAGAAGAAAATGAGCAGCTGGATGAAGTTCAGCTTCCACAGGCTTCCTCTCCTCAACCTGGACTCACTAAAGCTCCGGCTAGTTGAGATAAAAATGGACCTGAATGCCGAAGCAGAATGATTATTATCAGAATGAGCCGGGCAGCGGTCGGAGATGACATCATCCAGATCAGAGGTCAGTAGGTCAACCTACAGACCCCGGATGTTGATAACAGCTAACCCCGGACTCAGAGGGGAATAGCACTAGTGTATCATAACTAAATATTGGTGAAATGAACGAGTTTTGCGGCGGATAATGTGTTATTTAGAGCAGTGGTTCCCAACCTGGGGGGCGGGACCCCCCAAGGGGGGCACCAAAGATCCAGGGGGGGTCGCGAAGCCCTCTTGATTTTAAGGGGTTTAATAATTTTAATGTAATTAAAATGTTAAATAAATGAGCAGGCTAAGCATTTAATTCATATGTGACAAAATCAACTAAATTCAAGGGCCACTGTAGATCATTCATGATGATCCCCGTTGCGCCCAGTAGGGGTCGCGCCACCTCTGTGTGTATTTGTGGGTGTTTGGGTTATCGGGGTTCGGTTGGTTATGCCTGCTAGGTGGAGTGCAAGTTTATCTCTCCATGCTCCCGGAGTTTCAATAAAACTACAGTCTGAAGAGACACGGTGTGATCATTGAACTCACACGGAAGCATCTACATGGTGTCAGAAGACAGCAGCGACGAACTTTTCGCCTGTGAGTAACTTGTTGGACTTTTCTCCTCTACGGACCTGATGCTTCGGGCTACGCTAACTAGCTAGCCGTGGACATTTTTGTTTTGCTGACCGTCATGGCGGAGGGTTTTCGCCGGCCAGACCCTGTTGTTTTTGACGACAACGTTGCCGAGAGCTGGCGAATTTTTGAAAGGGAGTATGATATTTTTATTGCTGCAGCGCACCCGGACAAGCCGGCAAAGACAAGGGCTTACATTCTTCTCAACCTCGCCGGCCCGTGAGGCCATCGGACCGTGAACGCTCTTCTTTCGTTTATGCGGCTGAGGTGCGTGCGTGCCCGGGGACGGCGGAGCAGTGGTCACCCGGGAGAGTCCAGAGAGGATCCGGACTGCCTGAAGAGGAAGTTCAGGGAAATGTGCAATCCTCAAAGCAACCGGACAATGGACAGACACAGATTTCATTCACGGAATCAAAAACAAGGTGAGAGCATCGAATCATACATCAGTGATCTGAGGATAAAAGCTAAAAGTTGCCACTTCGGAGATTTAACTGATGAACTTATCTGTGACCGCATTGTGTGTGGCATCACCAGTGACTCTTTGAGAAAATCTCTGCTGAGGGATAGTGAACTAACTCTTGCCAAAGCTATCTCAGTCTGTCGCATTCACGAAATGACAGAAGAAAACAGTAAGACATTAGCAACTCAGGCCACCAATGTGGATGCACTGAAGCCGTCCTACAACAAAAGGCAGCAATTCAGGCCCCAGACACCAACTCAAACCATAAGCAAATGCAGCAATTGTGGGGGCAGCCATGTTGCTAAACGAGAGAAGTGTCCCGCTTATGGACAGCAGTGTCATAAGTGTCATAAGATGAACCACTACAAAGGATGCTGCAAATCAAAGTCATGGGACCAAAATAAGCTACAAAGAAAGACTTTCCGGGGGGCCAGTGCATGAAGTGACAGTGGAACAGCCATCAGCACACGAAGACGACACGTTTTATGTGGATGGCATCAGCATCAACAGTGTTAACTCTCAGGATTGCGAGAAAGATGAAGGATTTGTCACTGTAAAACTAAATGGTAAAACTACCGAGCTAAAAGTGGACACTGGAGCGAAGTGTAATGTGCTTTCCCAAAAGACTTTTGCACAAGTGTCTAAAGGGGAGGAAGTTACCCTGCTGAAGACTGCTGCTAACCTTGTTGCTTATGGAGGCACCAGGATTGAAACAACGGGCCTCGCTACACTGTCATGCAGTCTGAACGAGCAGCATTACACGATACCCTTCTTCATAGTGGACTCAGATGTGCAGCCATTGCTTGGATTTCGGGCATGTGTGGATATGGGAATCGTCAGGATGAGTCCTGATGTTCACCTCGTTACCATGGACAGCAATGCGGATTTCAGAACACAGACTCTCAGACAGTACAAAGATGTTTTCAACGATGAACTCGGAAAGCTTCCAGTCACGTATTCGATGACACTGGATCCCAACTACAACCGTGGTCCGACCAGCTCACCGCATACCTGTAGCAATGCAAGACAGAGTTAAAGCAGAGCTGGATCGCATGCAAAAGCATAGGTGTCATAACACCTGTCACAGAGCCCACAGACTGGGTTTCCTCGATGGTGGTAGCACATAAGAAAAACAAGCAAGAAATAAGGCTCTGCATCAATCCAAAGGACCTCAACACAGCACTCAAAAGACCTCATCACCTATGCGCTGTGTTGAGGATGGTGGCAGTCCAGATGTCCGGGGCTGCAGTATTCTCTGTCCTGGACGCTAAGGAACTCCTTCTGGCAGATCTGTCTCGACAGGAAATCTTCAATGTTGACAACGTTCAGTACTCCATTTGGGCGCTACAGATTCTGCGCATGCCCTTTGGCATTAACTCTGCTAGTGAGGTGTTTCAGCGAACAATGGAGCAGCTCTTCACCGGCTACCCATGCTCCGTCATCGTCGATGATATCATCATCGGAGGCCGCGACATGGTGCTGAACACGACGCCAACCTAAAAAAAGTACTTGAGAGGGTGAAAGAGGTCAACCTCAAGCTCAATCCTGAGAAATGCAGGTTTCGCCTGGATCAAGTGGGGTATGTAGGCCACATCTTCACAAGCCAGGGCCTCAAAGCTGACCCTGCCAAAACTGCTGCCATCACCAGCATGCCAGTCCCCACTGATGTCACATCATTGCAACGTTTCCTGGGCATGGGAAAACTACTGGCGAAATACATTCCCAATTTCAGTGACATCACAGCTCCACTGAGAACACTGATACACAAGGACACTGAGTGGTGTTGGCTCCGGCAGCATCAAGAGGCTTTTGATCGCCCTGAAGTCATGCCTTGCTAACCCACCAGTATTGGCATACTATGATGTCAAGAAAACCAGTCACTCTCACCTGCGACGCTTCATGCTACGGGCTCGGAGCAGCGTGCATGCAAAACGGCAAGCCTGTTGCGTTCGCCTCACGCACTCTCACAGACACGGAGACGCGATACGCACAGATAGAGAGAGAGCTCCTGGCTGTGGTGTTTGGCTGTACAAATTCAAAGACTATGTGTATGGAAAGTCCATCGTTGTGGAGACTGATCATCAGCCCTTAGTGACAATATTAAAAAAGCCCATTCACACTGCCCCTGCTCGTCTCCAGCGGATGCTACTTCGCCTGCAGAGCTTTGACATCAGCCTAGTGTACAAAAGAGGTAAACACATGTATTTGGCTGATACACTCTCCAGAGCTCCGTGTGCCCAAGCTTCCCAGAGCCTGGATGTGGAGGAAGCCTATGAGGTCATGTCAGTAAGTTACATCTCCACAGCTCGCCTGGATATGAACTCAGGCAGCACACCTCAGAGGATGAAGAACTGCAAGCCCTCTGTACGGTCATCAGGAAAGGATGGCCTGCCAGAGAAAGCCATCTCAAGCCCGCCATCGTTCCCTTCTTTCCCTACAGGGACGAACTCACTGTGGATGATGGTGTTATCATGAAAGGCCACAAAGCAGTCATCCCGCGCTCTCTGCGCAAAGAGTACATCACCCATAACTCACAGAGGCCACCCAGGCATTGAAGCGACCAAAACGCAGAGCCAGAGGCATTGTATTTGGCCTGCAATGTCTAAAGACATCACTCAAGAGCTACTGACCTGCGCTGTGTGTAATAGCACCAAGTCACACCAGCAAAAGGAAACCGTTGCAAACTCCACCCTGTTCCAGATCTCCCGTGGTCCATCGTGGCCACAGACATGTTTGAGTGGCACGGCAAACACTATCAAGTGCTCGTGGACTCATATTCTGGCTGGTTTGAGGTCGACCTGCTCCATCAGCTAACATCATCAGCTGTGATCTCCAAACTAAAGAGACACTTTTCAGTCCATGGCACGCCACACAATTCTCATCTCTGACAATGCGAGACAATACACCAGTCAGCATTTCAAGAAACTTTGCCAAACAATGGGATTTCATCCACACACCAGCAGCCCTGAATTCCCACAATCGAACGGGCTCGCAGAGAGAGCAGTGCGCAGTGCCAAAGAGGTGATGGAAAAAGTCTCACAGAGATGGGTCAGACGTCTTCCTCAGCATCCTGAATCTCAGAAACATCCCCCGGGATTCAACGCTGGGCTCCCCGGCAGAGCGCCTGATGTCGCGTCAAACTCGCACAGCCGTTCCTGTCTGCACCGAAACTGCTGCAAACCAACACCTAAAAGCAGCAGCAGCAAGTCAGGGCCCAGCTCCTCAACAAAAGGCTCAGTCTGAAACACCAGCATGACAAGTCAAGTCATCCACTGCAGCCTTTAACAGAAGGACAGGTGGTCCGCATGCAAACACCCAAAGGATATGATCAGCTGGGAATTGTGAGGGAGAGGAGCAAGGAGCCCCGCTCATATGTCATCCAGTCAAACGGGAGGACATACAGGAGGAACCGACGACACATTCTTCCTGTGGCAGAGCAACCACCACAGCTCCACTCAGAAGATCAAGACTCACTCGCCACCAGTCATCACCCTGTGGACAATGCCCCTCACACACACACACCAGATGCAAACATCACACAATCAGAACAAGCATCCCCCTCCCAGGTAACATGCACTACACATTTGCCCACAGACAACAGCAGTACATACTACACAACACGTTCAGGTCGCATCTGCAGACCAAATCCTAAATACATGTAATGAAAAAAAAAAAAAAAAGAATCCTCGTGCAGTTGTTCATGTATGGTTAGGATGAGTAATTGCTTGACCAAGTAATCATAATTCATTGTGCATGTCTTTCAGGTTAAGAACTCCTTGGAATTTCGTGGTTATTATATATTCATTCATATTTCATTCAATATTGGATTGTTTCCAGTTCATCCAAGTGCAGCTTAAGTTATTGCTAAAAGTGTAATATTATAAATGTTTACAGTGTTTTCATTATCCAGTGCTCAATCATTTATGTTTGGGATGTGAGCTTAAGGAAAGGGATGTAGATCATTCATGATGATCCCCGTTGCGCCCAGTAGGGGTCGCGCCACCTCTGTGTGTATTTGTGGGTGTTTGGGTTATCGGGGTTCGGTTGGTTATGCCTGCTAGGTGGAGTGCAAGTTTATCTCTCCATGCTCCCGGAGTTTCAATAAAACTACAGTCTGAAGAGACACGGTGTGATCATTGAACTCACACGGAAGCATCTACAGCCACATTAAACATTTACTTGTGTATTTAAATAGATGAACAAATAAATTATAGGCCTATATCAATAGATGATTGAATATCAACAGTTTTAAAACATTAAATACGCAATATACAGCAGAGCAATATCAGTCACAATGAATTTGGAAAACAGCATGGAACAATGAGAAAAAACCTGTGTAAAACTACAACATATTTCTTCAGAACTTGTACTTTTAAAAACACAATTATGTTTTTAAAAGTACAAGTTCTGAAGAAATACATTGTAATCATACACAGGTTCTCCTGATTGTTTGTTCCATGCTGTTATTAAATTACTCAAATATAATAAAGTATTTCATGTAAAAGAAGTTATGATGTTCCTTATCTTGTTTTATTTTTCATCCGGGGGGGGGGGGGGGGGGGGGGGGGGGGGGGTCACCAAATTTTTAAATGGTAAAAATATGGGTCCCTTAAGAAAAAGGTTGGGAACCACTGATTTAGAGGCTGCATTGCGCTGCCCCGTGTTCTCGCATTATACGGATATACGCGCCGCTCCACTGGGGCTAATTTCGTCAAAACAACTCCAAATGACACCAAAGTTGTCTGGGTGAGTAAAATGATCGTATTTTATGCTAGAAATAAGGTCCAGGTTGTAAAAAACGGAAATTATCCTTTGTTGACTCGCGTTTCCTCTCCTGACAGGACTGCTCTCATCGATGGCCACACGAATACTATAACAGGAAGTGACATCAGTGCCGACCATAAACACCTGGCCACCGTGTCTCTGGACTTCAACCTGAAAGTTGGTGTCAAACTTTTCTTTTTCATGTTTCTGGTACCTGAAACAGTCGGTGTCGTCCAGTCTTTATTTTATCGTCTGGATGTTCTTCTGCTCTTCAGGTGTGGTCGTCCGCTAAAGGCCACGAGGTAGCAGCTCTGCTCAGCTCCAGCCCGTTGAACTGTGTGACCTTTGACCCCGAGGATCGTCTGCTGGCCGCTGGCTGCTGGAACGGAGAAGTGATCGTGTGGAACTGGCTCCAGAATAAAACTCAAACAGTGAGTTACAGTGAGGAAAGATTAAAGAGATGCTCGACGCTCTGGTCAGCACGAAGCGTGCTCTTTCAAATTAAAGGTCCAGTGTGTAAAATGGAGGGAAAACCGCGACATCCAGCGTTCAGATTCTAGTTTGCAGCGCTCACTCTCTCACTTGCACTCACCCTTCCCGTGGGCAAAGTGACGGTGGCCTTGGAGATAAGGCTACAAAAACCAAACAAATTCCATTTTATGGTGATTATACAGTTATACTAATATATTCATGGGTAGTATATTCAGATTTTGCCAATAAACCTTGACAAATATTACACACTGGACCTTTAAAAGTATCATTTATGAAGTATAACAAGATCATTTAAAGGGACAACGAGGAGTTTCTAATCGGTTATAAAAAAGTCTCTCGTTAATGTGGATGAATCTTCGCTACCCACACTTGTTAATGGGCCCATTTTCGATAAATATATCATTCTGTCTCTATCGTTATTTTGTTATTATTAGTGGTGGCGGAGATGCTGGTCGAGCCGACCAGCGTTTCTTTACTTTCAGTTTCGCAACGAGTCATGAGAATAACGTAGCTGAATCGCCGTTTATGGTCAGAAATACGACGGTATGTGAACCTCTTTGAACCTCTGACTTTAATTATTGATGAATGAAAACATGAGTCTGTCTTGCGCCGGTCAAAAGAATTTTACGGTGTGCGCGGAGGCTCATAAATGTAGTGAGAACGCTTCGCTTTTCCAAAACTCCTCGTTGTCCCTTTAAGGCAAGATTGCTTATCAAAGTCATACTTTCTTTATTGTTTCTTCTATTAATCCTTTCATTAGCATTATGGTGGTGTGTGTGACTTGAATTTAACGGCCACACACTAGATACACAGACGAAAACTAATTATGTTGTCAGAAAATATGATGGTTAGAGAGAAGGAGTGTATAAATATTAGGGCTGGGACGATATGCTTTTCTCCCGATTCGATTCTTCTACGATTTTTTGAATGGCGATTCGATTTAAATTGTGATTCTACGATATTGACGATTCTCTCGATTTTTAATCTGCATTTTTAACATTTATCTGCACACAAATACTGTAGGAGCCTATAAATTAACATACTCCATTATAAAGTGAACTTAAACCCTTTTCAAAACCTGTACTCTCTGTATGTAAAAAAGGCTAACAAATGCACATTGCAAAATATTTAAAAAAAAAATTTGATAAAAAAATTTGAAAAAAAGATATCGCGATATTTATGTGAATCGAATTTTCTCCCACCCCTAATAAATATGTTGTTGCTCTCGTTTAAATAAAAGTGAGACATTGTCGTCACCAATTTTTATTTTTATTTTTTATTTTTTTTAAATATAACTACAGTACTATTTCTCTCTTGTATATGTCTCCAGCCTCTGTCTGGTCACCAGTGCTCGGTGCGCAGCCTCTCCTTCTCCTCCTCCTCCTCCTCCTCCTCCATGCTCTGCTCTGGCTCCATCTCTGGGGAGGTCAGGGTGTGGTCGGTGCCCACCTCCACCTGTCTCGGGTGTTTCCAGGCTCACGCCGGAGCCGCGGAGGTCCTCGCCTTCCTGGATGAAGGACGCGTGCTGCTGAGCGGCGGCTCAGATCGAATGGTGAGGGCACCCAGCTGTTTCTGTGTTTTGCTGCATTGGGACACGTGCACCTGTTTTCTTTCAAGAGCACATTCTCATTTATTTTGAAGTGAATCCTCTCTTTTTCTTTCTTATTTCCTATAAAACAGATCCAGCTCTGGTCTGGTGGACTTGGACGTTCAGTCTCTGCATTAAAATATGAAAAAGTGAGTTCTGATTTCTCTTCTATTCAAGATTCATATCACCTAACTCATCTTTATCCTAATTGGTGGTCAGGACAGGAGGATTAAAGCAGAAGTAAGCGATATTTTTGTGTTAATATAGATACTTATCAGTAGGTGACGTCACGGTGCGTTCCACCTGGCCGCCGCCATGCTGGGTACCGAACACTGAGTTAACCTCTATTCAGCTCAGTGCAGCCACATCCTCTGACCAGAAGACTGCTGCCTGATGTAGTTTGGATATGGATATTTCTCATTTTGATGGCCTTGCCTTGAAAGCACACACCTCCAGCACCTTTCTGCTGAGACGATCTTTGACAGCGCGGTGCGCCGCTCTCTCTCCCGTTAAAACTTAATCTAGCTCACCCAGCGGACCTCTCTCTCTCTCTCCTCGTCTCTCCCTCTCTCTCTCGCTCACTGTCTCTCTCCTGTTACTTATATGTGTTTAACCAAATACACGAAAAGCCAAATCAAATCAAAAATGCGTAGCCCACTTCTTTTTTCTTTTTTAACTCACAGACATTTTCATAAAGTAATAAAATATCTGGACATTTTGCCATCGTTAACATTGAGACAAAAGGCTGCAGGAATGGAAGAAGAATTCGGCAAATCATCTTATCACGCAAAAAGGCACAACAAACAGGTTTTGCACAATGGTTTGCACAAATAAGTCTTAATATGCGCAACACCTTCTCATCACAATCCACGCCATCTACACCTACGTTATCAGCTCAGCTGTTATTAAAACCCAACTCATCAGGACGCGATGACCACCACTCACATTAAACAAACCGTTAACTATTAATCCACACTCAAACCGAAGCAACAATAGTGTTAACTGTACTCAACAAGCTGTTATTACAAGGTTTACAACAGATATGACAGACAACCTGGGCCGTGTGTGTGTGTGTGTGTGTGCGCGCGCGCGCGTGTGCGTGTATAAGAAAGGGAGGGAGGGAGGGAGGGAGGGAGAGAGAGAGAGAAAGTAGGTAAAAGCTGCTAGCTGTTAGCTACCGTAGCTCAGGCGTCGGTCTCCCGTCAGGTAAAAGCTGCCGTTTATTCCTCAGATGAAGCTCATGTTGAGGCTCTCCGGTACAGTTATCCATCACTGCTGTTGAATTAGCTGCTAAACTGCTGGACGCTAAAACCGAGGGGGCGTCTGTGTGTTTACAATTCACGAAAGCAACGTGAACGTACGTGCCGCTCACACTCAGTAGAGTGAGGCAGCCTCCCCTGGCGTACATGTCTCCCAAGCTGTTTAATGACGGTAAAAATGAAACAAAGTAAATATCCTGCATAGTTTCTCTTTTCTGTGCTGCGCTGATCAGAGCGGCGTCCCTACCTAGTGTATTTTACTTAGCAATGATCTGTTAAACAGGAATAACAGACTGTTAAATGCAAAATCAAGATGTAAATAAATATCAGAAATATCAATAAATTATCGGAATACGACATTCAATAGAGCCATGTAATAAAAAAAGGTTTATCCACTATTTTTGTGAGATTTGATGTCACAGCCCATAGACTGCCTTTGGAAGTCGGTACCCAAGATGGCGCTGTGACCGGCTGCGAACGCTGTGTGACGTCACGTGATATCTATCAATAAGTCTTCAATAGTTCTATCTTCCGACAGCAATCACTTACATAGAGTGTTTGGTCTGAAACACGGGTCTGTCAGTCACTCTGCTCTGCTCTGAGCCGAGGAGAAAACTTTTCTCGTATCCTACAAGTTTTATCCAATGAGGAGAGAGAACGGCATGAAGGGGCAGTCCTCTCTGTGTGTGCAGCCAAGGGATGCGCCTGAATGTGGTGACGTAGGGACGAGGACTGTTATGGTGCGTTCAAGGCAACTCGTAACTGGTGTTTTTCCGACCTGTGAACTCGTACCAGTTCGATCTGGTACGAGTTCACGGGTCGGAGGTTACGAGTGGCCGTTATAGTGACTTTCACAGGTAAAACAGGTCGGAAAAACACGAGTGGGTTGCCTGAAACGCTACAAAGTCGTAAGTCGTGACTTGAAGCTGTAATTTACGGTTTCAAAAGCCTGCCTGGAACGCAGCATCAGCCAAAACGACCGGATCGCTTACTTCTGCTTTAATAATGTGAGAAGCCAGAGAGACTCCAAACTGACTCTAAAATGAAAGTACATTCAAAATGTTTTCTCGATATCCTCAGTGTGAAGCGGAGCCTCCTCAGAAGAGGCTGAAGTCGGTGAAGTCTGCTCTGTGTGTGGCTGTGAATGGAGACCACGTTGCTGTGGGATACCACGGTGAAGGAATCAAAAACTTCAGCCTTGACACAGGTGTGTGTGTGTGTTTTTACAACATGAGTCAGGGAAAAATCACACGTACCGGTATATAAAACCACATCCACAAATTAATCCCTGTAAAAAAACAACAAGTACAGATGTGCAAATGTACGACAAAGTATTAGAGCCACATTGAGAAAAAAAAATCACAGACTTCGAGAATAAAGTCGTAAATTTACAAGAATCTAGCCATATATTACGAGAATAAAGTCATACGTTTGTGAAACCTATAGTGAAGTTCAAATCCTATACCTATACTGAGGCTCCATGGCCTCATTTGAACAACTTTCCTTCTCTAAAACAACAGGTTAAAATATTATAATTCTATACTCGTAAATTTCTGACTTTATTCTCGTAATATTATGACTTTATTCTTGCAAATGTATTTAATTTACCAGCTCTCTGTATTGATATTGCACAACATGAAGATTAAATATTCTTTGAAAAAAATCCAAATTAGATGTAGTTAACAAAGAAGCTGTGTTTTTTTTGTAGGTGAGATGACGTGGGCCTCCAGCGAGTACGACATGTCCATCCTGTGCCTGCTGTGGGTCGCACTGGACGCCGAGAAGACGGCGCCCGAGCTGCTGGTGTCCGGAGGACCCGACACACGTCTGAGGGTCTGGAAGAGAGAGGAGGGCGAGGAGGGAGAGAGAGGACGCCTGAAAGCATCGGGGATGTTTGCTCACCAACGAGGCTCCATCCTGGCACTGGCACAGAGCTCCACCTACCTGGCCTCAGCTTCAGGTGAATGATCTGGGGTCTCATTTATAAAACTGTGCGTGGGATCGTTACTAAAAGGGTACGTACGCCCAAAAGCCAAGTTTTGCGTGCGCCAGTAAATAGTCAGACTTATAAAACCCTGCGTACGCACACTTGCAAGCAAACTTCCCTTTATAAATCACAGAGTTCCTACAAGTGTGCGCAGCTGAATCCGCTTCACGTTCCGCCCTGTACACGCCCTGTTTTAACCCTAGATGGTCAATGCAAACCACCACATGAATGTGATCTGCATGTCAATGAGCCTGACGTGCTCTTGTTCTGTCGGTGTTGTGAATTAGCTGCAGGTGTGAAAGTGGCGACGTGACGTTGCTGCAGCTGTTAACGGCGTCAGCGGCTCAGAGCGCACGCAGTGTTGTTTTGGTGCGCTGCCTCTCACATGCTGGACCCGGTTCGGCACATAGTTACAACAATGACAACAGTTCTAATCTGAAACGAGTTATTAACCATTCATCTCCCTCTCCCTCCTTTCTCCTCCAGCGGTGCCGTGGTGCAGAATTACGCACGTGGCTCACCGCTGTGTTATTTATAGTAATTAGACTGATCGATAAAACTTTGAATAATTAGCGGAATCAGTTACATTCTGAGGAATGATCAAACATGACACTTCTCTTAACAAGAAAACAGAATGTAACAATTGTGGGAACGATTACTGGATTTTTTCCCCCAAGGTTTGAGATTTAATTGACTCTCGATCATATGTTCACACAGTATCATAGGAACATAGTTATTTACACCATGTATTTATCCCATGCAGCAGCGCCTCCTCTCCTCCTCCTGCGCTCTGGGAGTGGACAATATGACGGAGAGACGGTGGTAATTAAATATAGAGAAGGAATTTTGATAGATTCTAAGAAGATGTTTCTGAAACACCAGTCCGATGCTAAATAAGGGTGCTGTTGAATTAAATCACTGTGGCAACATGGATCTAACGCATACGGGTTGAAATTAAAAGTGTGACGGCCGATAATAAAAACATAATCGTTCTTCTCAATCATCATTTCCTGAGTCTGACTTCAGTTCACCACCACACCGTCTGTGTCGCCAATTCCCCTTTTCCTCCAAACCATGCGTACGCCTGGCTCAGAGTTTGCTTAGGGCTGCGCACGTTCTCCCGTCAAGTTTGTTTTTTATAGATCACAACCTTGGCGTGAAAAGTCACGTACGCCACTTTCAGGCCTGTTTTGTGCGTACGCAACGGTTACAAATGAGACCCCTGGTCTTTTCCACTCGTTTCTCAGTGAGAAGATGCTTTTCCCTAAAACACACCAGTCTCTCTGCCTGCTGAGTTTCACTGTTTGCTCTTCTGTGTTTCCCTCTGAATCAGACGACTTCACCGTTGCTCTGTGGATGTTGAGTGAACTGGCCGTCGGCACCAACATCGTGCCTCACGCTCTGCTGAGGAGCCACACAGGAGGAGCCACCTGTCTGGCCTTCAGCCCCGACGGTGGGCAGCTTCTCTCCGGAGGAAAAGATCAGGTGCATAATCTAATATTCATGTTCTGTAGTTGAAGTGCTCTGAAGGCGAGGAAGTGAACCTTGAGTTTAAAAATGTTGCTTGACGTAAATAATTGTCAACAAATAAACACTTTGTCTAAATTGTTGGATATACATACATACATACATGGCTTTTGAATTGAGCTGAATGAACGTTAGGGCTGTCAGATATTCAGACAGAATTCAAATTATTTTCAAAATGAGAACATTGGAAGGTGAAAACCAACGTTCGGACGTGCGCCTTTCACAACGAGGCAAATTAACATATTGTGTCGCGACGTTGGGGTAGTAAACATGTTGATAAAACAAACAATTTAATTGTTGTTGCGCACAACGTAGAGCTGCAGCTTCAAATTTACAAGCAGAGTTTTTTAAATTGCCTGTTTATTCAGCTGGGTGGTGGCCTACGTGTTCCCACACTACACATACACATTCTTTTTTTTTTTTTTTTGCGATCGATCGGCGGACCAATAATGTGCCAATCACAGATCAACTGTGGTCCGTTGCACCGCTACTTATAATATTTCGATTTCCCTTCTTGAAGTTTTATATTGAGTGAACTTACGATAAGTGTGTTGCAAATGTTACATAACAGATTTGGTTGGAATGCCCTTTAATTTGAATATTTAACATAAGCGTTATCTGATTTGGGGGGAAGATTGACAGCCCTAATGAACGTGAACTAAACCACCATTGTATTGTAATGGTGTGTGTGTGTGTGTGTGTGTTTCAGGCCCTGATGGTGTGGGATGTGACTTCGTCCCCGGCTGCTCTCTCTAAGTCGCTCCCTCACTCTCACAAAGACTGGATCACCGGCTGTGTGTGGACTCCAGACTGTGTGGTGAGGGTCGTCATGAATCTATTTTCCCTATGATCTGCAGAAAGAGGATTGTTGAAGCTGTCTTTATGCCAGTGTTCAGGGCTGGCCCTAGGATGTTGGTGGCCCCCTAAACAAGATTTTTGTTTGTGGCCCTGCACTCTAAGCGCAAACACCAAATCACTGGTTAAAACTGAATACAGACGTGTTTATGCCTCTGAGGTTTGAGGCCATTTTCTCGACTTTTACATATTTTCTTAAATGTATCTTTTTAAGATACTTGCAGATGTAACAATACTCAAGTGTTTTATGTCTAAATATTAGAACCTCCGCTGTAAGCACACTGAGGCCAGTTTGTCCTAGAACACTGTATAAAGAAATAATTTAGGCCAAATGCTGGAAATTTGAGGTCTGCTTTTTGAAAAAATTCAAATCCCTTGTGAAAACACTCCTTCAGTCATGAGAATGAACTGTTTTGGTGCTTGAAATAGGATATTAATACAGTAGCTAATATATAGCCTAAGTGTAGAAAACAAGTCTAAAATGAAATTTTGTAAGATTGTTTTTTGAGCACAAATGTTGTCATTCTGCCGTTCTATTTTCACCAAATGTCTCAAATGTGAGATAAAAGAAGCTGAATATTGACTTCACATTACATATAAAGCTCATAGCTGCACGTGCAGACCTCAGGATGTTTAAATGACTTGATGAACCCCGGTACCTTTCTGATCATGTGGCCCTAAACAACCGCATAGAGTGTTTATGCCAGGGGCCGGCCCTGCCAGTGTTGGACTATGGTGATATTATTTATAGGAATGCTGCCCCTTCAATTCTTTCACCTCTAGATGTGGTCTATCACTCTGCTCTTGTATATATATAAGCACTCATCATTGTTAATCTGTACACAAAAGTAGGTTGGTCTTCCCTGTCAGAAAGACACAACAATCACTGGCATCTCTTCATCTTTAAAGCCATTACTGTAAAACTCCCACCATGCATTACAACACTGTTAGATTTAAATCAAGGTTCATATTTAACTCGCTCCAATGACTGGCTTACTTTTAAAGTCCCCCGGGTACAAACTGAACTTGGTAAATCTGCATTTTGCTATGATGCCCCTGTACTGCCTCCTGGAACCATCTTCAACTCACACTTAAAATCAATGCTCCTCCATCCTATCAACATTATAAAAATATCATCTCAAACCTCTTTACCACAGTCTGTAACTGTTTTTAAATGTTGTAATGAATCAGATGTATTTAACTTTTGTAACTGTGTTTTATCCTATGCTGTGCATCGTGTTTTGCTTTGAATATTGCTGTGATCTCGACGACATTGCAAATGAGGGTAAAACCTCAATGTCCTTTCGAGAATGAATAAAGGTTTGAAAGTGAAATGAGCAGTAACTCTGAGTTCAAGGCCGTTGTATAGGGGAGAAAGGTGATGATAATTCTAGGGGCCCAGCGCCCAGTAGGGCCCCCAAAAACCCAGTAGTCTAATCTTTGTATGACTGAATTATTCTGCTTTCAGCATTCAGCAGCTTTCAGCATTCACCTGTATTTCCTTCAGGAAATGCATTCTCTAGTTCTGCTTAAGACCCTGACTAATACTTATATAGAAATGCTGCATTAGCATCAAAACAAAGTAGGCTATTTTTTGCGTTGCGTTGCGTACGAAGTGATGAAGCCCATTGGATAAGAGGCGAAACGTCTTCCCAGACAAATACAAGTCCAGTTGCCTACGATTAAATTCGCCCAGAAAAGAACGATGACCTGGATGAATGAGAATAGACAAAGTATAGGCTAGATAAAAAATGATAATGCATACGCAGCCTAAGAAAAAAAAAGTGGAAAAGTCAGGGGGGTAGGGGGCCCACTCTAGTCTTCTTTCAGGGGGCCCAGAATTCCTAGCAACGGCCCTGTCTGAGTTACAGGTCACAGTTCATCCTCATGCATCACAGCCTCCGTCTGTCTCTTCCAGATCAGCTCCTCAAACGACGGCAGGCTTTGTTTATGGGACCTGCAGGCCGGCCGGCGTCTCAGAGAGATCTCCTGGACCAGCTCGCTCACCTCAGTCTGCTGTCTGGTGAGACAATGATACAGATGTTCATCAGAGAAACACCTGGTTTTGTTCACCACTAGGGATGTCACGATTACCTGTTTTCACAATTAATCGTGGTATTAATTACGCCATAATTAATTAATTGTAAAGATTCCATAATACCGTCACTTTCCAAAAAAGATTATGTTGGAAAGGCAGACGTGCACCAAAGTAAAGGTAAATGTAAGAAATACTGGTCCATTTACCTAGTGTAACATACAATTGGTAGAAATTTAAATGTTAGCGTGTCATTTGTGATAAAAAACAAACAAACAATTAAAATAAACTTGAACATTCGGTATAGATGACAATTAATGATTTGAATATTTAAACACTTCCCCTGGAGGATTAATAATTGGTTATATATTAATACTAGATACTTTAAATATTTAGTGAAAATAATTAGTAATGCAATTATATTTGATTTTACACATTCATGTTGTATGTTGTGAAATTAATTAATGCATAATAATCATAATACCGTGATTATTTCTCTGACAATAATCGTACAAAGAAAATCTATAATCGTGACATCCCTATAAAGACCGAATCGCCTTGTTGTTTACATTCTACTTCTCGGTAGAAAACCAGCACGTAATTTGAATGAGATCAATTAACGAACGAGAGTTTAGCTGTATATCATATTTTTCACGCCCTATCACCGTTTAGACAAATCTGAAATGATTGAAGAAACATTACTATTTCTGTGTGTGTGTGTTTTGTGTTGCTATGTGTTGTATTTATTCAGTTTGGGGGAATCACAGTGTCTAGAAAGCATCAGTGGCTGCAGCTGGCAGGGACAGCTAACGGTAGCTAAGCTAACACCAGGACGTCAGCTGTTAAAACCTTCCCGTTGTGGGACACGACATGAAACTACTCCAGTTAGCTCAGTCATGTTGTAACTCAGATATCCGCTGGAGAAAATATTTTTTCATGGACCGTTTATTGAGTCACTGAGTTATTAAAGTTAAACAGGTAGCTAACCGTTAGCCCGGCTAATCTCTGATAACCATGACTAATTACAAAAATGTGCACAGGTAAATAGTAATGTTTGTCCAATCATTGGTTTTATAGATTTTATAAACATCAGATTAGTCTAAACAGTGATATAGTGACATGAAAAATTATATATATATAGTGAAACTCTCGTCCGTCACTATTGTTCGAATGCTGGTTTTCTACCCGGAAGTAGTTGTAAACAACAAGGAGATTCGTCCAGAATCTAAATGATGTGTCAGTGGAGCGACATCTGTCAACACACTGATCTGTGTTGCTTCGTCCTTCCCTCTGTGCAGGGGCCGTATGTGGTGGCCGGCTGCGCTGACGGAGCGCTGCATGTGTGGAACTGGGAAAACAACGTGGAAATCTGTCACATCGCTGCTCACAAGCAGCGAGTGAACCACTGCTCCCTCCTGACCAACACAGGTAAACTGTTCCCTGTCTGTCTATCTGTCTGTCTGTCTGTCTGTCTGTCTGTCTGTCTGTCTGTCTGTCTGTCTGTCTGTCTGTCTGTCTGTCTCTCCCTGAAAGTCACCAGACTTTATTCTGATGAAACTGTTTGTTCCTGCTTTGGTTTCAAGACAAGAAAACTGAAGTCAACCCAGAGGACATGACGGTTTTCACTGCGTCTGATGACAGCACAGTGCACCTCTGGAAACCACTACAGGTCTGTCAGTCTAAATGAAGAGCTTCACATTCACTAAGACATTTCCACAATAGTTGCATTATAGGTTTAAAGCAGAAGTAAGCGATCCGGTCGTTTTGGCTAATGCTGCGTTCCAGGCAGGCTTTTGAAACCGTAAATTACAGCTTCAAGTCACAACTTACGACTTTGTAGCGTTCCAGACAACCCACTCGTGTTTTTCCGACCTGTTTTACCTGTGAAAGTCACTATAACGGCCACTCGTAACTTCTGACCCGTGAAGTCGTACCAGATCGAACTGGTACGACTTCACAGGTCAGAAAAACACGAGTTGCCTTGAACGCACCATAACAGTCCTCATCCCTACGTCACCACATTCAGGCGCATCCCTTGGCTGCACACACAGCCCTGCATGCCGTTCTCTCTCCTCATTGGATAAAAACTGTAGGATACGATAAATGTTTTCTCCTCGGCTCAGAGCAGAGCAGAGTGACTGACAGACCCGTGTTTCGGTCCAAACACTCTATGTAAGTGATTGCTGTCGGAAGATATAACTATTTAAGACTTATATTAACACAAAAATATCACTTACTTCTGCTTTAACATAAAATGAGCTGGAAGAGAGGGGGGGGGGGGGGGGGGCGGGGGGTTCACATTTATGAGAAAAATAAGGCAGATAAATTCACAAATTTGTGACTTCATAGTGAGAACAAACTTGTAAATTTAAGGAAATAATTGTTATTTTAGTCCAGTATCTCCAGATCATTATGGCACCTGTGCTCTTCACAGTTGCTAAGTGTAGAAATGTGTTTTCTTCTCTGATTGAAAAAATAACACTGCCCCTGATGTGCTGTAATATACTTTAATTTAATTTAGTTTATTTGATAGGGACAATGCAGGTTAACATAGTAACACTTACACTCGTTACAAACAAGTCAATGTGACTGATGTTCTGCATACAGAGATTATAGCTAATGCTAGTTTCCAACTCCCGTCCCTAGTTAGGCTTTCAGTAAATATATACATGTATGTCAGTTTGGTATTTTTCAGTGATGCATGTTAGTGACTGATGAGCCAACATTTGATCTTCCTGCTGCTGTTTTATGCGACATTTGACTTTATTTACACACTCACTCTGATGCAGAACAAAGATGAAAACACTGCTGCTCATTTTTTAGTTTTCATCTCCTCCCTTGACTTCTATTTCCCCGTGCAGACGGAGCACTTCAGCACCTTCCCGGGCCACAGCGGTGCCATTCACGGAGTCGCTCGCAAGCGAGGAGTCGCAGAATTCCTCACGGTTTCTGAAGACTGCTCAGTGCGATGCTGGACATGGACAACGAGTAAGACTGTGGACTCATAGGCCTCCATGTCCAACCTTTAACAGAGAAAATAGTGGCGTTTGTTTAGAAATGTCACCTCTGTGTTGTGTCTTTCCCGCTCAGAGAGTCCGGTCAGCTTCTCCGGTCCCGTCTCAGCTGTGTGCTTCCTCCAGAAAGACGACTTGTGTGTCGTTGGCTACACGTCGGGTTTGCTGGAGCTGTGGCAGCGCAACACAGTGGTCGGCCGCAAGCAGGTGAAGAAATACACAAATACACAAGCGAATTAATTAGGGCCGGGACTTTAACGCGTTAATTATGATTAATTAATTACACAAAAATTAACGCATTAAAAAAATTAACGCGTTAAAAAAATTAACGCATTTTAATCGCACTTATTAAAATTTTTTATTTATTTATTTATTTATAATTTATTTATTTTTTTTTTTTCTCACGTGTGTCTACGTGCGGTGCGCCCGCACGCGAGAGAGGCGACAGTTTGAGAGGCTGACTGGCAGAGATGAGAGCTGGTGAAACGCTAGCATGGTTATTTAAAACACCATCTCTGATCTCTGCCTGCACATAGATACACAGACGCTAAATGCGCTATATCGCGCTAATTGCTCAGCTGCAGCGCTATATCTATGACCTGTCACTGTCACAGCTGCATCTCATCTCATTATGATAGGACTTCACCCTCAGAGCTCTGTCTTCAGACTGTCCTGACCTGTCCCTGAACATCACACAGGGACAACATGGAGCTGCTGTGTGATTGGTTACTGACTTTTATTAATGTTTACATCAGGCTGAGTTCAACAAATCAGTTTATGCTACTGTGATTTAAGTAGCCCAGTTAAATACTACAGTAATCATCATAATGTATTGGAAGGAAAGACCATTTAATCTGTATGTATCAAATATCGATTAATGAATTAATCGATAATTTGCATCCCTAGTCTGTTGGTCTTGGTTAAGTACCACCTTGAATGCTTAAGCTTATGTATTCAGTCATTCAATGGTATACTAAAATCCATGTGAAAAAAAAATGCTTCTCACTGTTCTCAGGTCAAATATTTATATGCGATTAAAATGCGATTAATTGCGATTAATTAATTACAAAGCCTCTAATTAATTCGATTAATTTTTTTAATCGAGTCCCAGCCCTAGAATTAATGTGTGTTGTGTATGTTTGTGAAATGACATGGTGCGATGTGTGTGTGTGTCAGGCATCAGGCACCGTCTCAGCGATCTGCACCATGCCTCATGAGCAGTTTGCTGTCGGCTACAGTGACGCTTCGGTTGTGGATGTATGGAAGCTGGTTTGGAATCAGCAACACAGCGCCGTGAGGTAAACAACAACACAAAGTCTGTGTCCGAAATCACTCACTACTCAACTATATGGTGCCTGCGCCGTTTTGTAGTGCCGTCGACAATTAATGATGTGGAAACCCAGTGTTAACTGAGCCAGTCCAGTTCATCCAGGATGACACGTTTAAGGTTTAGCCCACCCAGAAGGTGTAATAAGTTTGATTCCTCACACTAACCAGTTCTGCTTTCCCCTGTGTGTTGTGCTCCTGACAGCCCAGTGAAGGTGACCACATACACGCTGAAAACACCACTGATCTACCTCATCTACTGCTCCACCCTGATCGCCGTGTCCACCTCGGGGTTGATATTTGAACCTTCCTGCACTGTTGAAAACAAGTGGAGGCAGCAAGTCAGCAAGTAAGGGTTAGCAGGGTTAGGTACAACGGCATGCAGTGAAATGTTTGCTCGTGTTTGAAATAAAGTGCATATTCAAAATATTTAATAATAAGAACTCATCCATAAGCACAAGAGAAGAGAAATGCTGTGTGTTAAACTTAATTTACACAGTTTTTGTTCACACTCCTGCTCAGTTCCAGATTTCAGGTTTTAATTTTTCAGCTGCAAAATTTTTTGATAAACCCTCAGAGCTCTTGTATTTGTCTTTTTGCAGTTGGCAGTGGAAAGTCCAAACTTTAGGCGTGGTCCGTAACGATGAGAAGAGCGTGTGGCTGGTTGGTGACCAAAAAGGAGACGTTTACATTGGCTTCCTTGTGAGTTTTACTGCAACTCATTCCCTCATTTTGATTTAACACTTACTTTAATGCTAAGATTTTACTTTCATCGCCATTTTGATGGAGCAAAGGACTTGGTTACATTACGATAATTAAAGCCCCAGTATGTAACTTATTTGGCTTTTTATTAGCAAAAATCAAATATTGCTTTCATAAATACATATTTCACTGAAGTCACTGAATTACTGGGGGTAATTCCTACATATTATATAATAATATTGGCTCTGACTCTCAGATATGAAATGGAAAACCTTTTAAAACTTGACGATACAAACTTTTCTACACACAAACAAAAATACCTGTTGTCCATCTTCATTAGCTCATTGAGTGCCAGCCCTTTTATAAAATGGTCAGTGCCATGTGCCAGTGTTTTGGGGCATTTTGAGTAATATGTCAAGACCCAGAGAATATTTTGTACTATGACTCTGAAAACACCAAACAGCTCAAAGGAAAGAGGAGACTCTCTATTTAACTAGGGAAAAAACCATTTGTTTGTACCTTGTTCCATTCTTGATTTATCTTAAGTTGAATAGAGCCTGGTTGCACCAAAAAGACCACTTTTTTCTAGAAAGCTGAGAAAAATGCATTTTTGTCAAAGAGAGTCTCTCAAGAAAAATAATGATTTATCCGTTTTAATTTTGGCTTCAAAAATATGTAAGACGTCTGAAAATTTCATTTCACATGTTTTTTCATTGACCCCCCCCCCCAAAAAAAAAGACAAAACAAAAAACAAAACAACAACAAAAATACAACAAGTAGCCTACGAGCAGTTGCTGCCCCCTCAGCCTCTCCTACGCCCCCCTCCCCCTCCCCCTCCACTCCCTCCCCCTCCACTCCCTCCCCCTCCACTCCCTCCCCTCCCCTCTCCTCTCCTGCTTCTCCTCCTGCTGCATCCCCTCGTCTCTGAAGTAGGGAGTGAGACGTCGTGGCGTCTTCAGCCTCTCTGCTTTCAGACAGCAACTGGTGAAACTGACTCCACGATCCGCTTTCACTTTGGCATTTCGGTGCTGATCATCTAGATGAGTTTACCTTTCCTGCCTCCTCTGATCACTGCTGGAGCTATGCTAATAGCATCCGTGGCTAAGCTTCCTCCAGCTCCACGTTACACTTGTTCCAGGCTCTGCCCGTCGTTTTCCTCTAGAAATAGAAACTTTTTCCAACTTTTTTATCTCTGTACCGATCGCACTCGTCTTCTCCTTCTTCTTCACTTCTTGCTCTGATCTGCAGTCTTCTTCGTTCTACACATCCCAGAAGCCCCAAAATTACTCACAGTGTGCGCGAGAGCGTCCCCATTTACCAGCCGCAGAAAAGTGCATTCGTCTATGGACGTCAATGGCACTCAATGAGTTAAAAACCAAAACAAGTGCTGACTGATGACAGTTTCCTCTCTCTTTCTCTCTCTCCAGTTTGTAATGGGCCCCAAGACTGAACTGTATTCAACGTTCAGCTCATTGATGTTGACAGCTGAGGAAGAGGAGGAGGAGGAGGAGGAGGAGGAGGAGGAGAAGAAAGAGGAGGAGGAGGAGAAGAAGAAGAAGAAGTATCCAATAACAGCTATAACTGTCGACAAAGGTACAAACTAACTGATAATTATTTTCAGTAGTGATTTGTTTATGTCCGATTAATAATTTTGGTGTTTGAAACATGTCTCGACTCCCTCTGGACCCACAGTCCAGAGTCTAACATAGGCAGTTTACTTACTGCATTGAAACTCCAACACAAACATGTTGCACTGTTGCAGCTCTTACTCCAAGTAGAACCATAGTTACTGGAAGTGCTGCTGCCTCTGTGAGTGACGGCTTCTTATTTCACTGTTTTGTTCTGTTTTTTTTGCAGATTTGATGGTGTGTGGAGACATGAAGGGCAACATGTGGTACAAACTCCCTGAAGGCCCGTCAGCATGGAGCAAGAAAAAACCTGTAAGACACTCCTCAGTCACACTCACACAGGACATTGTAGAGATTAGTGCACACTCATTGTTCATGATTAATATTGGCATCAGCAGTATTGTTCTTTTCTGGGCTGAGAATGAGTGTAACCGTAATCCTATTTAATAATCTGTAACGATAAACTTCTAGTACCCTAGTTCATAATATGATGTTATATTACAGATTTACTATCTACTATTACTATAAACTTCCTAACAATATATGGAAAATTCAAAACTAAACTTCTCCACACCATCTATTCCAACAGCTGATGCTTCAGTCCCAATAATTTAATTTATGAAAGGAAGACACACAGTGGCCATTTACTGCAGAACCACTGCTTTTTATAATTTTATTTTTTTTAAATCTCTTTTTATTTAGAGTTTTGCAGAATCACTGCTTTCTTCATTTTCCCAGTCATATTTCTGTCCCTTTCAATTAAGGATCTCAATATTTTCTTCATATTTTCTTGTTTTTACTCATTATAGCAGTTTTTTCTCTGTTGATTAATTAATAAAATGTCTTGTATGTTACATTTTCCCTGTGTGTGAGGTGACATCCACTCAACAAAATAAACCGTAAACCTCAACAACGTGAAAATTTCAGTGAAAAAAAGCAGCAAAACTTCACAACACGGAGACACCAAATGTTCACTGATCATCAGAATCACTTCGATTATTTCAGTGCGACTTTTAAATGACGAGCTCCACTTTGAAATGTCCCTTAAATCTTATTTGACGACATGTAATCAGCAAATAATCTGCAGCTGCTCTTTGTGATCGTACGTCTTTTACCCGCAGGCTCACAGTGACAAGATCAGTGCGCTGAGACTCACCGACAGCACCGTCATCTCAGCCTCCTACGACCGCACGGTGAAGCTGTGGGACAGAGTCACCAAGAAACAGGTACATCCAGAAGAATCCCATCTTCTTCTGTTTATTTCTAACAAACTTGTTTCAGTTTTGCTGGGAGCTACTGTATGTGAAATCTATGAAGTGAATTGTGAATGGTCTGTTTTCAGGGTCTTTGTGCATTGTTGTAGTGAGTTGTTTTTATTTTCTGCACCCGCAATAATATAGTATTTTTTCTTGGACCGACATAGTCTTTAGCCAACTCAGGGCCGGCTCTAGGATGTTGGTGGCCCCCTAAACAAGATCTTTGTTTGTGGCCCTGCACTCTAAGTGCAAACACCAAATCACTGGTTAAAACTGAATACAGACGTGTTTATCCCTCTGAGGTTTGAGGCCATTTTTTCGACTTTTACATATTTTCTTAAATTTATCTTTTTAAGATACTTGCAGATGTAACAATACTCAAGTGTTTTATGTCTAAATATTAGAACCTCCGCTGTAAGCACACTGAGGCCAGTTTGTCCTAGAACACTGTAGAGAGAAATAATTTAGGACAAATGCTGGAAATTTGAGGTCTGCTTTTTGAAAAAAAATTCAAATCCCTTGTGAAAACACACCTTCAGTCATGAGAATGAACTGTTTTTGGTGCTTGAAATAGGATATGAATACAGTAATAGATAAGTGTAGAAGACAAGTCTAAAATGAAATTTTGTAAGATTGCTTTTTGAGCACAAATGTTGTCATTCTGCCGTTCTATTTTCACCAAATGTCTCAAATGTGAGATAAAAGAAGCTGAATATTGACTTCACATTACATATAAAGCTCATATTGTGCACGTGCAGACCTCAGGATGTTTAAATGACTTGAATGAACCCCGGTACCTTTCTGATTATGTGGCCCCCCACCTAACGGCTGTGGCCCTAAACAACGAGTGTTTATGCCAGGGGCCGGCCCTGAGTCAACTTGTAATACTCTCAACTGTATCAGTTGTGTAAGTATTGAAATAGCCTATTGAGGTATAAAACCACTGTCATTTGTACTAACTGTAGTCATGAGCTGCTAAGAATGAATCTTGCAGCTTGGGGATACAAAGTGACTTTAAACTACTTGTTGCCAGCCAGAAGATTGTTGTTGTTTCATCCATTTATCTCCAGGGAGAATCTAAAGCTTCTGCACAGTAGAAATAACATGTGGTATAAGACATCACATAAAAAAGAGAGAGCTAAAACACCAAAGACGAATAAGAGGCAGTTAAAAAAAGATGTAAGTAAGATGTGGATTTACTGTTTATGTCCACATGCATCCCTATCAGGCTCCAGGTACATCCAGGGGGGCGCAGTTATACACCAACCACCTACTTTTTTTAAAATCATAAACCTGCGACATGTTTGATTTTTATTTATATTCTCAATAATCTCTAATTAGAAATACTGTATATTGTAAAGTTTATGTCGGTAACAGGGTTGACAAGATTAGGAAAACATTAAAACTATAATAAAATATTAAATTCCACAGCCTGAGATGACACAACATAATTTCTTGTCATTTTAAACTTTCTTTGATTCCTGGCTACTTAAAAAATAGCAATTAAATATAGTTTAAATTTTAACTTTTCAAAGTTGCAAAGTTACCAATTTCATGGAATGACCCATATGTGTTGGAGCGACCAATTTATTTATACTGAAATTAAAATACTACACGAGAGTTCATTTTTCTCTGATAAAGAGTGGTTTTACCATCTCAGTGACCTTTCCATTTGATTCCTGGTGTCATAATTATATGAAAAAGTGTGTTCATTTATCTTTGTATGATGTCTGGTTTAGGAGTTATGAAAATTGGCATTTTCGCCATTCGTGCGGACATAAATTCAAAATGACCGGCAAAAAACCCCCATGGAACATTAGTTGACCCAGGCAACAAGCAAAAATCTTAAGTAGACATCTTAAGGGTCCTTAAAAACCAAAAATGTTTGAAACATATCCACAAACACATCCACCAAATGTTGTGCTTCTACCACAAAATAAACAATTCTTGTGATTTATTGAGCTAATCTGCCCCACAGGGGATGCACATTTTTGGGGTGCGCTACCCACACGTTTAGCCCCGTTGCTCATTCCATGAATGCACGATCCTTACAAGCTGCACCTCGTTGTAAAGGTGACTAATCAGGCTTTCCAACAATATACAATACATCACCAGTTGGTATTATTAAAAGGGCAGTTTATATTAATCATTCATTTATTCGCATAACAAATGGCTGCCACGGCCACTAGGGGGCGCTTTTCAGGTGGCCCAATATCCAGATTTGTTTGAAACATATTCACCAACACATCCACCAAATTTCGTGCTTTTATCACAAAGTGAACGATTGTTTAGCTAATCCGCCCCACTATATCTGCTCATGTAAGAAAAAAATACATAAGACACAATGATGATATTGTAGAACAACATCAACCAAAAAACAACAACATACAGTACATATAATAGATATAACATCACAAAATAAGATGTACAATGTAATGTGAAATAAGTATATTAAGAATATATTTTGGTGTAGATCATTTGCCGCAATCCCCTATTCTGTCTCCCTCTTTCCTGTCCTCCTCACTGTGCTACTGTCAGTAGAGGCATAAAATGTCTCAAAAAAAATAACCTTTCATCCAATAAATGTTTCTTTTTCCTTTTTGTGCAACTCTTTTCTCTCTCTCTCTTTCCTCCTCTAGGTGGGTATGTTTGTTTGTGGAGGTCCTGTCCAGGTTTTGGAGGTGAATCCACAAAAACCCACTGAGCTGGTTTGTGGCGATGCACAGGGGAAGGTCTACTTTCTCTCCTGGAAGGATTGAGAAGAAGAATTATAAACACTATAAACCAAAGATTATGGGAATGCTTTGTTTCTTTTTGTTTCAAAAACAGTAAATGTGCAATAAGAGAATTATGCGGAAAACTTTAAGTCGCTAAAAGGGGTAAATTGCTGTAATGCTTTAATTATATCTACATGTGCCTTGAATTAATATTAGAAACTTGCAAATGTAACAAGCAAGTATAAACATTTACAAGCCATTAAAATGTTATGTTGTAGTTTTATCCTGAATTAATCAATGGATTTTTTTTTTTTGAAAATTGTAATGAAATTGGCAATAAATAATGTACTATTGATGTTGTGTTGTTTATGTTACATTATTAGGCCTACATGAGAAAGTTGTATAAAATACTTTCATGTTTAACAAATGTTTAGAGGAGGCTGAGAGGAGATTTGATATTCCCAGGATAAACAAAGTGTTGGTCACTGTCTACTGTTCTTGATCTTGTGCGAGACCCTCTGAAAACACAGAGCGATGAATGGCAGACCTGTGAACACAGCTTATCATGTGTGTTTATTTGAGCTCTTCTTATCAACTGTTTTACAACTCTGTTATCTGTGGATAATGAGCCACACTAAAACTAGATTTATTGCCTCACATTGAATGTCAATGATATTACCAATCCGATTAATGTAAAGATGGAGCCATAAAATAGATGTAAATATAATCATTATCATGTATTTTTCATAGATCATCTAAACAGAGTCATCAAAGTAACAAAGTGGCCATTAACTACCTTAACTACAGCTTATTCCAAAGATAAGAAAAAACGCATATTACTACTCCTCTCATGTCTCTCTTTTGGCTGTCAGACAGATAATGAATGGAAATTGAAGTTTTCTTAGTCTTGTTATTTATAAGTCGCTAGATGGATTTGATCTAATATATTTTATAGGTCTTACTGTACCATCAGTTGTCATGGGGCTCTGGAAGACACTTTGCTGCCCACTGCTGGATCCAGCTCCCAGTCGATGGATATGATATCTGCCCAAACCATAAATAACTTTAAAAATAAAAGGAAGCTAAAATCTGCTAACTGAATCTTGTATTTTATATAAGAAAAGATAATAAGATAAGAGAATAATGGTTAATTCATCCCTCAATGCAGACATTTACAAGAAACAGCAGAAAACAAAACACTGACTGCATATTTTATAAATAATGAGATTTAAACATTAAAAGTAGGGAAGACCGGGAACAGTTGCAACACTTTTTGCATTTGGCTCTCTTACTCAGAGAGGGTTTGGATTAGACAAACCAAATTTTTATACAATAAACTTACATTTGTCTGTTCATGGCCAACACAATTAAAAGATGATTACAGAACCCACATTCTTCACAATTTGCATTTGAGTGTAAGGAGTCAGATGTTGCAACTGACCCCGGGCCCGGGATGGTTGCAACATGTTACAAATACAATATATTTCATGTCTAGTAAAAGGATTATTATCAAAAATGTAAGTTCTATAGTGTTATTTATTCATCAGCTTTGATCAGATGGCAATTACAGTATAGATTTGTCTAGATGAGGAGGAATTACTGTATGTGCAGATGTCAAATATTCAAATTGAAAAAAAAAAGACTTTCAGTGACATAGGATGAATGGAACAATTTGTGAGGGAATAACTTTTATATTGGCATTGTCATTTATTTCTCCCATCATGTAATATAGTATTTTAATAGTAAAAAAAAAAAAATTAATGTCAAAATACTGTTGCAACTGTCCCCGTCCGGTCAGCCATGATTAAACCCCATGTGCTCGCTAAACAAAGTGCTCTTGTCTTGATATGCTAATCATATCATCTTAAAGTTAACCTATCACTCCTTCAAACCATATAAGTTTGAGCAGAATCACAAAAAGACAACAGTTTTAACAAAAACAAAGCTCAAGAAAAAAATACTTTCATACCTCGAAAATAGTTTTCTTGAGTAGGGTGAAGCTGCAGTACCGGAGTAACCGCAGCTGTAGGACCGACCGCAGCTCTAGGACCGCAGCTGTAGGACCGACCGCAGCTCTAGGACCGCAGCTCTAGGACCACAGCCACAGCGCTTCCTAAAGTGGAGACTGCCGTTACCTGCTGATCATTTAATCTCGTCTGAAGTTACTGCCGTCAGATTTATCGACTACAAATCACCTCTAACGTGCTCCTAACTACTTTCTGGACATTGGACTCTCTCTATTCTACACTCTACTGGTCTTTTTACTAAAATTAAAGCTTGAATAATGTAGAATATTTATTAAAACATTTTCAAAAATAATATTATATATATTATCATATACATGTTAGGATGGGTATATTTGTGTAGTCTTATCCATAGATATATAAACGTTTATATATCTATGGTCTTATCTGTCATAAACACGTTTACTGTCGCGGACTTCCACCGAGCTCCTTTTTTTTTTTTTTTTTCACCGTGACCGACAAGAGCAGTGACAGGGGAGGCTCTGAGTGCAGGTTTGGTTTTCAGCAGCGGTGTGGAAGGCAGATAGCCTCCACTGTCCCTGTAACAATCTACAAGTCATTTATTATGCTGTTAAATGACGGTAAATATGAAACATAAGGTAAATATCCATAGTTCTCCTCCTCTGCTGTCCTCTGATCAGAGCGGCGTCCCTAGCAACGGCCTGTTTTACCTAGCAACGGTCTGGAAATCGACTGCTGGAATTATTTTTCTGTTGTTTAATCAGCTCCTTTATTCATTGCCTAAACACAATTACACTTCTCACTTAAACTGATCGTCTACACTCTACACACACTACACACCTGATCTTTTTACTAAACTTAACCAACTCCTTTCTTCGTTGCCTAACCACTCAAACTCAAAATGTGAACTTGTAATATAAAATTCAAAGCGGAATAATGGTGCGTTCCAGGCAACCCGTAACTCGTGTTTTTCCGACCTGTTCCTATGGTTACCCGTTAGAACGTACAGTCAAACTCGTAACTTCCCACCTGTGAACTCGTGCTAGATCGATCTACTCCCAGTTCCCAGTTCGTAACTCGTAACTTGCCTGGAACGCTACAAACTCGTAACTGGTGACTTGAAGTCGTGACTTACGGGTTAAAAAGCCTGCCTGGAACGCACCATAATATAACGGTCAAAGCGGTGACCGTTTCCATAGTAACGCAGCAACTTCCGAACGTTGGGGGTGTCGGGGCCTTTTTTTTTTTACAGTCTATGGTCGGGGCGCTGTGACGTAAATCGAACGGGTCCTACAGCTGCGGTCCTACAGCTACGGTTACTCCGGTACTGCAGCTATACTATTGGTTTTCTTTGCAATAAATCCTGGAGCATCTTTTGAATTGAACTGATTTTTCTCTGCAAGGGAGGGAATCCAACTAAGCTTGTGCAGTGTGATCATCACTCTAGCTTGTTCCTGATTGGAGAAAAATGACATGTTGCAACCATCCCCTGTTGCTACTGTCCCCGCGGTCTCCTCTACGTGTATAGAAATAAAACATTGCACATTGCACCAGTGACCAGACTGAATATTGAAGCTACACAAATCTATATAATGTGATGGTATTAAAACAGTTGAGTTTTGGCTGAGTGGAAAATGTCCGAGCAGCACCTGAAAGCAGCATGAGGCTGACTTGGGTCTGGCTTCTGTTATTAACAGGTGAATTGTAGACACGCCCTAGTCTCCCTCACCTGGACGACAAAACACGACAGGTAGAAGCAAAGACATACGTATGTCTATGGTAGAAGAACCCAAACTGGATCTTCCAGTCTCGTTGAGCGCTGTATCGAAACCTAACTTACACTGAAGTCAGAAGAAACAGTGGGAAGTCTTTGAATCTGCAGCTTTTTTCCCCCCTCCCCACTGAGCAGGGAGGATCTTTACCTTCACGTCCCCCAACAACGAGTGAAAACAAGCGAAGGAAGGAGGCACCGACACAAGGGGGGAAAAAAATGTCGAGAACCTAAATAACGTTACTTGAAACTCTCCGCCGAGGACGGAAACACTTTGGAGTAAAATATTCACCCACTAACGTCGGTTTAACGAGCGGAGTAACTGAGCAGTTAACGAGGACGGACGACAGACAGAGGAGAATGGTGAGTTAACGTTAACGGTTAAAGTTTAACGTTCGACTGAAGCTTCAAACTGTATCTTAACGGTTGATATTTAAAAAATAACCGTTAATAATGAGACGTTAAAGTGCTGTTGCTGTTTTTGACAGGACCGGTACGACGACCTGGACCTGGATTGTGATGATGGAGGAGGAGGCGTTGCAGTGAGTGTTTTTATTAATGTCACTTTTGAAACTAAATAAAGCTCTTCAGGTTTGCAGAGTTAGTTGTTCTCTGTAGTTTAACATACCGACCTGCCATCTGTGTGACTGAAACTTTGTGTGTACAAAACAAACACACGGTGCGTGCGGCTCATGAATAAAAGTTGACGGTGAATCATTTTCGTGCCAATAATAAACAGTATGACTGTGACGATAATGTGCTGACTGTCATGGACGTGTCTAACTCATTGGGGGCCGTGGGGCTCATATCTGCTGTGGGGCCCCTTATGACCCCCAAGAGAATAGGCTATCTCTCCAAGCACCCATAAACACACCATTGTTTAGATTAGTAGTTGATTAAAGCAGAAGTAAGTGGAATATTTGTGTTAATATGTCTTAAATAGTTATATCTAAAGTGTTTGGTCCGAAACACGGGTCTGTCAGTCACTCTGCTCTGCTGTAAGCCGAGCAGAAAACTTTCCTTGTATCCTACAACCTTTATCCAATGAGGAGAGAGAACGGCATAAAGGGGCGGTCCTCTCTGTGTGTGCAGCCAAGGGATGCGCGTTGAATGTGGTGACGTAGGGACGAGGGCGGGGACTGCTAACTCCATCGGCTGACAGGAAGTTAGCCAAAATGACCGGATCGCTTACTTCTGCTTTAATCAATTAGTTGATTATCAATATCCTTTATTTAACCAGGTAAAAGACTCATTGAGAATTAAAACCTCTTTTCCAAGAGTGACCTGGCCAAGACGGCAGCACACAAACGGCTGAGTTGCACATCACACAAGACTCAAATAAAATACAATCACACATTTCAGGAAAACATGATTAAACAATGCAATCACACAATCCGATTGAGCTCAATTCTCTATTATAATTGACCTGAATTCACCCAGAGTTACAAGATGTGTCAGTTTCAAGTCCTTCTGCACATCATTCCAGGTCGACGGGGCTGAAAATTTAAAAGCCTTTTTGCCCAGTTCCGTTCTCACTCTCGGGACCTGCATCTGTATAATGATCAGATGCGTTCATAAAAAGCAGGTCTCCGTAGTCCAACAAGGGTAAAAAAGTTGAGTTGATCAAGTGTTTTCTGACTTGCAACGAAAAACATGATTTATTCCTAAAAAAGAAACCCAATTTCAATTTCTGTTTAAATTTCAACAATTTCTGATACTTCCATACTGCTCGTCGGTATTGACCCAAGTGTCCTGAAGCCGCAAATCTCTGTTTTTAGCCTTGTTATAGCAGTAGCTCCCAGTCGCTCTATCAACATCTTCCATGAAAAGCAGCGTATATATATATTTTTTCCCCTCTTAATAAGCTCAACTCTTCAATAATATGATACATTTTGCATAAGCTAGAACCGTGACAATCACTCTCACTTTCATGCTGTCAGGTTTTCAAGTCCAGACACGTAACCAGCCTCAAGTCCAGACTTGAAAGCTGGACAATGAAGCTGGACTGAGATTTAAAGTAGAAAACACATCCTTTATTAAATCATCAGTGAACTGTCCGTCACTCTTCTCAGGCTCCGTATTAAGCTGACGAACAGTGAGACACTTTTATCTTGCTGACTCACAGGTCATGAGTCATGACGGTGTATATTTACCCTCAGCTACTCACTCATACTGAAAGTGACTTCTGTGCCAGCACTGACAACTGTTTGACAGACAGCAGCTCGACACAGTTCTTGTTTTTGTGATTTAATCCTGAACATTTTAATTTAAATACATTTTTAATACATTTTTCCTCTTCTTTTTCTTTTTTTTCCACCCTCACCCAGCAAAAAGCAGCATTATTTGGTGGGATGTTCAAGAGACCCTCCAAGTCAACAGAACCATCTTCTCAAACACAGGTAATGTTGTAGTTTTATTGTTTACTTGATTTATTTTCATGCTTACTTTAAAACTGCACTCACTATTTTGTATTTTTTTTTAAATCACAAGTCACAATGTACTCTAATTTTGGATTTACACTATTTGATTCTATATGTACTCACCAAGATTTCATGCTGATGTTACAGGACAATTTATCAGCAAATGGTGAACTTTCAAAGAGCAACGACAGTCTGGCAGACAACAACAACACTAAGGTGTGTAAACTCTTTGTGTTGTATTTTGTTTCATTACTTCTGTAAACTGTGGAAATATTGTACCGCAGTTTATTTCAGTGACAGCGACTGACATCAGTTTATGTTTCAGGACAAAGGAGGCGTGTTTAAAGGGATGTTTAAGAAGACGAGCAAATCTCCCAAAGATGATCAGCAACAGGTTTGTAGCTCTGGAGCTTATTGTGCTGGACGGTTTGGTTTATATTTGTAGACGGCTGGTATTTATTAGAAATCATTAGTCGATAAGTTGCTTTTGGACTGTTTTTGTTTTTTGCTAACAAATGATCAAAATCTAGCCAATCTAGTGTTGTAATTTTCTAAATCTCAAATAATTACTCTAAGATTTAACCTGAATATTTACACGTTTTGTTTGCGTTCACAGACCAACCTCTCATCCCAAAATCCTGAGCTCTCTGCCAGTAACGGCAGCTTAACGGACAATAACAAGCCATCAAAGGTGAGTTCAGGTTCTGCTCTGTGATTTCCGGTTTTCCAGTGCTAGTCTGTAAAACTAAACCTCTCTCTGCCGTTTTTCTCTCCAAGGACAAATCAGGCGTGTTGGGTGGTATCCTGAAACGACCTTACAAACCAGGACATGCCCGGAGGCCTTCACAGGTGAAACAGTCTCCCATGACGTGGTCAGAGTTTTGAAAGATCACCTGGGAAATACAGTTATCAGCTTCATTTCTAACATGTAAAATGCAGTGTTGTGTTATGGAAACTAACTGATCGTCTTATGTTTCAGGATCTTTTGGATGAAAAGCTCTCGGGCAGTAACGACAATCTGTCTGAGAACACCAACACTAAAGTGAGTCTCATCAGCATCACTATTATTTTAATGTCACAGCCTGAACAGATTACAACAGATTCAATAGCTATGATAGAAAAGAATTAAAAATAATTATAATAAAACAAAGATAACTGAACAGAAGTTTCTGCTCTTACTGGACCTTTTAAAAGTAGAAACATTAATTTATACGGACACCCTGAGATGTTTTACACTCAAAAACACAGCTGGGGATTCTGATGTGTTGTGGTAAATGTGCAGAGCTCGACTCGTTGAATAGAGGATTTGAGTTGTGTGCTGTTTTTGTGTGTTTGGAAGAGCGAGGTAAACCTGCACGCATCAGCAATTTGAAAGAAAGTACTGGCTGCCTGTCTGACTGCTGCATCAGTTCAAAACACAAACAGAGTTTATTTCATTTCAAGTAACACACAGTGTAATCTATTACTATGTGACGTTGTTTTCTTTTCAGGAGTCAGGCGGCGGGATGTTCAGTGGGATGTTTAAAAAATCCCCTAAACCCTTTGGAGCGAGGACACAGTCTCAGGTGAGAGTTGAACATTTCTACTTGTCATTATAATGAATAATACTAGAAAATAACATTAATTTGTTGGAGACGCCTGTTTTTTTTTTTTCTCCTTCAGGATGATTTGTCTGCACCCAGTGAGCTCTCAGGCAGCAGCGACAACCTGTCAGTAAATGGAAACACTAAGGTGAGGTTTCTGAAAACCTGTCACCTCCATTATCAGACTGTTGTTTGAAGGCCTTGTGTTAATACTGTTACTGCGCAAACACTGGTTGGAAGGAGAGTTTGGGAAGTGCGTGTTTGTTTTTGTGTTTCTCTGTGACGGGAAGGGCAAGTTAAACCTGCATGCACCAGCTATTTAGATGAGAGTGATGAGAGTGCTAACTGTTTGTTCATTTGAGGAAAACATCTGAAACAGCTCAGTCTGTAGTTTTTATGTGATTGTGCCTTTTCTTTTTCCTAGGAGTCAGGCGGCGGGATGTTCAGTGGGATGTTTAAAAAATCCCCAAAACCCTTCGGAGCGAGGACACAGTCGCAGGTGAGAGCTTTGCATCCCATCCCACCTGTTTACCATCTAACTTGCTTTATACAACTCAGACATGGTGAAATAGTTGGTTGATATTTGTTTGCGTCGTTCAGGACGACTTGTCTGCGCCCAGCGAGCTCTCAGGCAGCAGTGACAACCTTTCTGAGAACAGCACGAAGGTGAGTTTGAGTTTGGTTTGTTGAATCACCTCCATCCTCAACTGAAGCAGCAACTTCAACCTGTAACTGTTGATGCTGCTGCTTATCGTTTCCCCAGGAGAAAGGAGGACTCCTGAGTGGTGTGTTCAAGAAGAAAGGTGCCAAAATGCAGTCTCAGGTAACAACAACAACAACAACAATCTGTAGAGCCACATCTAGTTAGATTTTTAAATTCGATTTACTTTATTGTCCCGAAGGAAATTTGTTGTGGGCTAAAAGTGCCAGATATCCCTGCAACACAATAAAACAGTACACATAAAACATTCAGACACAGATTCAACTAGTGAGGAGACAAGAAGTGCACAGTTGCCACGAGTTACAAGAAGCAGAGGTAGTTTAATACAAAACACTGTTACAAAGAACAGAAGGGAAAGAAAGAAAGTGCGTAGTGCAACTGGTTTACAGCAGCAAGATGAGTGTAATTGTGCACATGAAGGGCAGAGTGTGCACAATGTCCACTATTGCACAAAAAGATAAGAACCTGAGGGACAAAAACAGTTTAAAAATGTACATCAGAGCTGTGACTGATATTGTTTAGGAGAGTTATGGATGATGAATGACAGTTTGAAGCGGTTGGTTTTGTGTCTGCTGGCTCTGTAGTGTTTGCCTGATGGAAGGAGTTGTGTGTGTGTGTTACATGTAACTCAATCAGGGGAGGGCGGTGGTAGCTTTTTTTTTCATTTTGCTGTCAAGGTTTTCACATGATCCGTGTTTCCATGTGTCACTGTCCTCAGGATGATTTGTCTATGGACGGTGAACTCTCTGGCAGCAGAGACAATCTCACAGAGAAGTCTTCGAAGGTGAGGGACGCTCCGCTCCGCTTTGTTTACATGTTTTCTTGGATCCTCCACTGGGAGCTGCTCTGCCGTAACACTACAGGAAGAGCTGATGACGTCACTTTGTAACTTGACCAACTGAAACTGCTTTGTATTTTCCTACCAGGGTGGAGTCGCAGCAAAAATCCTGAAGAATCCTTTCACTTCCTCCTCTCAGGTCATTGTCTCCCTCGGTTAATGCTGCATCATATTAAATGCTTTACTGCCCCGTTGGTTGGTTGTTGTTTTTCTAACTTGGTCTAAAGCTGTTGTTGTGTCTGGTTTGATATCAGGAGAAGGACAAGAGCGAACACTCAGGGGACTCAAACGAGGTCAGCTCTTCTACAGAGAAGTCCAAAGGCAAGCAGGTTGGTTTGTCCCTTCTCTGTTCAACAGTTCAGACTGTACCGAGAAATGGTGGCGTGAAAATCAGATTTCTAAAACATTTTGTCTAAATCTTTGGTGAAGGAGAGAATCAAAACCTGTTCCTTTTTTCTTTTTCCTTTTTTTTCCAGAACGGCCTGAGTGCGATGATGAAGAGCACGTTCAACACCGACAGACAGGTAAGATGATGAGCTCATCCTACCCATCACACTCTCAGATAAAGAACTTTTTGTTTTGTTTTTTTAATATAAAGTAATGCACAGTTGATGTAAAGCTGGAGATGCTACAACTAGAACCACTAGTCTTCATATTGTATTATTTTTTATAAATAATTTGCTGAATCGGCAGGAGAAGAACCCAGACACAGATGATGAGGAGACATCAAGTCTCAAACAGGTATGTAAGGTTATTTTCTTTTAGCCTTTTGGTGTTTTGTTTGGTTTCAATCGGCGATTTCATTCATATATGTGTGGTCTTAACTTCCTGCTTTTATTTTTCCAACTTCTCTCGTGTTCAGAATAAATTTGCCGACGCGATGACGAAGCTGAACCCATTTCGGTCTGCAAACAAAGTGAGGATGGTTTCAGTTGTGATCTTTTGACAGTGCTTCAGAAATGTTATGTTCTATAATATGTGAGAAGAGCTGCTCGGCTTCGTTCATGTGTTTTTAATTGCATAATGATTTCTGTGCAGAGTGAGAAGCAGACGGGCTCTGATGACGAGGATCCACCTGCAGGCAGCGATAAGTCAGCAGGAAGCAAACAGGTGCTTTGATATTTATTTTTACATTTCCTGTTTCACTGTAATTTCATAAATGTAATGGAACTTTTTAACCTTAAACTAGTTATTTTTATTTACTGGCCAGCAGAACTTCTACGTTTTTATTTAGCTGTTAATAATCAAGGAGGAGCTTGCTGCCTTGTGTTCATGCTGCTACACACCACAGATTGTTTGATCTTAGGGTTTTATTGTCTTTTTTTTATTATTTTTTTTTTACCACTGCTGGTATTTCTCTGTGTGTGTGTTTGTGTGAATTAGAGACTTTGTTTTGTCCTGCCTACATAGAAAAGAGGAAAAGGTCACAAGTCAACACCAAACATTTTTCCCATAGGCTCTTCTTGTGGTGTAGCTCAACTTGTCTTGTCTGGTCTTGTTGAGCTCTTCATACCTTAAATCTTTCAGGTGAACACCTTCAGTTTGTCCTTCCGACTCTGTTTGCACCAACCAGGCAGGCACAACTCCTTTTGGAGGCTTTTTCAGGCCATAATTACTAAGTACAAAGTCAGGAGAGGACAAGAAAAGAACAGGAGACAGGGGAAGATGCACAAAATACTAAATAACATCAGCAGGGCGACTAGGAAA
This sequence comes from Trachurus japonicus, assembly GCF_045865225.1. Lineage (NCBI taxonomy): Eukaryota > Metazoa > Chordata > Actinopteri > Carangiformes > Carangidae > Trachurus > Trachurus japonicus. The sequence goes on from NC_140923.1 coordinate 12,062,410, forward strand.
CATGTCAGTCTGGAATGTTTCTGACAGTGTGGAAATAAAGGCAATAATCTTTACAACCAACTTCCGCTCTCTTCTCAGGAGGTTCAGGCCTTGTGTTGACATACTTCTGTTTGCAATGCTCATCATTAGCACACATAATGTTGCTGTTGCTGTTGCTGTGGCTGTCTGTGCCCCCTGATTTCTACTGATGAGGCAAATTAAAGCCGAACTCTGAGCCCGGTGTTGTGGCTCATTGCTGACAAAGCAGATCAACTAAAATGTTGAAGCGTCCACTGAGATCTTTGCATGATGTGTTTGTTCCTCTCAGAACGCCGTGATTGGAGCCAAACTGTCCAAACTGAATCTATTCCGCTCTGCGAATAAAGTAATTGTGCTGTTAAATGTGTTTGGTGATGGTGGAGGTGGTGATGGGAAAGATATAGTAGAGCAGGTGGTGGTGGTGGTGGAGGTGGTTGAAGGAACTGTCAATGAGTTGCACTGATGCGCATAACAGTATTTTTTTGTTTTGTTGTTTTTGCGTGTTGAGTACAGATTTAACAACCACTGGTTTCCATTCTTTCAGCACAATTTAAGTTTTATTATCACATTCTTTGAAGCTCTGACAAAATCTTAAAACACGCACAATGGGTTTTTTTTTTCTGAATGAATAACACAAGTCAAACTATACTAATATCAAAAGTTGGTTATTTGTATTTGCTATATGTGTATATACATATAAAGAGACTGAGATATGTTTTTGATTTCTGTATACAGTCTAATATGAAATGTTTGATGTCCTCTGTTCAGAAAGACACTGAAGACACAGAGATTCTCAAGGAGAACGAGAAACAAGTGGAAGAGAAGCCAAAACCGGTCAGTCTATTTATTGCATCATTCATGAGTCATCAGTGACCACACACACACAAACACACACACACACATGGCTGATCAACTTCTGACTAAAATATCCCAACTCCTCTCACTTCTCGTCTTCCATACACATCCTCCTCAGCCCCTCACCTCACTTTAAATCCCTGCAGCTCGCTGTCAGTCCTCCCTTGTCCTCCTGCTCAGCTCACTGTGTGTGTGACTCTGTGTGTGTGTGTGTATGTGTGTGTGTGTGTGTCCTTGTTAGGTCAAAGGCAACATGATCCAGCAAGAGAGGAAGGAAAGAAGTGAAACACCACTGGTCCCACCCAGACCGACTGAAGAGGTTGGCACGCAGACGGACACAAACTGTCGCTGGGTGGCATGTGGTCAGTGTGACTCTGCTCTGACTTCTCTCCCTGTGTGTCTGTCGTTGTGTGTTGCAGGAGATGAAGACGACAAAAGACAAACCAAGAGGGACGGAGGACAATCAGGTACAGTTTGTGGCTTTTGATGTCCCTTTTTTTTTAAATTTTTTTGGAGGGGAGGAGTTTCTGTTTGAATAAATGTCTGTATTTGTCCTCTGCAGGAAAGGAAAGACATGATCTCCAGACAGAAAAAAGAGGCTCCGGTGGTTCCTCCCAGACGTTCAGCTCAGGTAGAGGAAGCTCTTTTGTTTTGGGCATCGTTGTTGTCTGTCTGTATCAGTTTGAAGCCGACATGGATCAGTGCGTGTGAGTGTGTATCAGAAACTGTTGTGGTTTCATTTCAGGAGGCGAACAAAGCACTGACAGGTGGTCCACAAAAGCAGAAGAGCAACCTTTAGATACTGATATGAACACACAGTGCAAGAGTTAGAGTGTGATATAGCGTATGCTGATACACTGGGATGTTTGATAACTATAGAATATTAGTTTATTGACTTTGATTTTAACTAATAGAGGTTAAAAAAGGCTACCGGTAGTTACAGGCTGTTATTAGGCTGCACATGACTGAGACAAGTTATTTACGTTGCAGCAGAGCCAGTCAGACGACGAAGGCCTCAAACAAGAGGAATCTGCTGAAGCCAAAGAGGGAGACGAGCAGAAACAGAGCAAAACAGTAAGTCCCTTCACCAGGGTGGGTCAAACAGGATTCCTCTGTAGTTTTACCACAGTCACATGCAGCCTGTTTTCACACTGATTTGTGAGCTCCACTGTGGTTGTTAAAGGAAACTTGGCAGATTTAATTATATAGAATTATTTTCTTTCTTTTTTTTGTCGGTGCCTGAGTCATTTGTGTTTGGTTTCAACTTCAATCTGCTTCAGGTGGAAACAAACAGAGTTTATCTGCTGAGCCAGGATCTAATGTTTCTAGTTCCTGCTTCAGCCTTATCAGGTCTTTCATGCCAGCGTCATGCAAATGTCTCTGACACCCGCAGGCCAATGTCAACGCATGTTTAAAATTCATCATGTGACTTTTTTTTCCTTTTTTGTTTGCCCTCAAATGGCCTTAAGGTTTTTCTGTTCATTTTATTCCACTGTCTGCCATTATCATATACTGTAATCAGGGTTGTGCTGTTGTAGCTGTAATATGTTTACACACAGAGAAATACTCAAACACAAGATGTCAGGTTAGCCTCCATTAGTATTTATAATGACTTCCTGTTGATTTTGAACAATGTTCAGGTGAACGGCTCGAGTCCTTACAAACAGGCTGCAGCTTGATGTGATTTCCTCATCAATAAGCGGTGAGAAGAGATGGTGGTTAGATAAACCTGTAATTAATATAGGTGCATGTAGGCGATAAATTCAGCTGTATCTGTGTGATTATGCAAAACTTGCTGAGCCAGTTTGCATTGAATGGCCCTCATTTATTAAACTTGCGTACACCAAAAAAATGGGTGTACACCAAATTCACCGCAAGGATCGGCATTTATTAATCTGAGCGTGAGCGTACGATACGCACAAATCTCACGCCAGCTCTGACCAGGTGTACGCACATTTGGAACCAGCGTAGAACATGCAGGAAGGAGTGCTGCTGTGTCAGAACGATTATTAAACCATAGTCTAATAACGCAGCGATGTGGACCACATGTTGTTGTTGTTTATATTGATAAAAATATAAAAAGTAGCCAAAAAAAAAAAAAAAGAAACGATAAAACCAAGTCCGTGTTGAAAATATAACTAGAGTTTTATTTTGGGCAACTGAGATGAATTAAAAACCACGACGTGACAGATGCTCGTTAATCAGCTGTGTGAACAGAAACAGTCAATGACAGACAGACCTGTTATTGTAGATCACACACACAAACTTCCAACATCTCCTGCACCAGAGCATGACCGGACGGCTCCTCAGTCTCTCTGCTGGACACCGGAGGGGTGGGGGGGGGGGGGGGGGCTCCGCTACCTGTCCAGGTGCAGCTGATCTCCGCGGCGGAGTGTTTTTCTTTTCTTTTTTTTCCCGTCACCGGGACCTGTCAGCGGGACATCGGGCCGGTGTTTCACATCCCTCCATCAGCCGAACCATGCCAGCGGTGCTGATGGTCATAAAGTCGCGTTCGCAGCAGTAATATGCCCATATGATTTCTCCTCAGTCACTTGTGTTTAGTAAACTGCAGGAGCATTTCATGAGATCGCTGGGTTTCCTGACGTGGTCGGTGACACGTGCGTCTGCAGCCTCCATCCACCGGGATGACGCTTATCAATCACAAAATCTATCAATCTATCAATGTCCAGATATTTAATGTTGCCGCCCTCTCCCTGTTCAACGCGGTAATGCCAGTAAAGTCCCTCTTCTTGGCCGTCTTCCGTGTCTCCATGTCGTAAAAGGGGCAGGGCGACGCCTCTAAAGCAGGAATATATCGGGGCGTGACATTTAAATGACGCTCATTTTCAGCCGCCGGATTTATCACCACCACGCCGGTTCTACGCCGAAATCAGCAGCGTACACACTTTTAGTAAATCACACGTGACACTTGCCGTACACTGATATTTACACCAGAATCTACACCAGATCCTGCGCAAGTTTGATAAATGAGGGCCAATGAGATGAAGTGATGGGTTCATTGACCAGAGAAGATCTCATTACAGTTTGAGTTTTATTTTATTTTGAAGTCTGGTGGGTTTTTGTGTTTGACGTTGGCCTCGGTGGAAGTCTTTTCTCTTCCAGTGTCCCGCTTGTTTAAATGTAGGTCACCAACTCCTCTTATGAAATGCAGTTCTTCCAGTTATTGCTTCTCATTTTACATTAACAACTGTGTGTGATTTCTTTATACAGACAAAGATGAAAAAGCACAAACACCACAACCCCTTCATGCCACGAGCTGCAGCCAAGGTACATGACAGACTTGACATCCATCTCATTTCTCTCAACATCAGTTGTGCTTATTGTTGAATTCATTATCTTTTTAATTCATGTGCAACTTGGTGTTACTTTTTACCATTTACTTGATTGTTAGACTGACACTTCATTACAGCTCAACTGTGTGTGGTTTGATTCAGGCTGCATCAGATGACGAAGAGCTGAACGAGGAAGATGAGTCTTCATCCAAAGAGGAAAAGAAGGACGAGGATGACAAGGAAAAAAAAGAAGAGGTGATTTAACCTCATTCACTTTCCTTCATAATTTGCTTCCTGTTCAAGTGTTTGTAGTTTACAGCATTTTTATTGAATGAATGGAGGAACATGTTGAGTTTGACCTGGAGTAACGTTGTAGTCCTGCTTTGTTTTGTGTCTTTTTAGACCAAAGTCAAGAAACCAAAGCGTCACAATCCCTTCATGCCAAAAGTCAAGGTAACAAACATGTTACATGCTTACTGTATGTAGTTCCTCTTGTGTCCACAGCATCTGTTTGTATTAACACTGCCACATTGTCTGTCTTCCTACACTCCAAACAGTTATGTCCAAGGATAATGTTGCACTATGTCCTCAGTGGATCTGTGTCAGCTGAATGTGTTTCTGCATGTTACTGAACTGGACAAACAAGCATTTGAGTCGACTGATTCATATTACACTGATGAAGCGATTAAAAACTCATTCGCCCATTTCAGGCATTCGGTGTTGAATTAAATTTAGTGTTGGATATTTGAGCTGTCAATAGAAAAACGGCTGAAGTCAGTGGATTGTATGCAAAAACAAAAAACTAAACCTGGACTTGTTCCAGTGGAGTTTGGTGACTTCCACCAACCACCACGACCAACCTGACCAGAAGCTGTGTCAAATACTTCCTGTTTGCTACTTAGTGCACGTAATGTACTCTTCACTCTAATTCTCTCTAACTTAACTCAATATCATATCCAGTATTGATCATATACAGTGGGTACGGAAAGTAGTCAGACCCCTTTAAATTGTTCACTCTTTGTTTCATTGCAGCCATTTGCTAAAATCAAAAAAGTTCATTTTATTTCTCATTAATGTACACTCAGCACCCCATCTTGACAGAAACGGAAATGTAGAAATTTTTGCAAATTTATTAAAAAAGAAATACTGAAATATCACATGGTCATAAGTATTCAGACCCTTTGCTCAGTATAGTAGAAGCACCCTTTTGAGCTAGTACAGCCATGAGTCTTCTTGGGAATGATGCAACAAGTTTTTCACACCTGGATTTGGGGATCCTCTCCAGTTCCGTCAGGTCAGATAGTGAACGCTGGTGGACAGCCATTTTCAGGTCTCTCCAGAGATGCTCGATTGGGTTTAGGTCAGGGCTCTGGCTGGGCCAGTCAAGAGTGGTCACAGAGTTGTTCCGAAGCCACTCCTCTGTTATTTTAGCTGTGTGCTTAGGGTCATCGTCTTGTTGGAAGGTGAACCTTCGGCCCAGTCTGAGGTCCTGAGCACTCTGGAAAAGGTTTTCTTCCAGGATATCTCTGTACTTGGCCGCATTCATCTTTCCTTCAATTGCAACCAGTTGTCCTGTCCCTGCAGCTGGAAAACACCCCCATAGCAGGATGCTGCCACCACCATGCTTCACTGTTGGGATTGTATTGGGCAGGTGATGAGCAGTGCCTGGTTTTCTCCACACATACCGCTTAGAATTAATGCCAAAAAGTTCAATCTTCGTCTCATCAGACCAGAGAATCCTATTTCTCATAGTCTGGGAGTCCTTCATGTGTTTTTTGGCAAACTCTATGCGGGCTTGCATGTCTTGCACTGAGGAGAGGCTTCCGTCGGGCCACTCTGCCATAAAGCCCCGACTGGTGGAGGGCTGCAGTGATAGTTGACTTTGTGGAACTTTCTCCCATCTCCCCACTGCATCTCTGGAGCTCAGCCACAGTGATCTTTGGGTTCTTCTTTACCTCTCTCACCAAGGCTCTTCTCCCACGATTGCTCAGTTTGGCTGGACGGCCAGGTCTAGGAAGAGTTCTGGTCGTCCCAAACTTCTTCCATTTAAGGATTATGGAGGCCACTGTGCTCTTAGGAACCTTGAGTGCTGCAGAAATTCTTTTGTAACCTTGGCCAGATCTGTGCCTTTCCACAATTCTGTCTCTGAGCTCCTTGGGCAGTTCCTTCGACCTCATGATTCTCATTTGCTCTGACATGCACTGTGAGCTGTAAGGTCTTATATAGACAGGTGTGTGCCTTTCCTAATCAAGTCCACTCAGTTTAATTAAACACAGCTGGACTCCAATGAAGGAGTAGAACCATCTCAAGGAGGATCAGAAGAAATGGACAGCATGTGAGTTAAAGCAGATATCAGTGGAATGTTTTTGTTAATATAAGTCCTAAATAGTCCTATTTTCCGTCAGCAATCACTTACATGAAGTATTTCAGCCTAAACACGAGTCTCTCCGTCACTCTGCTCTGCTGTAACCCGAGGAGAAAATTTTCCTTGTGGGATACAAGTGTTATCCAATGAGGGGAGAGAACGGCATGAAGGGCTGTGTGTGCAGCCAAGGGATGCGCGTGAATGTGGTGACGTAGCACGAGGACCAATTGATGCCTGACAAGGGCGGGGGCTGCTAACTCATGGTGCGTTCAAGGAAACTCGTACTTTGTGTTTTTCCTTCCTGTGAAGTCATACCAGTTCGATCTGGTACGAGTTCACGGGTCGGAAGTTACGAGTGGCCGTTATAGGGAACTTTCACAGACAACAGGACGGTAAAAACACGAGCTACGGGTTACCTGGAACGCTACCAAGTCGTAGTTGTGACTTGAAGCTGTAACTTACGGTTTCAAAAGCCTGCCTTGAACACAGCATTAGCCGAAACGGCCGTGCCACTGATATCTGCTTTAAATATGAGTGTCACAGCAAAGGGTCTGAATACTTATGACGATGTGATATTTCAGTTTTTCTTTTTTAATACATTTGCAAAAATGTGTACATTAATGAAAAATAAAATGAACTTTTTTGATTTTAGCAAATGGCTGCAATGAAATAGAGTGAAAAATTTAAAGGGGTCTGAATACTTTCCGTACCCACTGTATATTACAAAACAGTAACATCTGTAGATTGAAGGCCAACTAAAATGCTCCAACAAAATATCTCACATTGCGACATTTCCCCTTTTTAACAACTATGAAAATAAGAGTTATCTGGCCTGGATACACAAGTTTCATCATTCATCATTCATTTATCTTCATCTATTTTGCAAGGTTGAATTGACACCATTTAAAATAATGTAGAGGATCAAACATGCAGAAAGAGAAATATGAAATGCTCTGCTCTCTAAGGTCACTGTAAATAATAACCTCTATCGGGCTGCAACTAACGATTATTTTCATTATCGATTAATCTGTTGAGTAGTTAACGACTAGTAATTGATTAGTTGTTAGGTCCATAAAATGTTAAAAAATGTCAATCAGTGTTTCCCAAACCACAAGATGACGGTCTCAAATCTCTTGTTTTGTCCACAAACCAAAGAGAGACTCAGTTTATTGTCATGAAGGAACAAAGGAACCAGAAATATTCACATTTAATAATTTGGACTTTTTTTCTTTAAAAACTACTCAAACTTATTATTAGATTATCAGAATAGTTGACGATTCATTTAATAATCGATTATTGTTCGATTAATCGATTAATTGTTGCAGCTCTAAACCTCTAATATCAATGTAATGTATAAGGTCATGGAGGGAAAATAACTTCCCTGCACCACCTGCTCCTTATCATAAATTAATAAAGTCTCTCCCAGAGGGATCAACGCCTGACTTTCAAACACATTGTGATGATAATGTTGTAGAGCACTTCCTCAAACATCTGTAGCTGTAGGTGTCCGTGTTCAGATCAGAACATCATTTTCATACAGATTTAATCAGCAGTGACTTTTGTTTCTCTGCTACTTACTGCTGCTGAATGAAAACATGAACTCTGCTTGTTAACTACATGAACATGGCTGAAGTTTTCCAAAAGTCCAGTTCTCCTCCTTGTTTGACTTTGCATCAGATTCATAATGGATTAATTGTTACAGATTTATACTCAAAGCAAAACAGTATTTTAACTGTGTGTGTTTTGTTTCAGGCCAAAGTTGTGAAACCGGCAGCGGACGGAGCTGACGGCAACAATGCAGAGGTAGAGAAAATAAAACACTCATCAGTCTTTCTTTCTTTTTCTCTGTCGCACAGAAAAACAGTTTGAAGCTGCTTCTCGTTCCTACTTCCCTTACTTCAGTCACCTCTCACACGCATGGAGCTTCGGACTGAGAGCAGCTCGTAACCTCTTCCCACCCAGTCTGTGTCAATATAACCTGTCCACTGGGCCGACATGTTGCAGCGTCTCTGACTCATCATGGTGCAGGGATTTTCAAAAGTCACATGACTCCAGTCCCTCCCTGAAAACACCCCCGTCTGTTATTTACTGTGTGTCTCCAGGGCGTCCACTCAGCTCCCAGTAGAGACTATTACAGCCACCGTGTGTTGTTGTGTTTTGTTGCTCCACTGTTGACATGCATGAAACCCACCCCCACACCTTTACGCCGTGTTTGTGCAGTGCAGGTCTAAAGCATGAAAGCAGAGATGAGATTAGGTTGCAATGTGCCCAGACTTGTTCCTCTGCTTCCTTTTTCCATTGTGTCCGACTCCGTGGAAGACTCGGGCTTTTAACTTCTGCAAAAAACAGTCAGGACATTCAGAATCTCTGTAACCATCACTTCCTCTTCTTTATTGGAGCGTGAACCGTATGAGAAAAAGTGAAACTGAGCATATTGTATGTGACACTTAAAGCAGAAGTAAGCGATATTTTTGTGTTAATATAAGTCTTAAATAGTTCTATCTTCCGACAGCAATCACTTACATAAAGTGTTTGGACCGAAACACGGGTCTCTCAGTCACTCTGCTCTGCTCTGAGCCGAGGAGAAAACTTTTCTTGTATCCTACAAGTTTTATCCAATGAGGAGAGAGAACGGCATGAAGGGCTGTGTGTGCAGCCAGAGCCAGTCTGGTGCAGCCAAGGGATGCGCCTGAATGTGGTGACGTAGGGACGAGGGCGGGGGCTGCTAACTCCATCGGCTGACAAGACGTTATGGTGCGTTCAAGGCAACCCGTAACTCGTGTTTTTCCGACTTGTGAAGTCGTACCAGTTCGATCTGGTACGAGTTCACGGGTCGGAAGTTACGAGTGGCCGTTATAGTGACTTTCACAGGTAAAACAGGTCGGAAAAACACGAGTGGGTTGCCTGGAACGCTACAAAGTCGTAAGTCGTGACTTGAAGCTGTAATTTACGGTTTCAAAAGCCTGCCTGGAACGCAGCATTAGCCAAAATGACCGGATCACTTACTTCTGCTTTAAGAGTCACTGCTAATACACCTCAGCCACGCTGCAGAACCAGAGCTCCTCTCTCAACACTGATTGAAACACTGATCATTCATACATGAGTTTTTAAGATGTATAATTTCTGTTGTCTCAGAACGAAGGTGGAAACAGGTCCTTGTTTGACCAGCTCGAAGACTTCCGCGACCCAGCACAGCCTGAAGATGTTCAGGTTGGTCTCAAAAAGAAACTAAATGTGTCACCAAGTTTAGATTTCATTAATAACCAGTAACAGACAAAACCCAAACAAACCCAATGGTTTCTTTCAGGATCTGGATCTTATGGAGTGGTGGAACACGGTGGAGCGTGAGTGACACTTCAGCTTTCTTTGGTTGAAAAATACGGTTAGCCTTTTGTAGCCCTCACCCGTCTGTACGGTTATCTTATGTAGCCCTCACCCGTTACTTAATGCTGGTTATTGCTGGCGGTTGTCCAGTGAAAGACAGAGACAATTGTAGTTGAGTTTCAGAATTTTTATGTAGGGCAGTTTCCACAGTGCATTGATTTGTGTGGTTCTGAAATACAATAAACATTGCAATAAACAAATTTAACAGTGCAATGAAATGACATAAGAACCCTTAATCTCCCTAATCTTTAACATGAACTGAGCATGTGGATGCATTAGCATAAAGTAAGCTAAACATAGCAATTAAGCTAGCAAAAACGTGACTATTACTGCAAAACTTACATTTACATAACGTAAAGCTGCAATCACATTGCACACAAATATCCCAAACTTATTACTTACATTTTTCATGCACGCACAACACTTTGGAAAACTGTCAGCCCTTCTGATGTCTGTAATGGCCGCCGTGTGGCAGCAATGGTGGGCGGGGACAGACAACTAGGAGTGTAACGTGATTGGTTGACTGACTGACAGCTGAGTTAGCAAATAAAGAACTGCTTATAAAAAAAAGTAAGAAATTACATGAGGTAGATTGGCCTTTTTTTACATTGGTTCTGTCCACAAAGTATGTGAACAACCCTGTTTTGAAATCCTTCAGACTGCAGCGTGTTGACCAGTGTCTAAATGCATTTGGCCAAGTAACGTATTAAATATGATGACAATGCTAACAATTGTTTTTACTTCATCAGCATGGGAAGACACACCTCAAGATGAGGACATGACAGAGAAAGAAGAGGCCAAGTAAGTGAAAGTTTTAATCAGTGTTCATGTATCTCACTGCATCTTTTCTCTGGCCTCTCACCAGTATTTTTTAGTTAGTTTAATACGTTTATTTGTATCAGGGACAATGTACAAAATAACATTAGTCTCAAAATGAGAGAAGATGCTTTGTACCGGATTTAGTTACAAGCTACTTTCCATCCGTAGTCCCTGGGCAGGTGAGTAAGAACAATAAAAAGATAAGAATTGTCAACTTGCATAACAAAACAAACACACACGTCACAAACATTCAGGTACAAAACATATTTCATAACAGAAGGAAATAGGAACATACAGTTATTAAAGTAATTTAGGTTTAAGATTAATGCTGACAGGACTGATTCCTAGGATCCATTTTTTGACTTCACGGGAAAAAATGTTGAAGTCTGTACAAAGTTTCAGATTGGTTGGGAGATTGTCCCATGATTTGACAGCTTTGAAAGAAAAGGCAGAGCTACGCTTTGGGATGTTACAATCTCCACTTGAGACAGATCTTGAGGCTCTGATAGTGTATTCAGAACGGAGTTTGACAGCAGTTTACTCCATATGCTTTCTTTTGTCTCTTACCTCAAGTGACATCGAGCCATGCTGATACTTGTGAGTCTTATCTGCCAAGGTTTTGAGATCTACATCTAAGATCCTTGGCCCCAGGAGGAGGGGGGTGAAAATAATTAGATTAGTGCTTCTCAGACCAGTGAAATAGCTTTTAAAGAAACAGTGCACATGTTCTCAGCAGGTCTCTTCAGTAAGGAGTAGCCCAGAAGAAAAGGTCTGACAGCAAAAGACACTGAGTCAAGAAAAATGCATTCCTAGTTTTAAAGAGGAACTATACTGTACTATGTCTACTAAGTCTGGTCGCATTTCTGCTGTTTTGCTAACACTCCTCCTGGCCATGTGCATGTGTTTATATATCATATATGTTGTTACAACCTGTACATTTGTGTAGTTTAATCTGTCATAAACAAGAGATTCCGGGTTACGGGGCGCGTTTATTAAATGAAAGGCATTTGGCACAGCAGAGAACGATGTCTAAACCTCCGTTGCATTGAAGAGGAAACTGGTTAGAGAAAAGTTTGGATAAATAAAACCACCACTCTCTGCTCTGTTAGACACAATGATGGTAAGAAGGAAATGTTATTGTTGGACGTGACAGTGATGAAGCGCTAAAAGAATGTCCAAACATAATCCAGTTCAAAAAGAAATACAAAGAAATTATTTTCAGTATGTACAGAAATGAGGGTGTCTGACAACCACAAGGTGCTTATTATTATTATTTATTTGGGTATTATTTACCGACTTAGTTTATTTGTTGCTCGGTTCATGTTACTTTCAGTTTGTCTTTGTATGTATGAATGTGTTTGTATATGTTTTCATATGTATATGACTATATAGAGAGATCAAGATTAGTAATCATATGTTAGAATAAATCTATATGTATATAAATATAAATATAAGAATATATTAGAATAAATCCAGTTAAATAACTCATAAATTAAATTACTGTATAGATTATAATGACTAGATAACTTGATAGATAAATTCAAGTAATAATGACTAGATAACTTGATAGATTATTTATGAATAAGGGGTGGGAGTAAATAAGTTTTACTTCTCCTTTTCGGCTGTGAAACAAACAAACAAATAAACAAAAATAAAAATCAAATTACCTTTATTTTCAATTATTTTATTTTATATTTTTTTAATGTATATTTTTTGTTCATATGTTGTCTTTGCAAAGTTTTTATGTTATGTCTGTCCATTTCTGTATTATGTTTAATTTCTTTTAACATGTCCGAAATAAACTTAAACTTAAACTAACTAACTGTGTGACTCCTCTTCACCCTCTGTTCTCAGGGCGTTCGCTGTGACGGCTGAAAAGGTGCAGAAAGGAATCCGTGTCTTCAACAAACTGTTCTCGGAGCGCGCCGAGAGCCTGTGGCAGCACATCATCGACCTCAACAGCATCGCCGACGGCCTGGACAAGTTCAACAAGAAGACCAAGATCGCCCAGATCACCGGCGGCTCCACCAGCGCCATCGGAGGCGTCGCCACCATCGCCGGCCTCGCTCTGGCCCCCGTCACCTTCGGCACCTCTCTGATCGTGACGGCGGTGGGACTGGGCGTCGCCACGGCCGGCGGTCTGACCTCGGCGGGCGCCGGCATCTCCAACCAGGTCAACAACTCGATGGATCGCAAGAAGGTGGAGAAGATCGTGGAGGACTACCAGGAGAAGATCGTGGACTTGAACAAGTGCCTGAAGTTCATCAAGCAGGGAATCGAAAACCTGCGCAAGTTCGACCTGCTCAAGATGAAGAAGCACGCGTACAACCGGGACTTCCCGGCGCTCACCAGCAGTTTCTACGAGGACGGCGCCATGGCGGGGAAAGCCATCCTCATCAACGCCAATGAGATCATGCGAGTGGTTCAGATTGCCAACGTGGCCGGCAGCACGGCGGCCAGAGCGGTGCAGATCGCCAGCATGGCCACCGGCGTGCTCACGGGACTGTTCGTAGGGATGGACATCTACTTCGTGGCCAAAGACTCCAAAGAGCTGAAGAAAGGGGCAAAGTCGGAGTTCGCTGCCAAAATCAGGGACGTGGCGACGCAACTGCACGACGGTCTGGTGGAGCTCAACGGGATCAGAGAGGAGCTGCAGTCCACCAACACGCCAGAAGGAAACCAAAAAGACAAAGAGACGACTGACGCGGACGAAGACAAGAAAGAGAAGGACGATAGATACGACAGCTCAGAGGAAGATGAAATCGACCGCATTAAAAAAGCCATTAAAAAAGATTATGAGAACAGAGAATATGTTTGACCGAAACTTGTTCAAAAAATGTTCACGGACTTCACTACTACAGGTTTCTAAAACTTCTGGATTTCTGTTTTAGGGAACTAGCTGCTTGAAATCCGATCAGCATTTACACTACAGGGAGGAACTAAAGGGTTTTGTGGTATTTAAGGTATCATATCTGCTTCTCGGGCAGTAGTGCCAACGCCTGAAACTGCCCTAAGATTCAAGGATTTAAACAAATCATGTATTTAAGAGACTCTTAGATTAATGAAATAAATTATGTGCAAAGTATTTTCTAAACTCAACGATTTAGATTTTAAAGTGTAGATCAGTTTCGTTAATGTCTATTGGTTCATATTGAAATGCTGGGGGCTTTTACTGACCAGTTGTAGAGATTGTGTATACTCATAGGGACAAGTGCCTTTAAATATTATTTATAATGCTCTAGGATGCTGTAAGGTTTGTTTTGAAGATACTGCACAGATTTTTTTTCTCTTAAAAAAGTAAAAAAAAAGAAAGAAATGTCATAGCTGTGGTGAAAAGGAACATGATTGGGTTGCATTAGTTGTTCAACAGGTAATCGCTAGTTTTTAATGCCATTTTTCTCCAGGTATTTACTTTAATGTGTAAAATGATAATAAAGAAAGGTCCGTTGTGCCAAACACAATAAAGTGTTTAAACAGGACGGCACAAGCTGTTAATGGAGAAATATGTGTCAGAATTGGTTGTGTTGATGCGGTTAAGATTGATAAAGCTAACCTTAGCCGATGCTGTTTGGTCATTTAATCTAACGTCACTAACATACATTTTTAATTTGTGATATCTTTTGTTTCATCCCAGGTTATATTATTATTAATCAACATTTTCATTATGTGTCCAATCAGACATGTCAAATATATTCTGAATGACGTCTGTAACTGTTCCAGTGATTTTAGCTTTGTTCTTTTAGCTGGTCAAAAGAAACACCTCATACTGTACGTTACTGGTACTTGATGTAAATGTTAAGTTGCAACTAATTTCTACAGAAGTAATTGTTTTGTTTGATGCTTTTTAATGTAACCATGTCTAACTCTCTACATTGTACACAACAAAAATGAACCAAGCCAATTCAACATTTTCTGTTGTATTAGCTTTAGCTGCTTTTCAGTTGTATAAAAAGATTCTCATTAGATGACTGGAAAGACCAGGACCATAAAAGACGACCAGGACAGACTCAACGTGTCCTGAAGACGACCGTGTCCTCTTCATTCAGATCATTTATCTGTAAATCGACTTCATATTTATTTGTCTGTCTTATTCTGGGTTGAGCTGGTTATTTGTTGACACCTCTTCATGTGCAATATACTGAGGAACTTCATGTGTAATAAATGTAAATGTAAAAATTAAAGAAACACTTTGTCAAGTAAGTCTTTATGGAAGCGAACAAATAAACTGAATTTATTTCCTCCTACTGAGCAGTTAACTTGAATGTGTGTTTATTCAGCCAATAACCAAGATAAATGTGTCCTTCAGCAGTGTTTTATCTTTCTACAGATTTTAATGTTGAATTTACACAGATGCAGTTTTTTACCTTTTAACTTCACAGTTGCAAGACAAAAACAAATTAAAGGTTTTTAAGGTCAGAAAAACAAGATGACGACAAAGTTTTGTCACCATTAATATCTTGTTTTTGTCGTTTTTCCCTTATAGAAAACCAAATCACGAACAATGACGAATGAAAAACATACATCAGGCCATGTTCCTGAATGGTTCTTCCTATACAGATTTTCTTTAAAAGATAAAAAGGATCAACTACTAAAACCCTCTGTCTACACAATTGAAATATTAGTAAATATATCTTAAAAAGAAGATCCACAATTTAAAGTAGTGCATCGTATTCACATATCAAAAACAAAATTAGCGCGTATGTATCCTGATGTTGACCCTACATGTGATAAATGTCATGACATGTCCTTTAGATAACTTTTGGACATCGATCTTCCATGCTTTATCAGAAATCCTTCCTCATCGAATTGAACCCAATCCCTTGACTGGCATTTTTGGCATTGCTCCAGATTTGAATTTACCTAAAGTTATGCTCAACTTTCTGGCTTTTGCCTCTTTACTAGCCCGACGATCTATTTCACTCAAGTGGAAGGACCCAGCTCCTCCTTCCTATTCACACTGGCTCAGAGACACGATATCCTGCATGAGAAGATTAGATACACTATTCGGGGATCAGAGAACAAATTCTAGTGTACTTTTTTATGATTATTTAATTATTTGTATTTCACCCTTTATTTGTTTTCTCATTTATGTATTCTATTTCTTTCTAAGCATGGTCGTTAGTCATTTTTTATTTCTATTACATCTATTTTCAAGTTTACTGTATGTCAGTGGCTGTATACGTGTGTCCATGTTCGGATGTTTGGACAGGGGGTTGTGTTGTGTCATGGGTGGATGTTGTACAAAAAATTTAAAATGTTTTTTTTTACCTGTAGCCTACAATGATTGTCTTATACATATTCTGTCATCAATAAAAAGACCATTGAAAGAAAAAGAAGATCCAGAAACCTTTATAAAAAAATAAACCCATCTTTTCTTCTCCAATGTGAAAATCCTGATAATTGAAAGAGCAACAACCTAAATGTCAGTGATCAGGGCCGTTGTATAGGGGAGAAAGGTGATGATAATTCTAGGGGCCCAGCGCCCAGTGGGGCCCATAAAAAACCCCAGTAGTCTAATCTTTGTATGACTGATTTATTCTAATACTGTAAAACACTGTAAAAACTCAACATCTTTCCAAGAATATTTGTCTTATTTCTTGTCCAAATGTCTAATTTCTAGTCAAAACTAATCTCTTTACACTTAAAATAAGACTCATTACCTAAAAATTAACTTGTTTTTAGATCATTTTCACTTAAATTCACAATAAATAGAAAAATCTGCCAGTGAAAGTAAGTTTTTTGTGCTTGTAATAAGGAAGAAAAACTTGCTCCACTATCAGATTTTTTCTACTTATTCCAAGTGAAAATCTGCTTGAAAGAAGTAAAAAGTGTCTAAAAACAAGCTACTTTTAATATGATGAGTCTTATTTTAAGTATAATGAGATTTGTTTTGACTAGAAATTACATTTTGACTAGAAATAAGACAAATATTCTTGCTAAGATACTTGAGTTTTTCAAAACAAAGAAGGCTAAATAAAAAACGATAATACATACGTAGTCTAGGGGGAAAAAAGGAAAAGTTAGGGGCAGGGGCCCCCTTTAGTATTCTTTAAGGGGGCCCAGAATTCCTAGTAACGGCCCTGTCAGTGATATCCTACAGCTGCTGCCAGTTTCCACCTGGTCCACGAGTGTTGCTGCCTTTGGCTTCACTGACAATCCATCTTCTAAAGAAAAACAATACTATATCATCAATCTTATTATACAATTAGCCAAATGGCACATTCATAAATGTCGTTACACTAATCAAAATCCACTTTTTCTTATTTTTGAAAATGAAGCCAAACAATACATTAAGTCTATTAAAAAATCCATCAACATGAAAGCTATAAAGACTTTGAATTTATGTACACTATATAATGTTTTTGTATGAAAGCTTGTCTCTGCATTGTCTGTATTGAAAAAAAAAAAACGAGTGTTGCTGCCAAGATGGCGGTTGCGGTTTTGTTTTTTTCTTTCTTCTTTTTCCAATTTTCTATTTGTGGATCGTGAGTCACCTCCCATTACGTCTGGGTTTTCTTTACCTGTTGTTGACGTCTTGTGAAACTGATGAGTCAGTTACAGTCACACCTGCCCGTGAGCAAGATGACGTCGGGATGAACCTTTATTCCCTCACTCCCACTCCCACACACACACTCACACACTGCAAAAACTCAAAATCTTTCCTAGAATATTTGTCTTATTTCTTGTCAAAATGTCTCATTTCTAGTCAAAACTATTCTCTTCCCACTTAAAATGACTTGTTTTAAGAAAGTTTTCACTTGTTTCAAACAAATTTTCACTTGAAATAAGTAGAAAAATCTGCCAGTGAAAGCAAGTTTTTTGTGCTCATAATAAGGAAGAAAAACTTGCTCCACTGTCAGATTTTTCTACTTATTTCAAATAAAAAAAATGCTTGAAAGAAGTAAAAAGTGTAAAAAAAAAAAAACACAAGCTTTTATGTGATTTTAAGTACTATAATGAGATTTGTTTTGACTAGAAATGAGACATTTTGACAAGAAATAAGACAAATATTCTTGGTAAGATTTAGAGTTTTTGCAGTGCAGGTAGAGCTGGAGGAGGCCACGCCCCCCTCCCAGGTGAATCCACCGCCACCACGAAGCCACACAGAGAGCAGCGCGCGCACAGGTAGCAAATCTTCATCCACTCCAACTGAAAAAACAAAACAGGTGAGATACTGAGCTTTTTTATTTATTTTTTTATTTGGGACGATGATGTGAGGCGGACTGTCTCCTATGTTGGACATTAGTTCACAGTGCGGTTTGGTGGCGCAGCGGCTCTAAAGAGGCTAAACAACACGCCCTAGGTTTGTTTAAGATGCTTTGTTCGGCGTTGCCTTTGGGTGGTGTCGGAAAACCTTTTGATTACCCAACGTGGAGGTAAATACCTGAGAAACATGACTGACAGGTAGAGCGCACATGGGTGGATGAGATGAAAAGGCGAAGAGGGTGGAAGCAGCTTGAACAGTGTATTTCCTACAGGTTCATTAATATTACATGTGTTTCCTGTTTTGGTTTTTCCAAGTTTCAGTCATTCCTGTAAGAATTTGATCTAGATCTAGTAGCCTAAAATCTGGTCAATGATAAAATAATGAAACTATTTTATCCTTCAAAATGAAATAAAATCTCACAAATGGCTTATGCATGGTAAAATTGATATATAGGTAGCCTACATTTGCAGACATTGTATGAAAAATATGTAAAATAATAGGCCTACTCATATAAACCTAATTCCTTTTTCAAAGTAGAGTAAATGCAGGTGTTAAATACAAACAATGGTGCAAAGCATTAATGAAGACATTGGGTAAATCTTATCACCATAGATTATAAATTTCAGGCAATGACAATGGCCCTAAATCAAAATATAAGTAGACTAAACAATGATTTAAAAAAGAAGTGCAAACTGCATATTTTCAATTATCAATTTAAATGTTAAAAAAAAGTGTTTATTAAATTTGATAGCCTACTCCAATATGAAAGTAACATTAGTGTAGCAGGTATTTTGTTGAAATATTTCTTTCAATATTTCTATGTTAGCCTATCTATTGTACAAACATGTGTAGTCTCTGGCAGCTGTGTTTAGGCTACATTCAATCCAAATGTAAATTTGTAATATATTTATAAATGTGGAACGTCTTTATACCACTTAAATATAAATACATACAACCATCACAACTTATAGAAAAAACAACAACAAGACTGCACATGAGAGCGAGTTGACTGGAGAGCTGTGATTTCCGAGGTTTTGGGGGAGCTCCTGAAGGCCTCACGGCTGCAGATGTTGTGGGTGTGGTGACGTTTTAAAAACTCCGGGGAATGTGTTGTTAGCAGAGAGGGAGCAGCGGACTGAGCGTCCAAACCCCCGGTAGGTGAAACCCGCCGGTCCGCTGTGACTGGGGCTCGGTTTGTGTGTCTGTTTATCGGAGTTTATAGTTGTTTTATCAGAGTTTATTATTGTGTGTTTTGTTTTTGTATCATCATCATCATCATCATCATCATCGACCGTCCGTGTTCGGCTGAGACTCGGCTGCAGGTTCAGAGCTTTTCCAAATGTCTCAGAGTGTGTGTGGCATTCAAGTCCTCCTGTAAATCTGACTCTTCCATGAACACAACCAGGGCCGGCTCTAGGATTTTGGTGGCCGTAAACAAGATTTTTGTTTGTGGCCCTGCACTCTAAGCGCAAACACCAAATCACTGGTTAAAACTGAATACAGACGTGTTCATGCCCTCTGAGGTTTGAGGCCATTTTCTCGACTTTTACATATTTTCTTAAATTGATCGATACTTGCAGATGTAACAATACTCAAGTGTTTTATGTCTAAATATTAGAACCTCCGCTGTAAGCACACTGAGGCCACTGTAGAAAGAAATAATTTACGGTCTGCTTTTTGAAAAAAAAATTCAAATCCCTTGTGAAAACACTCCTTCAGTCATGAGAATGAACTGTTTTGGTGCTTGAAATAGGATATGAATACAGTAATAGAAAACAAGTCTAAAATGAAATTTTGTAAGATTGCTTTTTGAGCACAAATGTTGTCATTAAGCCGTTCTATTTTCACCAAATGTCTCAAATGTGAGATAAAAGAAGCTGAATATTGACTTCACATTACATATAAAGCTCATAGCTGCACGTGCAGACCTCAGGATGTTTAAATGACTTGATGAACCCCGGTACCTTTCTGATCATGTGGCCCCCCACCTAACGGCTGTGGCCCTAAACAACCGCATAGAGGGTTTATGCCAGGGACCGGCCCTGAACAGAAGTGTAAACAGTAGCAGGTTACTGGGTCTAGTTTCTACTGGACACTGCAGTTTTTACTATGCTGCACAGAAACTGCAGGGGACTGTGTCTCTTCACTGTTAAACTGCATGTACTGTTGCATTTACTGTATTGTATTTTATTTTATTTCTTGCATCTGTCAGACTGATGAGTTTAAAGACGCATGTGACATTAGCAACAATTATCAATCATTTTTAAAGCAAAGATATCAAACATTTGATATCATTTTTATATAATATTCACAAATTTGGTGATTTATTTTCTTGTCTCAAGGTTGTTAGTTGTAAAGTTAAAATGATAACATGAACATACATAATATAAACTGGAGGTCATAAATGTACATGGAGAAATACAGTATGTGTCAGAGTTAATTGGTCGTGTTCATGCAGTTAAGAGTGATAATGCTAATCCTACTGAGCCAGTGATTTGGGGCCTTTATTCTAATTTCATGTTGAATGATGTTAGTTGTTAGTTAATACGGTTAAAATAATGATAATAATTTTTTTTTAAAGTGCAAAATATTCCCCTAAACCTCAAATAACACATTCAGATATCTTAAATCTTGGATATGGAGTTATTCTGTTTTACTATAATAGAAGACTGGACTTTAATTAAGATGATGATAAATAAATAATTGATCAGTAACAGGAGCGAGGAGGTTTGGCGTTAGTGTCAGTGTTTATGGTTTACTTTCAATTAACTGACCAATGAAAAGTTAAGATCAAGATCAAATATAGTATATAAATATAGTGTGTTCGTATAACATTTCATATGCAAAAGTTGACATTTATGTATTTGTCAGTTAATGACGACCACTTGCAGACACACTTCTCTTTGTCATAGCAGGAAGAACTGGGAGCAAACAGTGATCACACTGGCCGCGCTTTTTTGTTTTGCACCTTTGATTTCCCTTTTACATATGGAAATGTGTTGTGAAAAAACTTCCTGGTACCTGAACGCCTCACTGGAGCAAAGTGGCCACACACACACACACACACACACACACACACAAAAACTTTTTATTTTTTATTTTTTGAATTTTTTTTAATATTGTGCAATGTGCATTTGTCAACCTTTTTTACATACAGAGAGTACAGGTTTTGAAAAGGGTTATAAGGGTATAAAGTTCACTTTATAATGGAGTATGTTAATTTATAGGCTCCTACAGTATTTGTGTGCAGATAAATGTTAAAAATGCAGACTAAAAACCGAGAGAATCGGCAATGTCGTAGAATCACAATTTAAATCGAATCGCCATCTAAAAAATCGTAGAAGAATCAAATCGGGAGAAAAGCATATTGTCCCAGCCCTACTCATTTACATGCAGGTTTATTTCTGTATTTTACTAGTTTACTAAAACACTCTGACAGTCCACAGCACACACTTTTCTTCCCAGCATGCAGTGCACAAAGGGAATTGGAGGAACCGCTCACAGCTGTAAAATATATGAAACAGATGTTGGCCAGACAAGAGAGTTTAAATCTTTATGAAAAAGGACACAGCATATATGACTTCATGTGAATCTTCTATTTAAATAAAAACAAAACAATATACGATCTCACTCGTTCCTTTTTAATTTTCATGTAAAACACAAGTTTCCCCGTCTCTTTGCCTTTGAACAGTTCAATGCTTACTCTGTAATATTAGTATTTAACTGGGATTTTCCACATAATTAACTTCAGTTGTTCTTAATGTCATTATTTATGCTCCAGTGTGATCGATCGTTCTGAACAGTTTCATGTGTGTGTCGTTTGAACAGGCAGGATGGAGGCGTGTATGGTGAAGCCAGAAGTCAAGAAGAAACCGAAGCCGGTGAGAACATTAAGAGCTGGAATAATAATGATAATAATGATAATAACTTGTAAAATATCCCACACACAATGCTGCACAATGTTTCCACACTTCACACACTCAGGTTTCACTGTGTCCTCTTTTTGTTTTCTCGTCTATTTTCAGCCCAAACCTCCTCCTAAACCTGCGGAGGTAAACTCACACCTCTGATGAAGTTAAAATGTGTTAATGATACCATTAGATTAGATAACAGTGACATAACAATATGAGAATAAAACTCCAGGATGTTGCTGCTGATGTTTTTAAAGTAAATGGTGAATTATCTTTTACAGAGGAGGAGAAATGAGGCAGAGAGACCAGAGGGAGCGACTCCCGTGGTTCCTCCACGACCTTCAGACTCTGTGAGTCCAACGTGAAGAGTCTGATCTGTATTCACATCCTCTCCTCATGAATCCCAGACTTTACAGCCAAAGTCCTTACAGGCATACAATACAATATACAACGTCTGTGGTTCAGCCTCCTCTGAACAGAACAGATGTGTTTAATACCAACCTGAAACATCTGGTAACATTTAAGTCGGTCTCTTTCCGTCTGGGCTGTAACCGCTCCACTTTTTCCACTCACTCAGAAAGCAAATATTGATTCCTACCGACCTCTGTTGTTACTGTGACTCTGGCAGCGTCAGTATAGAGATATTTGATTAGATTAAATCAAATCAAATCAACTTTATTTATATGGCACTTTTCATACAATGTAACACAAAGTGCCTCACAGAGGATCAAAACAAAACAAAACAAAACAATACAAAACACCATGAAAACCCCAAACCTCCCACCCCCACAAATATACACACAGATACACAATTACATACACACTCACGCACATGCATAGACATACGGACATACATACCCACACACACAAACATACACACACCCACACATATACCGGTGTGGTAGGCCCCCAGGAGGAAACACTGGAAAATCGAGGGGTTAAAACAGTAAAATAAGATAAAAGGTATAGAAGCTCAAACTG
Organism: Trachurus japonicus; assembly: GCF_045865225.1. Classification (NCBI taxonomy): domain Eukaryota; kingdom Metazoa; phylum Chordata; class Actinopteri; order Carangiformes; family Carangidae; genus Trachurus; species Trachurus japonicus. The sequence continues at coordinate 12,085,243 of NC_140923.1, forward strand.
AAGGAATAAAACAATAGAATGTATAAAATAGACCATAAATAATGACTAAAACATTGAAATAAAACAATAAAATAATAAAACAGGATAAACTAAACTAAAAATTAATATAAAAATAGAATAATAATAAAAAATGTAAGAATAGGGATGAGCTTAAAAATTATAAAGAGTTAAGCGAGTCAGTTAAAAGCCTGATTAAAAAGATGTGTCTTGAACCGCTTTTTAAAAACATCAACAGTCTCTGCGGCCCTGAGGTTCTCTAGCAGGCTGTTCCACCTCCCTGTGTGTTCTAGTTCTAACTTGTGGTATTGTTAAAAGGCCAGCTACGGAGGACCTCAGGGTCCGCGAGGGTTGATAGGGTAAAAGTAATGCAGATAAAGAAGAAGGCCCAAGACCATTAAGACACTTAAAAACTAGTAAAAGAACCTTAAAATCGATCCTGAAGCGCACGGGGAGCCAATGCAGCGATTTTAAAACAGGTGTAATATGCTCCCGCCCTCTGGTCCTCGTCAGCACGCGTGTGGCTGAGTTCTGTAATAACTGTAAATTGTACATGCTCTTTTTAGGAAGACCAGAGAGCAGGGCATTACAATAATCTAAACGACAAGAGATAAAAGCATGCATCAGCACTTCCGTACTGGCCTGAGAGATTAGATGATTTGCACATTATATATACTATATATAAAATGATACAGAGTTTAAACTTTGTATAGAAGAGGTTGAAGCCATAAAAGGCTCATAAAGACCCTCCCCTATATAAACAACAGTGGTCGTCTAAATTGATCCTATAAAAAAAGAAGCAATTCACACACAAAATGAAAGAAAGTGCTACAAGTCTTTGCTAAATAATGGTCTTTGCAGATGTTTCCTAAACGATGATGATGTAATCACTTCAAAATGTATTTTGGTGAAACGGTGAAACACTGGAAGTACAAGCTGCATCTGCTCCTTTAACTTCATCACTCAGTTTTATGACATTATTTACAAAAATCAAAGAGGAAATCAGGAGAATCGGACACTTTAACAGATTTAATTTGCAGAGATTCAACTGATTTTTCTTTTTTTTTCTCTTTCTCCTCCAGGAGCTGAATCACACACAGTACAGGACGAAACGACCTGCTGCAACAAACAATGAGGTATTTACTGGACTGAATAACCTTTATTTAAGTTTTATTAAATACTGTATAGATCATCTGAGACAAGACAAGAGTGTGTGTTGTGTGTTTAGGAGCATAATTAAGTGATTTAATTATTTCATGCCTGGGTTTTCTTCTCTTTTTTTCTACACCTGGTGGATTATTGTGTATTGTCTCGCTCCTTCCTCTCTGTCAGGCCGATGGAAACTTAACACAAAGGGAAACAAAAGAGAAATCGTTGGACACTCCTGTGGTTCCTCCCAGACCCACAGAACAGGTACAACACCCTGTGATGCGTTCAGGGGTCAGCTCCGCTTACACACACACACACACACACACACACACATTTCTGAGCCTTAAAGGGATACGCCAACATATTTTTTTCGTGTGTCTTGCCTCACTCCTGAGTCCATGACAAGCAGATAGATACCATCCTTTCGACTGTGCGTGCAGTAACAAGGGAGATAGAGCCGAATCGCCGTAATTAGCTTAGCTCAAACACTGGAAGTGTATGGGTAGTGTTAGCCTGCCTCCTACCTAAAGTCATCAGAGAAACTCTTCAGCAACTCTAAACGGATCGATCTTGGTCTCAGAGCTGACAAAACTCTCCGGTAAGGCATCTTGAGCGGTCAAATGCCGGTAACGGGACCAGATCAGTCAAAACGGAGGGTTCAAACAAAGACGGTTTATTTTGGTTCAAGCTAGCTACATCGAGGGTAGGTTAGCTTCCTATTTCAAAGTAAAAGCACAAATTCTATCGTCATGGTTTTCTGTATGTAAAGGGGAAACGGGTGTTTTATTTTGTGAAAGTAACCGGAAGTGCGTTGGTCACAACGGCTAGCTTGAGTAGCGCCGAATTCGTCCGAACAAAATTGTAAAACAGCTGGTATTTAGACAAATTAAAGGTGCAATATGTAAGAATGTGGCCAAAAACAGTTACTGCAGTCAAATTCAAAACACAATGATCTGGTTTTTTCTCCCAGCCGTAGCAGCAGCTCAGTGGAAGCAGATCGGAGGCTGAAACGCCACTGACGCCGCCGACTGGGAGAGAGGGCTAGGTGGCACAACATGTAAACACTAAATTCAAAACATAAACATGATTTGCAGTCTGCAAAAAAAGATTTTTAATGCGAATACTCTGGCTGTACTATTGTTGTTGGTGAGTTCATCATGTTATATGAACATTATTCCTGAGTCTCTGTGACATATTAGGAGGATTTTACGGCCAGTTGCTTTAGATTTCTTACATACTGTACCTTTAACGACACACTGCTGATCTAAACGGCTACTTTCTCTCCTAAAAATGTTTGAAATGTTGATAGAGTGATATATTTACAGAGTTTAGAGCTAAAATTAAATCAGTTTCTGACTGTGGGTAGGAGGCAGGCTAACACTACCGCTAAGCTAATTACGTGCGATACGGCTCTATCTCCCTTGTTACTGCACGCACAGTCGAAAGGACGGTGTCTATCTGCTGGTCATGGACTCTGGAGTGAGGCAAGACACGAACAAAAATGTTGGTGTATCACTTTAAATCTACATATTAGAGTTTCCTACATAAGTGAGTTTTGTTTGTTTCCTGCTGGGAAATTGAACTTGAAGTGCGTCGGCTTCGACCCTCAGTCGCTGTGAGAAGAGTTTACAGTAAAGAACCGACCTGAGCTACTGCAGCTCTCATGTTTCCCTGCTGCTCTGATCAGCTGTCGTTGTTTTTCACACAGGAGCTGAACGCCACGGCCAGATACAGCCAGCGCAGGAGGCCGCAGACTGAGAACACACAAGTACGCAAACACACACGCACATACACACACACACACACACACACACACATAACATAATACCTATTTTTTTTTTTATCCCTGTGCATCGTGTCACTGTCCTTCCTCTTCCTCCTCAGAGCTCCAGAGACAACGACCAGCCAGGAGCTGCAGAAGATGAACTGGACTTCAAACAGGTAGAAGAAGCTCCAGTTTCCACCTTTTAACCACACAAACAATACAATATATCTTCCTCTAATCTGAGAGGAGTTACAAACATTGACACCTTTAAACGTAGGCTAAAAACCCATCTTTTTAATCTGGCTTTTATGCTATAGTCTCACAGTGATTTTATTCTATTTTACAGTTTTATACTCTTTCTTATTGTTATCTTTCTCCTATTTCTATCCTGCATTTTATTCTATTCTGTTTTATAAAATTGTATTGTTGTTAAAAGTTGTTATTTTTTTCTTGTTGTTTTTAATCTTCGTGCATTAGTCTCCTTGCTTTTCTTGTTTTACCTCCTATATATATATATATATATATATTTGTTCAGTCAAAATGTAAAGCACTTTGAACGACATCTATTTGCTTTGAAAGGTCCTATATAAATAAAATTTGATTGATTGATTGATAACAATTTGCATTTGTTACTTCGTTGCAGAATAACCCCTCGGTCCTGACCGGACTGTTTCGGCGGAGCCAGAAAGAGAAACCACCGACCTTCACTGTGAGAGAAACACACCTGCATGTTTCATCTTGTAAAGCTCCTATCGTATTCAGTAAGATGGGAGGTTAAGAAAACAAAGAAACACTACACTTCCCATAATGCACCTCTCTGTCTGAACCTCCCTGCCTGATGAATTACACATGTGTTTCCACCTGTGATCCACAGACAGGAAGATCGTCTCAAAGCTCAAACAGAGATTAGAAAAATAGACGTAATGTGTGACACTCTGTGATTGTGTGTCTGTACTTTGACCCACAGCAACAACACAACAACAACAACAACATCTATGTTCATGCACACACTGATAAACATCTGCTGTTATAAGCAGTTAAACAGACACTGCACAGACCGCGGTGCTTTATTATGTTAAACTTTATCACAAGACACACAATACAAAAACAGACAACACAATACATGAATACTTCTAATAAATTATGATGAAAGCTAAAAGTTCATATTTAATAACATTCAAAAAATAGACATTTCTAAAAGGATAGACAGTCTACACATCAATCTGTACATACATTATTAAATACAGCTCTGGAAAAAATTGAGACCACTTCAAAATGATCAGTTCCTCTGGTTTTACTATTCATAGCTATGTGTTTGAGTAAAATGAACACTTTTTGTTTCATTCTATAACCTACTGACAAAATTTCTCCCAAATTGGAAATAAAAATATTGTAATTTAGAGCATTTATTTGCAGAAAATGGCAACAGGTCAAAATAACAAAAGAAGTTCTGGTGTTTTCAGACCTTGTAATGCAAAGAAAACAAGTTCATATTCATTTTAAAACAACACAACACTACTTTTTCAATTTAGGAAGAGTTTAGAAATCGAAATTGGTGGAATAATCCCAATTTTTAATCGCAGCAGCGTTTTTTTAACATTTATTTATAATCTTTCTTCCTCATTAAATATGACTTGGTTCAGGTGATCAGCTAAGTAGAGTGAGGTGCTTGTGTTGGAGTTCAACAGACACTGAATCGATGGCTGCTACATGTAGAGAAGCTGGTTTATTAAGAACTTTTTGGAGTAGTGGTCTCTTTATTTTTTACAGAGCTGTATGTTATATGTGTTTTGACAATAAGATGCAGGTAAATGTCAGAATTTAAGTACAAGAAATCAGTAATGATGAGGATTAAATGTGTTTATATAAAGAGATGTTTAGAGGCTGACTCAGCTGAACTGGTTTCTGGAGGCAAACAGGTGTGTGTGGGAAACGCCAGCGTGTGTGTGTGTGTCAGGTGTAGGTGTGTCTGCTGATGTCAGGCGTTCACATCAGCACCTCAAGTGAAAGGACAAGATGAGATGATTAATACAATGACACACACACACACAGAGCAGAACAGTGTGTGTGTGAGTTTATTTTCTGTTGTTAAGTCTCAGTTTGTTTGATTTTCTCAGAGTTACGTGTTTGACGACGGCGACCGAGAGGAAAAAACTGGCGACGCCCCGATCCAACAACCTGCTGGCAGCAAACCGGTGAGAAAGAGTGTGTGTGTGTGTGTGTTTATATACTGTATATGTGTGTGTGTGTGTGTGTGTGTGTGTGTGTGTGTGTTGGATGTTACCAGCTGGTTTGTGACATGTGACTGTGGTCGACAGGGCGGTCTGAAGGGCGTCATGAAAGGTTTGCAGTTAAAGTCGTCACCAAAGGTACGAAGCTGCTGCTTCACTGTTGTCATGGTGACGGCTTCTTCTTCTTTGGATTCTTCTTCCTTCTTTTTCTTCTTCTTCTTCTTCTTCTTCTTCGTTTTCGTCTTTGATTATTGAGTTTGAGTTTATTTCGATCAGCAGCACATCAAAAAAAACAAAACAGTAACACATCCCTCTAAGAGGCTGATCGAAAGGGTCAGGGCTGAAGCTACTAGCTTATAGATGCCCTAACCTTTAAACCATACATGTAAATATATGTATATACAGTGCTATATGCCATATACACACACCTACATGTACATACTCAGCAAATACCAAGCAAAAATAGACATTTAACATTAGTCCCATAAATCCTTCCCCACCTTCAAGACTGTATCTTTCCAGTCCAAAGATGTTTTGTTCTTAAAATTGTGAACAACATCAATAATTTCATTTTTATCTGTCTCTGGCTGGATTCCTATCTCCATTTAATTTTTCAGCACCTCCCCCTTGAGGAGGATTTTTTATTTTTTATTTTTTTTAAGTATATTTTTTGGCTTTTTGCCTTTTATTGATAGTACACAGTATAGATAGACAGCAAAGAGGGAGGCAGAGAGAGGGGGAATGACATGCAGGAAAGGTCTGCCCGACACAGGATTCGAACCGGGGACGCCTGCGTTGAGGACTGTAGCCTCTACATGGGGCGGCCGCTTTAACCACTACGCCACCCACCGTCCCGTTGAGGAGGATTTATTTCCTTTGCCAGTTGGGGCTCCACATTCACAAAGAAATTGTTAAAGCCATCTACCAGATCATTTTTATCTGTGATTATTTTACCATTCTTCTTGTTCTTGTTCTTGTTCGTCTTCTTCTTCGTCTTCACTCAGTGTGTGGTGGCTTCATGGTGGAGGAGGAGCTCTGCTGCTTGGGTTTATCTCATCTTGGAGATGTTCAGATGTTTTTTTAATTTAACTTGTGGTTTAGTTTCTGTGACACATGAAGCAGTGTTGTTGTTGTTGTTGGTTGTATATTGTGAATTATACGACGTGTTGTTGAGTCGAATTCTTCTTGAATCTCTTCTTTTAAATCCTCCTCCCTTTTCCTCGTCGGACGATTCCAGTGTTTGTAAGTTGTGTAAATGTTGGAGGTTGTTCATCATAAAAATAACCTGCTTCATATTTCTAGTCCAACAGAGAAATCCACATGTTGAAATCACACATTTATCTAACAGATGCTGATGTTGTCTGGAAGCATCTGTGTGAATGATGAGATGATGACCTGTCATTTGTGGCGCCCAGATGTTGCTCAGCTGCACCGTCATTTCTCAGCTTTTTTTTTTATTGTCTTGTTTAGTGTTTAGTTCTTCTCCTTCTGTCCTTTTCTCTCTCTCATCTCTACTGTCGACTCATAAATAAATAAAGACACAAATTACCCAAGAAAATCAAAATAAATCAATAAGAAAATCACAGATAGTGTGTAAAACCTGCAGCTTTCACAGCCGCACATGTTCAATTGGTTAAAGTGGTGGACACTTGTTTCCTCATGCATCTTATTTGTCCTGACAGAGTTGAAGCTTTTTATAACCTCGTTTTTAAAACATCTTCTGTTCCACCTGTTGTAAATTTAATTTGATATAACACATCTCATAGTGAGGTCAAAGGTCGGAGGAGGTTCCTTCTTGACCCTGGAAACAGTTTGAGATCACAGTTGTGCATTGATTTATATACAGTAGATTCAGTTTGTTTGTCGACTCCTCCCTCAGCCCAGCAGCAGAGATCCCAGTCCGACTCCCGGCGCCGAGGACGGAGCCTCGGAAAAAGAAGAAACAACAGAAAAAAACAAGCAAGAAAAAACCGCAGAGGCCAAACAGGTGAGAGACGAACGGCAGCGACTCGTCTTATCAAACCACAGTTCTGCTTCTCCAAACTCAACACAAATGTCTTAGACTCAGTGTTTCTGTGTTTACGTGACGATATCTTTGCAAAATAAATGACAGAGGAGCAACATGGCTTTTATAAATAGAGTCGACGCACTAAACTAGATTCTCTTGTTTTATATAAAAAGAAACATTTGTGTAAACTTTCACTTCTCCTCGTTCCTCCAGGACTTCGGAGGTCTGATCGCTGGGATGTTCAAGAAAACACCCAAAGATAAAACTCCTGCACTGACGGTAAAATCCTCATCACCATCTGCTGTTCATCTAAAATCTACATTTCCAGTTTCTATCGTCGTCTTCTTCTTCAGCCTGTTGACTCACTGGTGCGTTCACTGACAGGTCAGCAGAGCGGACAGCGATCCGGAGGATGAAGAGGAAGAGGAGAAAACATCTGAACCGGCCTATGTGAGTCCTGTTTTCATGGCTTCAGCAAGTGAAATGGATTTTATATAAACAGAAACTACGCAGTGTTTTAACATGAGCAGGGCCGGCCCTAGGATGTTGGTGGCCCCCTAAACAAGGTTTTTGTTTGTGGCCCTGCACTCTAAGCGCAAACACCAAATCACTGGTTAAAACTGAATACAGACGTGTTTATGCCCTCGGAGGTTTGAGGCCATTTTCTCGACTTTTACATATTTTCTTAAACTTATCTTTTTAAGATACTTGCAGATGTAACAATACTCATGTGTTTTATGTCTAAATATTAGAACCTCCGCTGTAAGCACACTGAGGCCAGTTTGTCCTAGAACACTGTAGAAAGAAATAATTTAGGACAAATGCTGGAAATTTGAGGTCTGCTTTTTGAAAAAAATCAAATCCCTTGTGAAAACACTCCTTCAGTCATGAGAATGAACTGTTTTGGTGCTTGAAATAGGATATGAATACAGTAATAGATACGTGTAGAAAACAAGTCTAAAATGACATTTTGTAAGATTGTTTTTTGAGCACAAATGTTGTCATTCTGCCGTTCTATTTTCACCAAATGTCTCAAATGTGAGATAAAAGAAGCTGAATATTGACTTCACATTACATATAAAGCTCATAGCTGCACGTGCAGACCTCAGGATGTTTAAATGACTTGATGAACCCCGGTACCTTTCTTTTTTTTTAAAGTATATTTTTTGGCGTTTTTTGCCTTTTATTTGATAGCACAGTAGAGATAGACAGGAAAGGGGGAGGCAGAGAGAGGGGGAACGACATGCAGGAAAGTTCTGCCCGACGCGGGATTCGAACCGGGGACGCCTGCGTTGAGGACTGTAGCCTCTACATGGGGCGGCCGCCTTAACCACTGCGCCACGCACCGCCCCACCCCGGTACCTTTCTGATCATGTGGCCCCCCACCTAACGGCTGTGGCCCTAAACAACCGCATAGAGGGTTTATGCCAGGGGCCGGCCCTGAACATGAGGAAGAAAAAGAGCTTCTCATTGTTTATTTCAGTGTCAACATAACACACAACCTAAAAATCTTCATCATTATGTTTTTGCTCGTGTCTTTAAAGGAGAGAGGAAACTTCTTCTCCGGCATCCTTAAAAAATCCACCAAACCAGCGGACGAGACGCCTGCACAGGTGAGGTGGCAAACATTTCCTCTTGCTTTTTAAAGAAAAACTACTTTGAAAAAGTTAAAATAATAAGATAAGATGCACTATAAGTGTCTCCACAGGGAAATCAGCCTTGTGTAACAGTTGCAATGCAGTTCTTCAGCAACAGCAACAATATTGTTCACGCTAAAAGTAAATGTTGCATGAGAAACGTTGCAGATAAAAAGGTTGTGTGTTAAAAATGCTGCACAAATACACAAAATATTTCTCCCTCCTGCTGTGCACAGTGTTTAGTTATTTATTTTTATTTGAAAATCTAATTAGAAGATATACCATCTCGTTTTCAAGGGCTTCCTCAAAAATGTAATATCAGACAGCAGCAACAAGCTCTAAATAAATAAATAAATACATAAATAATAGTAACTTATTATAAGACAATCTAAGGACACACACATAAACATGACACAACACATAAAGGCTCTCCCAACAATCTCAAACTAAACCTACTACATCAGTTACAAATGTCAACAGGAGGAAAAAGAAAGAAAAGAGAAATGTCTAACATGAGTAAACCTGATAAAATGTTAATAAATAAATAAATAAACACTGAGCCTTTTGCAAAATAAACTTTTGCGTTTTAATAATGAAGCTTCAGCAAAACAAGGAATACAAAACAGCAGCAGAAAGGAAATGAGCAACAGCGAGCCTCGCTACGGCTAACGTCGGCTTTAGACAGAAACAGGATTTTTGGATTTATTATAAAGTCGTTAAATGTTGTTTCTGTTCATTTCCCGTCATCACAGGAGAATCTGAGCGCTCAGCGAGAGCTGTCGGCCAGCAGCGACAGTCTGTCTGAAGGCAGCAACAAGGTGAGTGATTACAGACACAGACACAGACACACAACAGACTTAGAGCGCGGCGCTGACCCGACCTTGACCGGGATAAATCCTCCAACGTGTGTGTGTGTGTTTCAGGAAAAAGGAGGAATATTCAGCGGGATGTTCAAGAAGACTCCGAAGTCTGCGGACGCTGCTCAGGCTGACGAGGTGATGAAGACGTTTAAAACAGTGTGAATCTATTAATGAAAGACTGAGCTCCTTTATGGTTTTCAGCCTCTCCTTTAAAGGGATAGTTCAACATTTTCGTTACCTTTAATTGTTGGTGCAAGCTATTTTTAGAACGGCGGAGCAGAGCCATGAGCTGCTCAGAGCTACGCTACGGAGGCTCATTATGGGATTTCTTGGTTTCCCTCATCAAACTCATCAAATACACAATCCAACAACTCCACAACGCTCTGGTGGACAAGTTGTGAGCTGCACATTCACCACGCTATGAGATAATAACACAACGTTACCAGACAGAGTTGTTTTAGAGGGAAATTCATGCAAAACCACTGATGCGCGTTGCCTTCAGGGGCAGTTTTTCAGCAAGCAGACTCTGTATTTAAACAACTCTGTCTGGTAACGTTGTGTTATTATCTCATAGCGTGGTGAATGTGCAGGTCACAACCTGTCCACCAGAGCGTTGTGGAGTCGTTGGATTGTGTATTTGATGAGTTTGATGAGGGAAACCAAGAAATCCCATGAGCCTCCGTAGCGTAGCTCTGAGCAGCTCGCGGCTCTGCTCCGCCGTTCTAAAAATAGCTTGCACCGACAGTTAAAGGTAATGAACCTGCTGCTAAAACTATAGGGGTTATGGAAATGGGCCAATTTGCCAAAATGTTGAACTATCCCTTTAATGTTTATAGTGTTTTGAGTATTTCTTATTTATTCTGTATAGGATGTGAGGATTGTTGCCAAACCTAATCTACAGTAAATCAGAATCAGAAACAGAAATGTTTTTATTTCCAGTAAAGCAGAGCAGTAAAGGTCAGTTTACAGCTCACTGGATGAAGGAAGAAGACTTTATTCCGAACATGTGAAAATAACATAATAAAAGAAGAAGCAGAACAAAACAAATAGTTTAGACAAGAGTTACAACTAAAAAAACAAAAAAGGAAAACACTAACATGTCGGAAAAGCAGCAAGAAGAAGCATGAATTTATTTAATCCTGCTTCTCCACTTCTCAATAATGAGCCCCCATGTTCACAGCTGATAATCTTTTACTTTCAAATATTCACCTGTTGCTATAAAAATGTATTTGCCTTTGTACACTTTTACAAAACCATAGAAAAACAAGTGATCTAATGAATCTAATGAACAAGTAAAGAAACAGTGTGAGAGAGGTGACGTCTTCCTCCCTGTTCTTCATCAGCGCCGTGTGTTTGTGTTTCAGGACCGGCGCTCTCTGCACGACGATCTGTCCGGCAGCTCCGATAATCTGACCGACACTTCAAAGGTGAGTTCAGACGGATTCCTGCGTCAGGTGACGGGATTATGACGCAACAGCTGCTCACAGTGCGGATTTAATTTAATCAGGGTTCTTACGGATCCTTTCAAAGGCATTGAATTCATTCATCTAAAAACAAGGCCTTAATTGGCATTAAAATGTCTTAAATAAATTTTTCAGAGGTCTTAAAAATGTTAACTCTTGGTAAGTGGTATTTTATGATTATAATTAGTCTCAAATCTCAAAATAATTGGTAACATTCCGACATAGAGAAGTTAGTGGCGGCCGTCAACGCTAAATTTCTCACCGCCACCAGCTCCGAGTCAGTTTTTTTTTTCAGACTTTTTATGCATTTATTTTGGAAGGACAGCTGCGGAAAACTCGCTCAAGTTTGTAGTTTTCACCAAAGTCCGTACTTTTAATGGAAACACACAGAACTCAAATTTCTTTTAATGCGCATTCATCTATCTTATCTTATTTCCCAGTTATTTGAATCACTTTGGATGGAAACAAACAGTACCGACGAGCAAACGTGTCCTTTTTAGTTCATCATCTCCTCTCCACAACTACACAGCTGTTAAATGATGTCACTCACTCACTCATAGCCCCCCCCCAATCATTCATGTAGCAGTCACTTTACCTTGGACCACATAGGAAAGTGGGTAAAATTGTCCCTAACCCTATGTAATTGATGTGGTGACGTTTTTCTTTCTTTTTTTTCTTCTTTTTTCTGCATTTGTGTTTATTGTGAAAGTCGGTCTTAAATTTCATTTCAAGTGGCATTAAAAACGTCTTAAAAAGTCTTAAATTAAACTTGGCTTAAGCTGTAGGAACCATGTTAATTTACTGTAATTACGTCTGCCATCACCAGGAAAAAGGAGGATTTTTCAGCGGGATTCTCCGAAAATCTCCCAAGATTCCCGGAGAGGGGACACCTGGGCAGGTAACGTGGTTTGGAAATTAAGTTTTTAGAGCCTCAGAATTGTGAAAGTCTGGATACACTTTGTTGTTTTTGAGCCAAAGTTGTACATAAATGCATTTTACTGCAGTTCAGTGAATGTGTTTTTCAGTTTTAATCAAATAAAACTGAAGTGAATTTTACCAGGAGGCAAAAAGACGCTGCTACACATGTTATTTATGTTCTGACATGTTCGGTTGTACTTTATCATGTCAGTTAAAGGCATTATAGTACATGCATATTGTGCACACTTACACTTAATTAACTTATTTTACTCGTTTTGTCTTTTCATAGTTCAGCATCTACAGTTTGTTTCCATTATTTCTTAGACACAAAATGCATTTTTTCCGATTTTTATTAGGTGAAAATAGTTCTTTCTGCAACAGTTTGCCTCTTGATACAGATTTTATTACATGAGGTGAATTTGAGGAAGTGCTCTGTTGTCGATTTGCTTATCTGAAATAATCATAAAACATCATCACGTTGTCGTCACCTCTTCTCGTGTGTCTGTGTCTCAGGACAAAGAGTCGCTGCAGACGGAGGCGACAGGCGGCGCTGAGTCGCTCTCTGAGAGCAGCAGCAGCAGCAAAGTACGAGGTTTACACTTCACTACGCCACTAACATCTCATCAGGTCATAAAGCAGATTTCATGTTTTTAAACTGAGGCAACGATAAGCTCAAAGAGTTTGTGTGTTTGTGTGTGTGTTTGTGTTTGTGTGCCAGGAGAAAGGAGGAGTTTTCAGTGGGATGTTCAAGAAATCTCCCAAACTGTCTGAAGGCCCTCGACTGGAGCAGGTGGCGTGTTTACAAACTCAACCGAAGCTTTTTAACCCTTGTGTTATGTTCACATTTTGGACCCTTTGGAACTGTTCGGGTCAAATTGACCTGGAACATTATTGTTGGTTTTAAAAGAAATATAGAACTAAATATTTACATAAAAAAACTCCAACATATATTTTCTTTATCTCAGTTCCAAACAATATAGATAACATACATGATCACATTTAACAATGGAAGTGTCATTCGTTTTTTGTGATAAAGTTATAATGTATGTAAAAAATCCACTATAGTAAAGCCTTGGGTAGCATAAATCATGTTTATCCATGAAAAATAGAAATGAAACAATGTTTTCATTGATATTTATTATTTTGAACAGATATTTTCAATTGATTTTCACAAAAACAGGTGACAGATAACAATGGAAACATGAGAACTGTGTGTGTGTGTGTGTCTCTGTGTGTCTGTGCGTGCGTTTGTGTGTCTGTGTCCATGTAAGTGTGTGTGTCTCTGTGTGTGTGTGTGTGTGTGTGTCTGTCTGTCAGTCAATGTATTTCATCCGGGTCAAATTGACCTGAACATCCTATGAAGGACATAAATGCGTAGGGGAGTCGAGTTGTAAAAAAAATTCAGGGGGGATGGTCAATTATTTTCACCTTTAAAAAAAAAGGGGGGGGGGGGGGGTGATTCATGTAAATTCGATATCAAAACAAAACAAGTTTATTTGAATTTTTTTATTTGTGCCCTCAGATTTTATTATTTCTTTTATTCAACATGCGTAGGCCTACTCTCTAATGATGAAATAATGAGGGCTGTAAATCTATTAAAATATTTAATCCCGATTAATCTCATGAATGTCATAGTTAACTCAGAATTAATCGCAAATTAATCGCACATTTTTATCTATTATAGCCTAAATATCCCTTGAATTATCATTTTAATACTTTTATCAACATGGAAAAGTGGATAGGCTTGATTTGTGCAAATGTTTTTTAATCAATAGATCAATTTTTAATCAATAGATTTTAAAAAATTTACGCCGTTAAAATTGATTTGACAGCCTATAATTATTTTTTTTTTATTTTAATGTTTATTTTGCAGGGACGATACATACAACATTGCCACAAAGAATGAAAAATGCGATGCATACAAGACGTCTAGCTTCAGCTAATTTGCAGTCTTTGTCCCTGGTCGGGCTAAAGAAGGATAAAAGATACTGAATACCGTTACAATAAGTGCAATAATACAAATACAGTGAATAATACAGTGAATAGTTATCATGAATAAATAAACACAGCTACAAAATTTACATTAAGAAGTTGCACAAATTAAATACATTAAACATTAGTAGAATGCTGTATCGACAGTGACTTGAGAGAAGTTAATGTTCACATTTCTGCTGCTGCTTAAGCCAATGTTTAGCTTTAGCACTAAACATCTTTAATTCTGTTTGGGATTTGATATCTGGTGGTAAAGAATTCCATAGGTGTGTACCCAGCACTGAAAGGGATGATTGACCGAATGTTGTCCTGCATCTTCGAATTTTACAGTTTTGCTTGCTCATGCTCCTTGTCGTTGTCCCACAGTTGTCTGACTTACAAGTTATATGTCCAACATTTAATGTAAAAAGGGGAGGGGTGGAGAGGGGGGGATGGCATTTTTTCAGGGGGGATGATTTTGATTGTTTTTATTTCAGGGGAGATGCCATCCCCCCCTCATCCCCCCTCAACTCGACTACTGGGGGGTACAGGGGGTACAGGGGTATTGTAGCATATCATGTCAATATATTTTTTTTCTTTCACATAAAATAAGCCAAGGCCATGGATTTTCAGGTCGAAAAGTTGTATCCTTGAATATTTTTTCTTTTAGTAAAAATTTGAAACGGGTCAATTTGACCTGAACACCACATAAGGGTTAAATCAGTTATTTAGTAAAATTATCTTCTTTCTACAGAGGTTTTTCTTCTTTCTTATGTAACATTTAATGCTCTTGATTGAAAACTATGCGGCTCTGCAGAAATTACGTCACTTAGACACATGTAGAGTCCACACCTCCCCCTCTCTGTCTGGATTCATGCCTGTGGTTGTGGTTGTGTGTGTGTGTGTGTGTGTGTGTGTGTGCGTGTGTGTGCGTGCTCAGCCAGTTTTCATGTTCCCACACGTTTGGTCACATTTTTGTGTTGTGTTCAGGCTGGGGAGTCGCTGCGTGGGGATCTCTCCGTCAGCTCTGAGAACCTGTTGGAGAACAAGGTGAGTCCGAGTCCTCGTGACTGAAACCACATGAGTCACACACACGCTGCAGCTCGAGTCGCCGCAGCTCCGTCGTGTCGTGTCGGGTGGAGGTCACGCTACTAAGGTTTCTTTGTTTTTTTGTTTTGTCGTCATCGTCGTCTCTTCTCTGTGCAGGAGAGAGGAGGCGGTTTGTTCAGCGGCCTCCTCAAGAAGACGCCCAAAACATCTGCAGAGGTAACAGCTGTTCAAACACAAGCGGAGGTCACATGTAGAGAATAATCACTTATGATATGAATAATCAATATAATCTGTAGAAACCAGGAGCTTTTATTGTGGCGGGACTCTGTGAACTGACAACAAGATGATTAAAATCTCCTCATTCTGCTTTTAATCATTTGAATTAAATTAGATTTAAATTGATATCAAATTTAAAACACATCACAAAACTCTTCTCAGAGCGGCGTCTCAGCCTGTTTCCTCACAGACAATACAATTCATGTATCATCTGATCAATATATCATCATAGAAAATATAATAATCAATCATTTTACTTTGGAAATACCATTTATTGTACTTACATGCAGCCCTTTACAACAATCCTTTTGGTGAACCAAAGTGCTTTACAATAGATAATAAATAAAAAGGAATAAGTAAAAAACAATAAAAGCAATAAAATAGAACAAAATAAAAGTGTCACCACGTTTCTGGTTATTAAAAGCCATCCTAAATAAATAGGTTTTTAGTTTAGATTTGAAGAGGCCCAGGTCAGAAATAAGACGCGTTTCGGCAGGGAGCTTATTCTAGAGCTAACAATGATAACGTATTATAATACCTGACCTTATAAATCATGATAAAATGCTTTATAGTTTATAGCATTATGATCATTTGTGAGTGTTTATAACAATAGTTATACAGTGCTATAACTGCATTATAACTCTTTATAAGTATGGTCATAATGCGTTATAGAGATAGGCGTCAAATAAGGTGCAGTTAAGAGCTTGAAAAACAAACATTAAAAGTTTAAAATCAATTCTATAAAGGACGGGAAGCCAGGGAAGGGAGTTAAGAACAGGAGTGATGTGATGTCTCGTCTGTTAGTGTTGGTTAAAAGACGAGCAGCAGCGTTTTGCACAAGTTGAAGGCGCCAACATAAAGTGCATCGCAGTAGTGTCATCTGGAACTGATTAGAGCAGCGGTGGCCGACCAGCCAGGGTCTAACAGCCAAACTTTTTACGGTGGTACTGCAAAGAGCCACGTTATATACATGTAGGCTCACACGCAACCAAGTGCCTGTTTTATATAATTAATCAAAATGTATAAGATGAAAAAAATAAAACAAACCTTCACTCAGCTCGTTATGACTGAATAGAAAATATTCGGTCAACATCTACCACCTGTAAAAGATGAGATTAAAGGGATAGTAGCATTTTTTTAAAGTGGGGTTGTATGATCTACAAATAGCCCCTAAGTACTTTAATTGCAGTAGAAGACTCTCTGCACTCCTCCCGTTAGCAACGCCAGCCCATAATAGCCCTACCCAGAGATTTACAACATACAGTGTTGTGAATGGACCCAAAGAAACGGCCTATTTTCGCGGCCTAAAAGAGGTTTTACGTGAAAAAAAATACACAGTTCCATTGTTCGCTATAATATAATTTTTCCAGCCCTTCAAAGTGCAGGAAAAACACAGTTTTTATTTGGACCTAACCAACTCATGTATCCCTCCGCCCAGGGTTAGCGCCCGCCGATCAGCAATTGGTTAGGTCCAAATAAAAACTGCGTTTTTCCTGCACTTTGAAGGGCTGGAAAAAATTATATTATAGCGAACAATGCAACTGTGTATTTTTTTTTTCACGTAAAACCTCTTTTAGGCCGTGAAAATAGGCCGTTTCTTTGGGTCCATTCACAACAATGTATGTTGTAAATCTCTGGGCAGGGCTATTATGGGCTGGCGTTGCTAACAGGAGGAGTGCAGAGAGTCTTCTACTGCAATTAAAGTACTTAGGGGCTATTTGTAGATCATACAACCCCACTTTTAAAAAATGCTACTCTCCCTTTAAAGCATCTTCACCACCTGATTGACTAACAGCTGATGATTCATCCTCTCTGTCACCTGTTCTCTGTTTTTAACCTGGTTTCTTGCAGCTAAACAATAAACAACATGTGAGCGTGACTCATCATGTTCCTCCTCGTACTCGTACGACTGGAGTTCAAACTTCAAAAAGGAAGTTTCCGTCTCTCACTCGCAGTTTCTGAGCGTTTTTATTTCTTGTTTCAGGAGAATCTGTCGTCTCACAAAGATCTGTCGGCGAGCAGCGACAGTCTGTCTGAGGCCGCCGGCGCAAAGGTCGGTGAGGTCATAAAAACACGGCACAGCATCTCTGGAAATCCATCTGCCGCACAGTTTTATAATATGATGATATCTCACTTTTTAAAGATCAACATGTTTGAGATATATCTGAATATTCATGTTGTTTAGCTCGAGCAAGAAGAGCAGTTTCCTCTTTGTGCTTTTTATGTTTTGAATGTTTTATAAATGAAGGAAGTTCAGGAGATATTTTTTATTTAATCTGATCGAAACAATGAACCAATGAAGGTCAAAGAAAAAGAGAAGCTGTGAGGAAAACATTCTCCTTGTTTGTGAGAGCAGATAGAAGCGGTCGCTCAACTGAATATTATTCAGCAAATACTATTGATGATTGGATTTAAGTTATTTTTTATGTAAATGGGACAAAACTTCTCGGATTTCAGCTTCACAATCCTGAAGATTAAACTGAAAATCTTTTGCTTTCGTACATAAAAAGTTTCACCGTTTCTATTATTGATCAAACAAATCAACTGATGACTGAGAAAATAACAATAGTGGCCTCATGAGACGTCTTTTTATTTACTCATGTATTCTGCATTGATTGTGTTATGGTACAATGCATCGTGAAACATAATAAGACATCTATAGTTATGTTTTTTCATTATTGCATGTATCATTATTGTTTGCATTATTCATTCATTTACAGTATGTCTTTTTCCTTTCCTTCTTATAGTCCCTGTATAGTCACTCAGTTGATTGTTACTTTTGATTATTCCTTATTTTCTTGTCTTTATTTGTAACAAATTTGGACAAGTGTCATGTAAGCCCTTCTGGGTTTCATACCTCCCCTTCGCACATACCAATCATAATAATTAGTGTGAATGCTGGAAGCATTCACACTATTGTTATTCGGTTCGGCCATTTTCTGCCTTTCTTCGTCATGTAACTAGTCCTTCATACTTCGTGCTATTTCAACAATTCAAATATCAAAATGTTCAGCCTTTTCAGGACAGGTGTGCTATGTCTTTTCTCTTTTCAACTATTCAGACTTTTTGCAATATTCAACTATTTCTGATTTTTTTTCCCCATAGGGAATGCATTGGAACAGTCTTGAAACTCTTCAAATCTTCTTACTTCTTTCAGCCTTTAAAGCGTCCACATACTTTCAGCTAGAGACTTCATTCAAATTCTGAGCTGTAGATAAACTTCTAATGTATTCATCCTGTATTTACAACTTTTTCATAGCTTGTACCGTTTTTGAGATAAATCCTTTAAAAGCACATGAGGATTTCTGACAAATTTCACACTTTCAATGAGTGTGTATGGGGTTGGGTCAGAGTGAGTGACATCATCGTTAGAGTGAGAGGGATCGAAAAAACATTCAGGATTTTTTCTGGATAAATTGCCAGCACGGCCACAAATTAAACTCTAGACACATGATTTCCTCACTGGTTTGTAGCCACACTTGTCGTGTCTCATTTAATGTGCTCAAAACAGCAGACAGACTTACAGAATTGTCTCAATGAGCCTAATTGTGCAGCTAGACCCGCTCCAGTGGCTCATCCACTTCAATATAAAAGTAGGAGCTGATTTTTTTAGAAAAGCAGAAATGCCCCCCTTTTCTACCTTGCGACCCTGAGAAAAGTTTTTGCCCTACAAACATTTAATGCACATCAATGTGCTCAGGAAGGTCTCCTTGCCCCAATTCAGCATGGTTCAGCATTGGGTTTCAGCATTCACACGCATGTTCCGTTAGGAAATGCTGTTTCTAGTTGTTCATACTATTTTAAATGATATGTTCGTGCAAAATAAATAAATAAATAAATTTTAAAAAGTCAAGTATAAAACATTATAATAAAATCCCACGTTCTTTGTGTTTCAGGAGAAAGGAGGTGCGTTCAGCGGCATGTTCAAGAAGTCGTCCAAACCTGCAGACGTTCCTGCAGCAGATGACGTAAGAAGAATCTCTCTCTCAGCCGTGTTTTACATCTGTGATGAGAAAATCGCTGGTTTGAATCCCAGAAAACTCTCGATTTAGCAAAAGTCCCGCGCCTCCAGATCCTCAGCCTGTAATAAACTTTTAACTGTTTCCAGGACAAATCGATTCAGGACGAGGAGCTGTCGGGGAGCGAAGGTCTGTCTGAGAACAACACCAAGGTGAGACTCTTTGTTTTTATTTAATTATGTAATTAATTGATTGATTAATCCTGATTAATTTGAATGTTTCTTTCCAGAGAGCTCACTCATGTTTTAATGTTTCAGGAAAAAGGAGGAATATTTAGTGGAATATTCAAAAAGCCGACCAAACCTGCCGAAGCTGCTCAATCCGAGGAGGTGAACTCAATCAGTCGTTTTTCAAAATAAGAAATCCAGCTCCTATTGTGTTTCCATTTTCAAGACTTTTATTATCACGTTTGTTTGTGTTGTTTTGTTATTTTGTTCATCGATATATTTTTTTTATTTTTGAGATGCATATTTTTTAAAATAATTATTTCCATTCAAACTTAACTCAACAAACTTACAAAATAAAAGCAGGTTAACATTATGCATTTGCGAACATTTTACACTGGATTGTTTCTTACAGTATTACCATGTGCACAGGTGATTTTTTTTCACAATTTAAGTGATAAATTCTCTTAAAAACTGTGAGTTACTATAATCATTAGTACAATCTTTTATGAGTACTGTCTTGTTATGATGTTGTGACATTAACCACAGTGTTGAATGTGGTTTTTTTAAGCAGGATGAGAAGCTCTCAGCCAGCACTGAAAATTTATCTGAGGGCAAACAGGTCAGTGGTTTTAAATCCATGCAGTTTTCAGTGAAACACAACATTTATTAATATTTCAACACTGATCAACTGTGCGTCGTGTCTGTTTCCACCAGGAGAAAGCAGCAGGTCTGTTCAGTGGACTCCTCAAAAAGACTCCTAAAGGAAAAACAGAGTCACCGGTGAGTTAAAGCAGATATCAGTGGAATGTTTTTGTTAATATAAGTCCTAAATAGTCCTATTTTCCGTCAGCAATCACTTACATGAAGTATTTCAGCCTAAACACGAGTCTCTCCGTCACTCTGCTCTGCTGTAACCCGAGGAGAAAATTTTCCTTGTGGGATACAAGTGTTATCCAATGAGGGGAGAGAACGGCATGAAGGGCTGTGTGTGCAGCCAAGGGATGCGCGTGAATGTGGTGACGTAGCACAAGGACCAATTGATGCCTGACAAGGGCGGGGGCTGCTAACTCATGGTGCGTTCAAGGAAACTCGTACTTTGTGTTTTTCCTTCCTGTGAAGTCATACCAGTTCGATCTGGTACGAGTTCACGGGTCGGAAGTTACGAGTGGCCGTTATAGGGAACTTTCACAGACAACAGGACGGTAAAAACACGAGCTACGGGTTACCTGGAACGCTACCAAGTCGTAGTTGTGACTTGAAGCTGTAACTTACGGTTTCAAAAGCCTGCCTTGAACACAGCATTAGCCGAAACGGCCGTGCCGATGATATCTGCTTTAAGTTTCTGTTTGTTTTGAGTTGAGTTTTCAAACCTTAAGCTGTTTCACTAATAAAATATCTGTGTTTCAGGACGGAGAGAACGAGAACGAGCTGTCGACGAGCACCGACGACCTGTCTGAGAACAACCCCACCAAGGTGAGCAGCCGCAGCTCGACGCAGCTGAACATTTATTTTATTTGATTTATTTATAGACGATTTATCCTCAGAGGGGACGTTCACTGACGCCACATTTATTTGTAGGAGAAAAATATTTTCAGCAACATGTTCAAGAAGCCGCAGAAACCAACCGAGGAGAAGGTACGGTGACCGAACCGGACGATGTTACCAAAAACACACCGTCACCGTGCACGACGGACGTGATGTTGATAATTGATCTTTTTCTGGTTCGACTGCAGGAGGCGGAGTTGAACAGAGACGCTCAGTTATCTGGCAGCTGTGAGAATCTGATGGACACGACCGCCCACAAGGTGACACACAAAATAGAAACACAACTCCCAATTTTATCACATCGTCATAAAAGTGAAACCTGAACATTCAAATCCGACTGAGATGGTGTCGTTGTGTTTGTAAATGAACTTCTGAAAACCAAAATGTGTCTCTTTGTCGAAGCAAAAAGACACAGAGAAACAACAGAGACAAGATTTAAGATGATGCTCTGCCTCAGTCATTGGTGGAAGTAGTGTTTGTACCAATACCACATTTAAAAACACTCTGATAAGAGCAAATGTCCGGCAGTTAAAACCTTAAGTAAAGTAAAGAACAACTGTCCACAAAAGTGCAGAAATATGAAAAGTGAAAGTGCACAGAAATGACCTAACCCTAACCCTTTTCTACCATACAGTTATTAATGCTGCATACGACTTCATCCTAAAACATTTGTTGAAATGTCTGTACATTAAGAAGAAACAAGAGGGATTAGAAATAAAACAATTAAACAATTAAGAAATTGTTATAGATATATATGTATGAAACACAACTGATTATTTTATAAGTAATAAAAGGCTGAAATTAATTGATAAGTAGATTTTATGCACTGAACATCGCATCATATTTTAAGAAATAACATGTTGATATGTGATAATAACTAATAAGACAGGTGTCAAATGGAAAAGAGGGTGATGGATGGATAGATGGGTTGTCCTTTAGTTCATTAGTAGTAAAAAATGATGGTTAATTATAAATAATAAACATTAATAACTCCAAATTGGATGTGAAAAATCTACACATAATCTATAATCTATGATCTTGACTGAGAAAAAAATAACTGAGGTTTGTGTTTCAGGAGAAAAAAGGCGGCCTGGCCGGGATCTTCAAAAGATCAGCGAGTATCGACAACCTGTTTGATGAGGTCAGTGTCAACGTCACACACACACACAGACACACACACACACACACACACACACACACACACACACACACTCGACTTCCTGACCGTCAGCTTCATCTCTTCATTTCCTGATCACGTCGTCCTCGGCCCCTTTTTGGCAGATGACTGACATTCCTACGGTCTTTGAAGGCACCGCCGAGGAAACAATTCAAAGCACTTCCTTCCTGCCTGAAACTGCAGCGTCACTCTACTAAACTCTAAACCAGGTCACGATTTACTCACAAGACGACACAACCTGGTTTTTACACGACTTGTAGAAATGTTTCTCGGGTTGAAAACGAGTCGACTTCACGCTCTGAAACTCGTGTTTCTTGTGTCTTTGAAGCCTCTGATCTCACAACATCAGATTTTCAACATCAGTCCAACTTTAAAACCATGTTGTTGACTTTTTATCATTCCTCATGTGCACGTTGATGGATTATAAATCAACATGTCTCCAAACGCTGCTTCACAAGAGCCACAGATAGACCAGAGCGGCATTTTTATGCAAATGAGAATGACTGATGCATCCTGGGTAATTTAGGGGCAGCACCCGGCATTTTTAAATTGCACTCAGTGGCTTTTTGTGTTTTGATGGAGCGTAGACTAACTAACAATCAATTTGAATGTTTTATTTTGTGTTTCTTTTGTAGCACTATGTCTCATAATTATTTTGACACCCTCTTTGAAACCCACCGTTCACGCTATCTTGAAAAATTACAATTAATTAATCTAGCGGTATGCTCCTTTAGCCTCCCACAATGATCAATGACTCCTCACAGTGGCCAGAAATGTCTGACCCAGACATCTACACGTATTTGGTGGAATCAGCGGGGAGGTTTTGGCTAAGTGTTGTCTGTAAATAGCCTGTTAATAGACAACTTTTTGTTAGTTAGTTTGTCAAGCCAGTTAGGCTGAACTTTTCAATGGAGGGATGCCGGGCGCTGCCCCTAAATTACCCAGGATGCATCAGTCATTCTCATTTGCATAAAAATGCCGCTCTGGTCTATACAAAGACGTGTGTTTTGGTTTTTGACTGTGTTTCTGTCCATCAGGAGAAAGGTGGACTGTTCAGTGGACTCAAGAAAACACCCAAAGCTTCAGAGGTGATGAGTTAGCTTTAACGCCGTTAACGCCATCATCCGCCGTGACTGCTTCACCTGTGTGTTTACTGTTTTTATTTTTTTTTATTTTTTTCCCGTTTCCAGGACAAAGACGAGCAGAAGGAGCTGACGGCGAGCAACGACAGTCTGTCTGAAAACACCGCCACCAAGGTCTGTGTCCACACACTGCAGACGTAACACAACTAAACCTTTATTATAATACAGCTACAGCTACTCTCTCTCTCCCTGATTTCCTGTCTCTCTTCACTGTACTTTCAAAACAAAGGCACTAAATACCCCCAAAAATATCCTTAAAGGGATAGTTCAACATTTTTGGCAAATTGACCCATTGCCATAATCCCTATAGTCATAGCAGTAGGTTCGTTACCTTTAATTGTCGGTGCAAGCTATTTTTAGAACGGCGGAGCAGAGCCGTGAGCTGCTCAGAGCTACACTACGGAGGCTCATGGGATTTCTTAGTTTCCCTCATCAAACTCATCAAATACACAATCCAACAACTCCAAAACGCTCTGGTGGACAAGTTGTGACCTGCACATTCACCACGCTATGAGATAATAACACAACGTTACCAGACAGAGTTGTTTTAGAGGGAAATACAGAGACTGCTTGATGAAAAACTGCCCCCGACGGGAACTTGCATCAGTGGTTTTGCATGAATTTGCCTTGAAAACAACTCTGTTGTGTTATTATCTCATAGCGTGGTGAATGTGCAGCTCACGGCTCTGCTCCGCCGTTCTAAAAATAGCTTGCACCGACAATTAAAGGTAACAAACCTACTGCTATGACTATAGGGATTATGGCAATGGGCCAATTTTCCAAATTGTTGAACTATCCATTTAAAAAATAAAAAGAAGAATATTTGAAGGTTGTGGATGTGAAGTTTCTGATGAAGTTTCTTTTGATTCATCCACATGCAAATATTATTTTCTGCCGATATTTTTAAATTATCATCTCTCTGGAAACCAAACATTGGACGAACCCCCGATCTGCACCTTCTTTACACACCTGGACACACACACACACACGTGTAAAACCTGACGTGTTTTTTGTTTTATGTCATCAGGAAAAAAGTATTTTCAGCGGGATGTTTAAGAAGACTCAGAAAGCAGCGGAGGGGGCGGCTGACGAGGTGACGAAGTGAAGATATTTTTATTTTCCACCACTTGACTTTTGTTTGTTTATGTTTATGTTCAACATCCTGTTTTTGTCATTTCAGGAATCAAGCTCAAATGAGGATCAGAGGAGATTATATGGCAGCTCGGAAAACCTGTTAGAAGGAAACACAGCAAAGGTACAAAATCTCTTCTGATGATCAGAGTCTGGGTCTGTTTTTCTTTTCCACTGATTATTAACTATTGATTGTTGCTTGGTGTGGATGCTGCAGGAGAAGACAGGAGGTCTCGCAGGGATTTTCAAAAAGTCTCCCAAACCGTCTCCTCGCTCTATCGCCACCAAGGTGACTGAATAACCAGATTTGTTTTTGCTGTTTTTATATGTTTTATATGTTTATCAGTGGTTTATTTATCTATGGAAGCTGTTATTTACATTTCTAAAGCAGAAGTAAGCGATCCGGTCGTTTTGGCTAATGCTGCGTTCCAGGCAGGCTTTTGAAACCGTAAGTTACAGGTTCAAGTCACAACTTACGACTTTGTAGCGTTCCAGGCAACCGACCTGTTTTACCTGTGAAAGTCACTATAACGGCCACTCGTAACTTCCGACCCGTGAACTCGTACCAGATCGAACTGGTACGACTTCACAGGTCGGAAAAACACGAGTTACGGGTTGCCCTGAACGCACCATAACTTCTTGTCAGCCGATGGAGTTAGCAGCCCCCGCCCTCGTCATGGATCTATTGGTCCTCGTCCCTACGTCACCACATTCAGGCGCATCTCTTGGCTGCACACACAGAGAGGACCGCCCCTTTATGCCGTTCTCTCTCCTCATTGGATAAAACTTGTAGGATACAAGGAAAGTTTTCTCCTCGGCTCAGAGCAGAGCAGAGTGACTGACAGACAGTGTTGGGTATAGTTACTTTTGAAAGTAGTTAATCAAGTTACAACGTTACCATCAATTAAAAGTAATCAGTTACGTTACTGCGTTACCTATGAATAAAAGTAACGCGTTAGAGTACTCATGCGTTACCAAACATTAAAAGCCTTTTGCAGCGCGCCTCGCACATGCTGCAACTTAACAGACACACAGCCTCTTTTAAATGCACTGAGTCCTGACGAATAACATCAGTCATCCAACCAAATTAACTCTACAGGATAATAATAACAGGAAAGACAGTCAGAAATATGCCACAAAGCGGGGGGTTTTTTTTGTTTTTTTTTTTATCGCAGAACTGATCAAAATTCAGGAATTGCCGTGAATCCCTCTCAGCGGCTTCACTGCTCGATCTGTCTGTCGGTTTGAACGGAGGACTCACGTGTGGAGAGGAGGGAGGCTGGCGAGACGTGAACGCCCTGCATTGTTGTGTGTAATAAAAGTTTTTAAAAAATGCAGTTGAATGTACTGGTACAGTATGACACTGCTGCTACGGCAGCTATGGAGTAGAGATCCGGGTTGGACCGGGGGAGAACTGAGCTGCCGCTGCCGAGAGGGAGCTGCTGAAAGCAGCGAGCACTGAGAGCCGGGCTGAGCTGTTGCTGCTGGAGAAGCAGGTCCGTAGGCTACGTGGAGCTGATCCATGTAAATGGGCCCTTAAATTGGATGTGGATTTTTTTGCGGTCGATAGAAGCTTATCACCAACGCAGAGTGTGCATTTTACCGTTATGTTCTTGTCCTTTTCGCCGGCGAATTGAAACGCACGCGCACACACACACACATAGGTAACGTAGGTCAGCAGGGCACAGACGCATCACAGCGCTGCGCCTCGGCTGACACATCCGCAGGTTGCACAGTAGTCTACTGTCTGACAAAAAGCAGGCTGCAGTCGGGATTTTCCTTTCCTTATCCGGCGAAAAGTAACGGATTACTTTTTTTTATAAATAACTAAGTTACTGATTGCTCAACTCACGAAACTAACGCGTTACGTTACACGTTACACGAAAAAAGTAATTAAAGTACTCTACCACAACACTGCTGACAGACCCGTGTTTCGGTCCAAACACTCTATGTAAGTGATTGCTGTCGGAAGATAGAACTATTTAAGACTTATATTAACACAAAAATATCGCTTACTTCTGCTTTAAGTGAATTATATTTGTGGTTTAGTTCTTTAAAAAAAATGACCTGATTGTTCTGCAGGATCCTCTCAGCAGTGCGAAGGAGCTGTCAGGGAGCTGTGACAGCCTCGCTGACGACACTGAGGTGGGAAATATGAAGTCTTTGGATGCACTTTGCAACTTGTTTAGCAAGTATATTTGCAAGTATATTTGCAGCAGCAGTGTTGATGAACCTGCACGAGAATAAAGAGCAAAAGTCCACAAAAAATCTATACATTAGAAAGTTTTAGTAGTAGTTTGTTTATTCGATCTTGTGCACAAAGTGTTTACAGTCGAGCATCAATCACATCATCAGTCAACCTTCCATAATACAATCCTTAGTTCAACTAGTTCATAAGTAGATCGAAAAGGTGTAGGCTGAAGGTATCTAACTTGTAAATGCCTACTACCCTTTAATTCATTATTTCAGTAAAACCATTAGAGCTCTTCATGGTTTCAGAGTTACAGAAAGAAGCAAGTTTCTAATAATTAACAAATGAAGCCAAAAAATAAAATAAGTAAACAGTATTACAGTTGCAATCAAAACCCAATTGATCAATCCTGTTTATAGCTTTCTATCATACGATGTTTTAATCTATTTTTAAATTAACCCTAACCCAGCCACAGAGATACACATGCTTTTTAATGTACTGTAGTATTTATTCTGGTTTAAGTTAAGTTTCCCTCTTAGCTCGCATCTCCCCTCTCTTTCCTTGAACAGTTTTTTGAATATTATTAGGGAGTAAATTATTCTTGGCTTTGTATATTATCTGTGCAGTTTTAATTTTTACAAAGTCAGCAAACTTTAATACTCTCCATTTTGATAAACAGATTATTGGCGTGGTGCTTGCATCCTGCATGGTTTACTGTCCTTTTGCACACAGAGCTTTAGATGTCAGTGTGCAATAATCTCAGGCAGCGTGGTGTTTATCATGTGATTCCTGTTGAGTAACTAAAATCCCAGCATGTTAAAGTAACAGATGGATGTCGCTGTGTGTCTTTAAGGAGGGTCTGTCAGCTCGCGGTGAACTGTACGGCAGTAACGATAATCTTTTGGAAGCATCGAGCAACACAAAGGTGAGTCTGCTTCAGCGTGTTCACCTGTTGTTGGATGTATAAAGGAAGTTAAATTGTGGCTTACACAGATTTTTCTCTCTGCATGAGAAGAGAGGAGGCTTCGCTGGGATGTTCAGGAGGACGCCCAAAACTCTGGAGCAACAGGTGCGACAGTGACCCAGATTAGTTTCCTTTTCTCTCTGTGCATTTGAAGTTGTGTCGATGCAGCAGCTCTAAATTCTCTCTACACAGAAAACATGTTAAATCTGCAGGTTTGTGATGATGTGGTACAGAAGAGTTGAGTTTTTTCAGTCCTTGCTTGATAGAAAGAAATAATAAAATATATTTTATAGGGCCGGGACTCGATTAAAAAAATTAATCGAATTAATTAGAGGCTTTGTAATTAATTAATAGCAATTAATCGCATTTTAATCGCATATAAATATTTGACCTGAGAACAGTGAGAAGCATTTTTTTTTCACATGGATTTTAGTATACCATTGAATGACTGAATACATAAGCTTAAGCATTCAAGGTGGTACTTAACCAAGACCAACAGACTAGGGATGCAAATTATCGATTAATTCATTAATGGATATTTGATACATACAGATTAAATGATCTTTCCTTCCAATACACTATGATGATTACTGTAGTATTTAACTAGGCTACTTAAATCACAGTAGCATAAACTGATTTGTTGAACTCAGCCTGATGTAAACATTAATAAAACTCAGTAACCAATCACACAGCAGCTCCATGTTGTCCCTGTGTGATGTTCAGGGACAGGTCAGGACAGTCTGAAGACAGAGCTCTGAGGGTGAAGTCCTGTCATAATGAGATGAGCTGCACCTGTGACAGTGACAGGTCATAGATATAGCGCTGCAGCTGAGCAATTAGCGCTATATAGCACATTTAGCGTGCGCCCGTGTCTGTGTATCTATGTGCAGGCAGAGATCAGAGATGGTGTTTTAAATAAGCATGCTAGTGTTTCACCAGCTCTCATCTCTGCCAGTCAGCCTCTCAAACTGCCGCCTCTCTCGCGTGAGAAAAAAAAAAAAAAAAAAACATTTTTTTTTAATACGTGCGATTAAAATGCGTTAATTTTTTTAACGCGTTAATTTTTGTGTAATTAATTAATCGTAATTAACGTGTTAAAGTCCCAGCCCTAATATTTTATAACGCTAATAATATGCAGTATATTAAATGCAATGTGAGGTGGTTAGATGAATGTGTCTTCTGTGCAGCTGTTAAATAAACCCTGTGCATCTCGACCGTGTGTTGCAGGAGAGTGAGGACATGGAGGCAGCAGAAGGAGGAGGAGGAGGAGGAGGTCTGAGACGAAGGAGGACGATCAAGAAGAAAAGACGAGTGAGTTAAAACAAACACAAACACGTCCAGAGACCTGACAGGACGGGAAAAAAAAACAGGAACAAGAAAATATCAGATGTATTTACATAATATCATGGATTTCTGCCTCAAGACGTTTTTATTTTGCTTCCTGCTTGTTCTCTGTTCTTAAATGTTTTTATTTTCCTGATATTTCCCTCAGGTTGTCTCTTTCCGGGTCAAGAAAACTCTTCCCAAACTTCCCAAGATTAATTTGCCCTCACAGGTTCGTACTGACTTCCTGACGCAGCTGTTCTACCTCCTGCTCCCGTTCTTCATTTGCATTGGAAATCTTAAACAAACAGATAGAAATGTGCTAAAATACAACAAATTCATTGGTTCTGTTTTTATATCTACTTAAGTAAATATGTGCTTTGTCTTCTGTGTTACTGTTATTGACACCACTCGTCCTTTTTTCCTCCTGCACAGACGCCAGACAAGTTGCCGCTGATTGAAGAGACGGTGGAGCTGCAGGACATGAACCCAGCTCAGGTTGGCAAGAAGAGATTTTAAAGTAGAAACACAGTCTAGATATTTAGACTGAGACCTGGTTTGATTGTTCTTTTGTTTTTTTCTGAGTGTATTATATTTAATTTATACATGACATTTAATAGACCATGAACATCACGGTTTGGTCGACAGAATAAATCTATCAGATGAATAAATGAATTAACTCTTGGGGTGAAAAAGTACAGTATATGAGAGCAAAAAGTATTAAACCATGTATTAAAATTTAAATAATATATAATATAATATATGATATATGATATATGCAGCGTGTCTTATTGTGTTAAACGTTGTGTTTCTGCAGGAGAGCACGGTGGAGGTGCAGCCTGTGGAGATGGCAGCTTACCCGACCGAAGGCAACCCACGGGAAGAAGAAGAGCCGGTGTGTTTTATTTCCTGTGTGTGTGTGTGTGTGTGTGTGTGTGTGTGTGTGTGTGTGTGTGTGTGTGTGTGTGTGTGTGTGTGTGTGTGTGTGTGTGTGTGTGTGTGTGTGTGTGTGTGTGTGTGTGTGTGTGTGTGTGTGTGTGTGTGTGTGTGTGTGTGCATGTTTCATCATATACAGCTGCATCTCAATAAATTAGAATATCATGGAAAAGTTTATTTATGTCAGTAATTCAATTCAAAAAGTGAAACTAATACATTATATAGATCCATTTCACACAGAATGAAACATTTAATGTCTTTATTTATCTAATGATTATGGCTTCACATCTATTGAAGACCTAAAATTCAATGTCTCAGAAAATTTGGATATTTAACATTTAAAATCTGGTCATTTTCCATCTTATGTCTTTATGTTTTAACCTTACTTGTCAGCTGCATTTTGACAGAGTGCTGTAATGTTTTTAAGACCTTTCTATATATTTCATTCCCACATTTATCTTTATTTGATCTTTATCTGTGATATCAATTTCATTTTTTCTTCTTTTCTTCCTTTCTCTTCTGTAAATCATCCTAAGAGATCAATAACATGTTCTCATCCTGATTGTGATTTTCAGGAGGCCGATGAGTTGATGGAGTGGTGGAACACAGTCAAAGGTTTGTGTTTGTTTGTTTCTGGTGTCGTTTAATGAGTTTTATAACATGTTTGCTCCTCCTCAAACTGACTGTGTCTCCTCTGCTGCTGTCGACCAGGTTGGGCCGAGTGGAACGAGGCGTCTAACTTCCAGGCGGAGGACGAGGAAATGTGAGCGGAGGAATAATCTTTGGTTCAGATTTTGTTTTGTTTGTTATTTTATGATTTATTTAATTAGATATTAAAGAGACCCCGAGGAGTTTGCTTTTGGTTATAAAAGAGTCTCATATTAATGTGGATGAATCTACGTTACCCACTTGTTAATGGGTACATTTTCGATGAATTTATCGTTTTGTCTTTATAGTTATTTCGATATTATTATTTAGTGGTCGACTCGCCCAGCATTTCCTAGTTTCGGTTTCCCGGGCAGGGCCGTTGTATAGGGGAGAAAGGTGATGATAATTCTAGGGGCCCAGCGCCCAGTGGGGCCCATAAAAAACCCCAGTAGTCTAATCTTTGTATGACTGATTTATTCTGCGTAAGACCCTGACTAATACTCATAGTACACTGTAAAAACTTCAAAACTAATCTCTTTCCACTTAAAATAAGACTCATTACCTAAAAATTAACTTGTTTTTAGATAATTTTCACTTAAATTCACAATAAATAGAAAAATCTGCCAGTGAAAGTAAGTTTTTTGTGCTTGTAATAAGGAAGAAAAACTTGCTCCACTATCAGATTTTTTCTACTTATTCCAAGTGAAAATATGCTTGAAAGAAGTAAAAAGTGTCTAAAAACAAGCTACTTTTAATATGATGTGTCTTATTTTAAGTAGAATGAGATTTGTTTTGACTAGAAATGACATTTTGACTAGAAATAAGACTTGCTAAGATACTTGAGTTTTTGCAGTGTAATGCTGCATTAGCATCAAAACAAAGAAGGCTAAATAAAAAACGATAATACATACGTAGTCTAAGAAAAAAAAAGGAAAAGTTAGGGGGAGGGGCCCAATTTAGTATTCTTTAAGGGGGCCCAGAATTCCTAGCAACGGCCCTGTTCCCGGGTGCTGCCGGGCGGGTCATGCGATAACGCAGCTGAATCGCTAGCTGGCGTCGTTTATGGTCGGAACTACGACGGTATCTGATGGTCTTCAAACCTCCGACTTTCATTATTGATGAATGAAAACGTTCTTGGCAGATGTTTTTGCTTTTGTCCGTCTTGCGTCTGCGTGGAGGCTCATGGGAAATGTAGTGTGAACTTAAAGAAACAAAAGAAAGGCCAGCAGGACTCGTGTCCTTCTCATTGTCTTTTATTTCATACTGTGTCGGCGCTTAACATGCACAAACCGGTTTCGACAACGTCTTCCTCAGTGTGCAGTCTGCTGGCCTTTCTTTTGTTTCTTTAAGTTTATCTTTTGGCCGTGCACCTCTTTAGTTTGTTCCTGAGAGTTTTGTTGGAGAGTGCGTGTTTTTCTTTGTTTTTTAAATGTAGTGTGAAAACACTTTGCTTTTCAAAACTCCTCGTGGTCCTTTTAAATTCCTGTTTCCTTCCTATTTCCAATATTTGCCAACTTAGCAGTTAAAATGACAAATGTGAATATTTCATGTATGATCATTTTCATTATCAGTTATTTTCTAAATATCAATATATAAGGTTTGAATAATGAATATAAGTATAAATTCAGGCAATGGGCCAATTTGCCAAAATGTTGAACTATCCCTTTAAAATATTTCCCAGTTATCGATCTATCATCTCACCTCCCTCGTCTCTTCCTGCTCAGGGCGATGGAGCAGGCGGCTGACCGTATCTACATGGCGGCCCGTCTCTTCGTGCGTCTCTTCAACCAGCGCGGAGCGTCGCTGCAGCACTACATCCTGGAGCTTCTGGCTCTGGCCGACGCCGCCGACCACTTCCACAAGAAGACGGTGACGGCGGCCGTGGGCGGGGGCGTGGCCAGCGTGGCGGGCAGCGTGGCCACCATCACGGGGCTCATCCTGGCCCCCTTCACGTTCGGCGCCTCCATCATCGTCACGGCGGTGGGGATCGGCGTGGCGACGGCGGGCAGCATCACCTCGGCGACGGCCAACATCACGGACACGGTTCACTCCAACATGGACAGGAAGAAGGTGGAGAAGATGATCCAGGGCTACCAGGAGGAGATCAAGGTCATCAGGGAGTGTCTGGAGTTCGTGCAGGTGAGAAAACGTTCAGTTCAGACGTTAAAGGAGCAGTGTCGAGAAAATGGATTTAATAAACAATAAATTATGTTTTTATTAGTGTATAATCACTTAAAACTTGTGTTAAAGGACAGTTCTGGGCAAATTCAACTCGGGGCTGTATTTTCCTAACATTTTAGGTCTAATATTCCATATTTTGCACATTCTGTGACATAAACTGTAAACTGTTTTCTTGTCTGTGACCACATCTATTGCACGTCTGTCCGTCCTGGGTGAGGGATCCCTCCTTTGTTGCTCACCCTGAGGTTTCTCTGATTTTTCCCTGTTAAAAGGGTTTCCATGGAGTTTTTCCTCAGTCGATGTGAGGGTCTAAGGACAGAGGATGTTGCTATGATGCCATGTAAAGCCCTTTGAGACAAACTGTTTGTAAAAACGGGCTATACAAATAAATTTGCCTTGCCTTGCCTTTCCTAAAAGAAGGAATCTGAAGATTTTCAGTTTAATCGCTCCTGTTTTGTGGTAGTTGTGTCTGTCTCCGCATCGCCACGGCAGCGATGAATGGGAGCGGATGTAAGTTCCGCTGTTTAGGCTGTTTACATCCCTCAAAGCTGCAATTTTTTTCCACAGACAGCGTCAGATGGCTACTCAAACATGCACCCAGAAGTTTATTTACTTCAAGCAACCCGACATGTTTGTAAAACTAGATCTAATTCAAAGTCTCGCAGAGTTGAGACCCAAGTTGACGCTCGGTGTGTTCACGTGCAGTCGGAAGCTCCCGTTTGTGTCATAAACACAGGAATATCAACTCTTGACTTGCTTCAAGTAAACAAACTTCTCAGTGCATGTTTGAGTAGCCACCTGACGCTGTCTGTGGAAAACAATTGCGGCTTTGAGGGATGTAAACAGTCTAACCAGTGGAACTTGCATCCGCTCCCATTCATTGCTGCCGTGGCGATGCGGGGACAGACACAACTACCGCAAAACAGGAGTGATTAAACTGAAAATCTTCAGATTCATTCTTTTAGACCTAAAATGTTAGGAAAATACACCCCCGAGTTGAATTTGCCCGGAATTGTCCTTTAAACCTTAGAAATAGAGAGCGGAGTCTCCAGTCGGGGGTTTTGCATTTTTTACAGAACCTGAAGGCAACACGCGTGGAAGTAGAAATGTTTTGTCCGTCCAGATACCGACTCTAACACCTGAACTTTGCAGATCAATTAAAATTGAGTATTGATCCGATTCCAGTGCAACAAAAAATATAATTTATATGATGTATTATTGTTAATTAAAACCTCTGAAAAACAGACACCATGGGACTTCCCCTATCATCCAGTTTGACGGCCATAACTGAAAAAGATACTGAATAAATAAACTCAGGAATAATAATAATAATACATTTTGTTTATAGAGCGCTTTTCAGGGAACTCAAAGTCGCTTTACAGACAATAAAAACAGCAGATAATACAAGAACAAAATGAAAACTCATTAAAATATAGAAATAAACAAATAATAAAAAATAAAACAAGTACCTCCTTTAAAATGCTGTATAATTTTTTTTTTTGACTGGTATCGATACTGTTGACGTTTGAATTAGGTTATTTATATAAGGAGCAGGTTCTTAGGTAAAACATGAGTCATTTCATCAATGTTTATTTCCAACCACCATGCTGGTACGGCTGGTAGAAAACAATAACTGACAGAGGTGGGGATGGTTGCAACACCGTTTATCTTTGTTGTTTCATATCATCAGCATCGTCTTTCCTGGAACTTTAGCTGCTTCTGACCTGCTGAAGGTTTCCATTCATACACAGTTTTACACAACTTCACTGGTCTTATCAGAAGATGTTCTATGGTACCATGTTGCCCTCAGGCAACATACCACGTTTTGGCCTGTCACATCTCCACAATTCATCCCATTTAATGCTGTAATACTTTAAAAAAGAGAGGAGACCTTAGAGAACCAATAACAATGCTTTAATTCATCACATGACTTTCAAGAAGCCACTGAAACCCTTTCTTGCAGACTTTTTCAAAGGAAACAGGTTTGCCATTTTGCTCCACTAAAACGGTCTGAAAACATACAGTAACTTCCTGGCCCTTTTTCATCTGGAAAAAAATATATTTACACTAATAGATTAGTAAAGTTTAATTTTTAATAGTTCCATGCAATTTATTTACTTATTAAATAAGGGAAACTTGTTAAAATGCACCTGTTGCCCGAAAGCAACAACGTACCATTATAGAAAATTGCAATGTTGCCTTGAGGCGACAGTGGACCATTATGGAATCAATATTGCATTATGAGACTATGGTAGTGTGTGTTTAGGTGTAAATATAATGTTCAAAAACATATAATAAATAACATAATTTTGTTTTTTATCCTTAATAAATTAGATTTTGGATGCAGTAAAGTAAACATCAGGCTATTATGATGATGATGAGGAAGATGAGAATGAGAATTGGGATGAGGATGAGGCCAGTGAAGGTGAAAGTCTACAGAGACTGGTGTTTCTGATACAGTAGATGATGAACCATAATAGTACAATGTTGCCTACAGTCAACAAATCCCAAAAACTTCCAAAAATAAATAATTTTTTTTAAAATTTCTTTAGATTATGTTTATTTAGTCTATTTTGAGACATAAAAACACTCCAAACATTTTTTCCCCACTGGCATCATAATGCCACCATAGAGGGTTAAGACATCTTTCTAATGTCAGGTTCCACACCACTGTCACTGTTCTTCATTTAACCGTCAGTGATGAGTTCTCGTTGTTCATACTGAACCACAGGAAGATGCTTTAGTGTTGGAACATGCACAATAAACTTACATAGATGGATGTTTTGTGGTGTTGTCTCAGTTTTTAGTTTTAAATCTCACAGTTACATTTTACCCCAGGTTGTGAATTCTGTGATATAGTTTATAGATAGTTTATAGACTCTGTGTCAAAGCCCCACCATGAACACTCTGCAACTGAGCTGAGACAAAAAGTGTTAGAACCATCCCCGGTCTCCACTACTGTTCCTGTGTTTACAGCATTTCCACTTTCCCACCACTAGATGTCACTAAATCCTACAAACTGGTCTTTTGAAAAGTTGTTGGATGTTGTGTCTGCATTATTTTTGTTCCACCTCGAAGAAAGTCAAGAGGAAGTGATGCTCTGCTGAAAATATTTCAGCATAATGTTACAAATACATAACATAATAATTTTAACAATAAGTAAACATCTGTATATGGCGATAATAATAAGTGTAGTATCAGATGTTAAAGGGATAGTTCAACACTTTGGCAAATTGGCCCATTGCCATACTCCCTATAGTCTTAGGAGTAGGTTCGTCCTTTATTTGTTGGTGCAAGCTATTTTTAGAACGGCGGAGCAGAGCGGTGAGCTGCTCAGAGCTACGCTACGGAGGCTCATGGGATTTCTTGGTTTCCCTCATCAGACTCATCAAATACACAATCCAACAACTCCACAACGCTCTGGTGGACAAGTTGTGACCTGCACATTCACCACGCTATGAGATAATAACACAACGTTACCACACAGAGTTGTTTTAGAGGGAAATACAGAGACTGTTTGCTGGAAAACTGTCCCCGACAGGAGCATGCATCAGCGGTTTTGCATGAATTTCCCTCTAAAACAACTCTGTCTGGTAACGTTGTGTTATTATCTCATAGCGTGGTGAATGTGCAGGTCACAACTTGTCCACCAGAGCGTTGTGGAGTTGTTGGATTGTGTATTTGATGAGTTTGATGAGGGAAACCAAGAAATCCCATGAGCCTCCGTAGCGTAGCTCTGATCAGCTCATGGCTCTGCTCCACCGTTCTAAAAACAGCTTGCACCGACAAATAAAGGTAACGAACCTACTGTTATGACTATAGGGGTTATGGTGATTATGGTGGTGTAAAGGTGATTGACCCTTCTGTCTGTTCTCCGTGTCTCTTGTAGGAAGGTATGGACACTCTGCAGGAGTGGGACTTTGAGAAATTCTCGGAGAGCACCGCCAAAAAGGCTCTGAACCACAACATCAAGCACGTGATGAAGGAGGGCGGCCGCGCCGGCAAAGCCCTGATGATCAACACGGACAAACTCATCAGCACCGTGCAGGTCCTGGGCGCTGCGGGCGGCGCCGCCAAAGCCGCTCAGGCCATCAGCGTCACCACGGGCGTCATGTCGGGGCTCTTCCTCGCCCTGGACGTTTTCTTCCTCGCCAAAGACTCGCACGAGCTCCGCAAAGGAGCCAAGACCAAATTCGCGGGCAAAGTGCGGGAGGTTTGCAAAGACCTGCAGGACGGCCTGCTGGAGCTGAACAAGGTGAAGACGCAGCTGCAGAAAACGATGGACGGCATCGAGGTGGAGGAGTACGAGGAGATCGAGGAGGTGGAGGTGGAGGTCGACGACGACGACCTGGAGTCGGACCCGAAGAAGCTGGCGGAGCTGGAGCAGGAGCTGGACCTCATGGAGGAGAAGCTGGACAAGAAGGTGGAGGAGGTGCAGAAGAAGGGCAAAGAGACGGAGAAGGAGAGTGTGAAGGGCAAAGAGAAGAAGGAGGAGAAGAGCGTGAAGGAGAAAGGAGAGCCAGAGACAAAGAAGGAGAAAGAGGAGGAAGCAAAAGAGAGCGATGGAAAGAAGGAGAAGGGCAAATCCGAGAAGCTGTCGGATGAAGAGAAAGAAAAGAAAATAGAGAAATCCGCCATAGAGGAGGTTTCGAAAGAACAACCTCAGAAAGGAAGCAAAAAAGACAAAGAGGCTGAAAACAGAGTGACGGCTGGAAAAGAGAGCAAACGAGAGGTTAGGAAGGAAAAAGAAAGAGAGCAGCAGCAGCAGCAGCAGGAGGAGGAAGTCGCCGGGAGCAAATCAGAGGAGGTGAAACCCGAGAGAGAGAGTCAAAGACACCGGAGCAGCAGGGAGGAGGAGAACAACGGGGGGAGAAAGAGATCAACGAATAAAGAGAAAGAAGAGGAGAGGGAGAGGGAGAGTGGGAGCGCGAGGAGGCACAGCAGCAGCAGCCGGAGCGAGCAGGACAGAGAACGAGGGAGTAAATATGAAAACAGAGAGACGGAGAAGGAGAAGAGAGGGAGCAGCAGCAGAGACGTGGAGCGGCTGAACAGGAGAGAGGGCGAGAGGACGGACAGCAGCAGCAGCAGGAGGAGGAGGAGGGAGGAGGAGGAGGAGGAAGAGAGAGGAGGGAAGGACCGGAGAGAAAAAGGACGAGAGGAGAGGAGGAGGAGGAGCAACGAGGGAGGGGAGGAGCACGGGAGGAAGGAGTCGCAGCGAAGTCACAGGACGGAGGAGGGGGAGGCGGGGTCGGGGTCGAGCTCCCACAGGAGAGGAGGGACCAGAGTGGAGAGTGCGAGGAGGCAGTTTGAGAGAGCGGGAGGAGATGAGAGGGAGAAGGAGAAGGAGAAGAAGAAGGAGGAGGAGGAGGAGGAGAGGAGGAAGAGGAGGAAGGAGAGAGAGAGGAGAGAGAGCGACAGAGAGAGAGAGCAGGGACACAGCCGGAGAGGATCTCGACCTCGGTCCAACGCTCTGCTGGACGACGGACTCTACATTTAATCAGATGTGGCTCTACTTTTTTTTTCTTTACTGTGAACTCATCATACTAATTAAAGGGATAGTTCAACACTTTGGCGAATTGGCCCATTGCCATAATCCAAATAGTTTTAGCAGTAGGTTCGTTACCTTTAATTGTCGGTGCAAGCCATTTTTAGAACGGCGGAGCAGAGCCGTGAGCTGCTCAGAGCTACGCTACGGAGGCTCATTATGGGATTTCTTGGTTTCCCTCATCAAACTCATCAAATACACAATCCAACAACTCCAAAACGCTCTGGTGGACAAGTTGTGACCTGCACATTCACCACGCTATGAGATAATAACACAACGTTACCAGACAGAGTTGTTTTAGAGGGAAATTCATGCAAAGCCGCTGATGCACGTTGCGTTCAGGGACAGTTTTTCATCAAGCAGTCTCTGTATTTCCCTCTAAAACAACTCTGTGTGGTAACGTTGTGTTATTATCTCATAGCGTGGTGAATGTGCAGGTCACAACTTGTCCACCAGAGCGTTGTGGAGTTGTTGGATTGTGTATTTGATGAGTTTGATGAGGGAAACCAAGAAATCCCATGAGCCTCCGTAACGTAGCTTTGAGCAGCTCACGGCTCTTCTCCGCCCGTTCTTAGAACAGCTTGCATCGACAATTAAAGGTAACGAACCTACTGCTATGACTATAGGGATTATGGTAATGGGCCAATCTGCCAAAATGTTGAACTATCCCTGTAACACTCACACTAGTAAACGAAGCTGCTGGACTGACATCACGACGACATCATCAAATGAATCTCTAATTACTTCCTGTTCATGTATTTAGATTTCTGCCTAAATAGTTAGAAAGTTGAAAAAAAAAACAAAAGTAGGTGATGGGGATTTTGAAATAAGACGATTATAATGTTTTCCAACCGCACCAATCGGCCCGGATCAATAACCGCGTGTTGATGGGCCGATCGGTTGTGTGTAGCCGGGAGAAAATTGGGGACGTTGTTTCTGGAGAGAGAAGCTGCTGTTTTAAAGTTTTACATGTATTTGTTGTTTGTTCAGAGCTGAGAGCAGCACAGATACTTTAATACGATACACACACACACACACACACACACACACACACACATATAATTGTATTTGCCTCCATTATGTTGCATTGTGGAGGAAGCTGCTACTTTTAAATCCTGGATGAAATGAAGCCAAAAATCTAATTCATGGCCCTTTAAAAACCCTTTATGTCCAAGATTATATGTAACTATCAAGTATCTTTAAATATATATTATAAACACACACATCAAAGTCAGATATCACTGAAATTTGCCAAAGCATGAACTTTTTATCAGTGTGTGTTACTCACAAAGACTTGAAATGATATAAAATCCTCATATAAGATGCTCCTGGTGTTGTGTCAGTGCCGAATGATAATGATGTACAGATGTGCCAGATGTGCTGTATTTAAAAGTGATTAATTCTGATAAATGGTGTAAACTAACTGTTCCTTTTTATATTTCTGGTGTTTCAGGGGTAAAACTTAAAGGGCTCTTAAAGTTCACATTGTGCCTTTCTTATAAACATACTGTGTGTGTGTGTTATGTCATCTCATGGAGCAGTGGTTTTTATTGTGTAAATGTCCGTGTGACGTGTGCGAGTACAAACACGACTCCGGACCAACAATAATGTCATGAGAAATCTCCTGTTGCTGTTACAGACGTCTCTCAGTCTCTCGTGCACTTTAACAGGCGTCGCCTCCTCGTTGCACCTGTGCTGTCTCAGGTCAGACGTCAGATTCAGGTGCAACGAAGCATTTGGGGATTTTGGACTTTTTCCCACTGTTAAATGTTTTATATTTTCATTTTGTCTATGTTTTTTTTTAAATATATACTGTATATGGGGTAAACATTGTTTTCTATGGTGCTGGTGTCTCATTGAACAAATAAATTATTATAAGTTTTTGGAAGAAGATGCTGTTCTGTTTTAATTTCTTGACAAGTCTTGTGACACACGAAGTGGAATAAGTCACTTTCACAGTAAAAATACGCACGTTTTTTTTTCTTTTTATCCAAAACAATGGTAACTATTTTTTTATTGCAAAAAAAGGCTATAAGAATCCTCAGTAATAAACCTTTCCGTGAGCCAACCAACTCACTATTTAGTCGCCTGAACATTTTGAAATTCAGGGACTTAGTTGATTACATTACAATACAAACACGTACAAAGCAAAAAATAAACTTCTTCCTCAAGATATCCAGAATCTGTTTAAAATGAAGGATTCCAGTTATAACCTGAGAAGACCACTATTATTTGAGAAACCAAAGACTCAAACTACTGTAAAAAATCACTGTCTTTCTGTTAGAGGGGTTAACATCTGGAATAATTGTCCTGAAAATATTAAATTATGCTGTACTCTAGTCAGCTTTAAAAAACTTTATAAGAACAACATCATTTCTCGTTACAGTATGGAAAATTAAGTTCAATGATTTTGTACTATTTTGGGTTATGCGCTGTGTAATTCAAATGTCTGTGATCTGATCCTATTGTATTAATGCGTATATATATATATTTTATTTTATTTTGATTTTCTAAGGTAAAAGGGGTAGGGGTATATAAGCTTTGGCTTCAACCTACAACCTTTCGGTTATATAAGCTTGATATATACCGAAATAAATAAATTCATTCATTCATTCAATTACTCAGTGCCAAACAGAAACATCACTGTAACTTTGAAAATACAGAACAAAAGAAAGGATCAAAGATTTTCTGTCGCCCTCCGATCCCCACCTGGGGGCAGCAGAGAGCGAAGCCACGATTTATTTGATAGTTTCTTTATTCCTAATATATTAGTTGTGAAATTAAATGTTTCCATTAGTGTCAGACTGACACTACTTCCAGGTTGCTTCTCTGTTTATCCAGAGTTGTGTAGGATATTAACCATTTAGAGGCACGAACAACAACATTGACTAGAGCGTTGTGCTCTTATGGATATTTGACTTTCAGTCGCCATTTATGGAAAATGTAAAAAGTTCATGCACCAGTGATATTAAACCACATTTGATTGATTGATTGATTAGATTAGTTTATTTAACAGTACAAAGCAACATAAAAAACAAAACAACTTTAAATTTAACCGAAAAGGTATAGGCTGAAGCCATAAGCTTGTAACGCCGACCCATCTCACCTATTGTGCACTTGCAGATCACCTATTTCCTCTTCCAGTGTAATGATACTAATAAATATACAACACCATTCTACAATTATTCCAAACAAGAACTGAACAACAGTTACCGAACCAGAAATAAAACCATATGTTTATATTTATCAATTTAAGTACAGTAGAAGTATCTCAAACAATGACAATTTATTGAAACAAAAGCCGACAACAGTGTGTAAAACCACTCTCGTGTCCATACGTAAGATAACCTAGGATTCTAGGTGGAGAAGGGATAGGAATTAATAAGCTAATGCTTCTTCCTATTCCTTTTCAAACATACAAGGTTTTTTATTGACTAGTGCTTCAAGTGTAATATGTTATTCACATGTTTGAAATAAAGTATTCATTCATTCATTCATTCATTCATTCATACGTCAGTAAGTCGTCATTCGGCCAATTACGGTAATGGATCAGACACTTTGTTGTTGTGACCTTGTTAGAAAACAACATGTTACATAATAAGGACTGAAACACTGAACAGAAGTTTAGAGAAGGTCAAATTAAGTTCACCTGTTAAAGGTTTTAGGTTCATCTGAAAGTACAATATCCCAAACTTTTTGTGAGTAGTGTAAATTCTCCAGTATCTGTTCTTTGCTTGGAAACTTCCAACTTTCACTCCATTTCATCTAAAGACTGTGAATGTTGAACTGCTCCACACTGCCAAACTGAGCTCACATCTATAAATCTAATATATTTTTATTCACTATATAGACTTTTTCTATTGTAGTGTGTTTGCTATTAATTATTGTTCATTTATTTTATTACTATAGTAGCCTACTAAGACCTGAGTACTGCATCTCGTTCCTCAGGTTTCATTGTGTGAATGAAAACTAACCAAGCAACTAATCAAATCTGTCAAAAGCCAAGTTACATTAGAAGACAGATATTTCAAACATAGTATGGTTGAAAAGTTGAAACTATTTTGAGTTTTTATCTGATACTTATTACTTTTTATCTCGTAATTTTGACTTTTTGTCTCATAATTACGCCTAAATGTACCTTGAGGATATCTATTTTCTTTCACTGGCAGAAACGGGCTGCCATACATTTTCCCTTTTCATCTCTTTTCTGCCTTTGTTTAGTTTTTTTTGTCAGTTTTTTCACAGCTCCTCATCACATCTCTTATTAATTGTAAACGTGTAAACCAATAAACATAAAAACAAGATCTTAAAAAAGTGTAATAGTAAATAATTTAAACAAAAAAGACTCAAGATACACAGAATAAATAAATCAATGGGGCTTTTACTGATTATTCAAATTTATGTTTTGTTTTTTTGAATTGAAAACTCAATCCACATATTGTTTGTTATGTATCATTCACCACACCCAGTGAATACATTTTCATAGTTGCATGTGAGAAAATAAAACAGGTAATAAAGATGTCACTCGATGCAGACACTGACGCAGGTGATACTGAAAACAAAACAATAAACCCAGTGTTCTCTCGATTCATTTAAAATATTTATTGAGCAACTCTTTCTCATGCTCTGAGGAATGAGGAAAGACAACGCATTTAACTTCTTCCAGATAATGTACGTATACGGAAAGAATTTTCAGGTATGACTTCTCATCATTACCATCGTTGTCGTCTTCATCATCGTTGTTGTTGTTGTTGCGCAACCTGCAAATACCAGAGACTCGGGGTGTAATCAACGTTTATTTATTTGTGTCACAAAAGACACAAAATGACCAGAAAGACACACAACACGTGTAAAACTGAACCATGTCTCATGTCTCATCTCATGTCCAGGTGAATAATAATGAGTGATGCTCAACC
Source organism: Trachurus japonicus (assembly GCF_045865225.1). Taxonomy (NCBI): domain Eukaryota; kingdom Metazoa; phylum Chordata; class Actinopteri; order Carangiformes; family Carangidae; genus Trachurus; species Trachurus japonicus. The sequence goes on from NC_140923.1 coordinate 12,128,453, forward strand.
TGGGCAGATGTGTGAACGTCTCATTGAGAAACTCGCACATAGATTCATTCACAACGAGTCCTGTCTTCACATCTTTACGTTGCTTATCTTACTGTCAACAATCAAAACGTTTGTTCTCTGTTCGACAGTTTATACAACAGTAATGATAAAATGCACCTTTTTTTTAATGAACATCACACTGAATGGTCAATAAACCTCATTTTCAAAAAAAAAAAAAAAAGATTTTGATTCTGAAAATATGAATGAATGAATACATTTTTAACTATTTGGGCTATAGTTACAACCGAGTGTATGTATAAGTTGACAAGATTTACTGTTTTGAACGTCACTGATGTTATAAATTTGAATAAAACTAAAACTTTAACAAAACAAGTGATCACTAGTTAAATTTGCAAAAAACATTTAGTGGAGTTATTGTTGCTATAAGGAAGTTATATGACAGAAAAACACATAATTAGACATCATAGGTCAGGTTGACCTAAATAAACCAAATAAAATGTGTGTTAAAAAGCATGTTGGCCTGTTCTTAAGGAAGTATGTGAGGGGGAAAATAAACACTGCCTGATGGGAATCATGTTTCACGTACAGTAACAGTAGATTCATATCAAACAGGAGGGAAAGTACAGATAATTTAATCAGCAAAATGAACGGTAACACTTTATAATAAGTCCACACTATTAAGCGTTAGTTAAGTTCACATTTATAACACATGAATACTCATTAATATGTAGTTTATAAACACAGTTAAAAATGTTTTACTCATCATTGATAAGCACTAACTGTACTTGTATGTGTTATAAATGAATAATTCAGTATTTAATGCTTGATTAATGCTTAATAGTGTGTACTGAAGTGTGAGTGTAGCATCCTCTCCTGAAGAGTACAGGCATGCCGTGTGAGTACAAAGTCTGGTCGTGCTCAGGTAAACATTTGTTTAAGTACACGCCGTGAGTAAATTTACATTCCACATCAGGTCTTTACAGACAAAACAGTTGAAGACGGACAGAATTTAACCCTTTAATGCTTACTCACTGCTTTCACTGGGCTGTGGCAGCTCATAGCTCCAGGCCTTTGTGCTCACTGTGCACACTTTAAATAACAACAACAACAACAGAACATGGCTGACAGCTCGCTCAGGTGGGTTTTCCAGTAGTAGGCTACACCTGAGGGCTAACTCGTTTTAGTTGAGGGGCCACATACAGCGCAATTTGATCTGAAGTGGGCCGGGCCAGTAAAATAATAGCATGATAACCTCTTAAAAAATAAAAGAACTTTGAATTTTCCCTTTGTTTTAGTACATTATTAAGTTAACGAACTGTCCTTTTACAAAACATATTATGAAAAACCTGAAATTTCTTGATAAAGGTATGTGCAATCTCAACAATATTATGCCTCTTCTGTCTTTTATGTAATTCTCCGCACTTAGCAAATTCATCCTGAGGGCCGTAATGGACCCTCTGCTGGGCCGGTTTTGGCCCCCGGGCCGCATGTTTTACACCCCTGCCTTAGAGATTTAGTTTCCTCGGGAGGGAAGACCGGGTCTCGAACTGTCTATTGAGGGTTTTCTTTGACTTTTTTTCTGTTTAGTACAATAGGCAGTGCTGAGATAATGGAGGTTTCTGCCTGATGTCACAGAGTTTCTCTCCTGCTCGCTCTCCGGTTTTAATGAACAAAGGAAATTTGATCTGGTGTTGGGAGAGAGAGGGACACAGAGAGAGAGAGAGTTCAGACTAATTACAGTTTCAGAGCCTTTTCAGCTTCACTTGTTAAAGCCCTGTATGTATTTCTATAGTACAGTGATGATCTCTTATTAATATTAGTATTAACTGCAGTTAAACCGTAACCTGAAGATGCTGTTGAACCAGTCTTACGGCTTTAGCTTCAGCTTCGGTTTTACTTACTGGAAAACCGCAAACAGAAACATAAGAAGGCAAAGTAAACATGACAAGAATGTTACTTTGTCATGTTTGCTGGCTCTAATTAAAATGCCTCCAGACATCATGACGGTGGTCTGACGTCAGTGGTGGCATCACATGCTATGGAAAAATGCATTGTAATGTGTCAGTGTCAGTGTTTGAATGACAGCAAGTTGATTTACCATCATTATTATTATTATAATGAATACATTTTACATCCAGACTGTGTTTTTATTTTCAATTAATGTTCATGTTCATGTTGTCCTGATTAATTTATCAATCTTTGAGGTGACGTAAATAAAGTGTTGTTATAATTGTTATTTGGTCACGACTACTTCATAATGTAGCTGTAACTACTTATTAAATCACTGTATGTTACTTATTAAAGCCGATTTAATTATAGTATCACCTCATTCCTGTGTTTAAGTAGATTAATGATATAGACAGATTGCGTATTAATCTATTTATCATATATTTGTTAGTGTATAAGGTGGGTGAACAATCACGGTCAGTTATCCATACTGTGAAATGAAACTCTGTTAATACTCTTGTCGGAAGTGCTTTGTGTTGACGGAGCCACGAGGCGTATTTCCTTTAACAAAGATGTGGCCCTGTGACCTTCTCCCCCTGCAGAACAGGTAGTCAGGTGAATTTCCTCCAAGGCCACACCTTCTTCAGGATGCTGCCCCTCCCCTGCATCATCATCATCATCGGCTGCATCAGCACAAAGCGTTGGAGATAAAAGGTGTTTCCACAGGAATCAAACTCACTCAGCAGGAAAAGCTCGACCAGGAACAGTCTCTTTACTCAGCATTTGACTTTGACATCTCAGGTAGGTCCCTCGCTTCTTCAACCGTATGAATACGTTTAGATTATTAAATTAAATTAAATTACTTATTTTGAATTGTTGTACATTGTTATATATATTATATTCTATTTATTTACATTGTTTTATTATCAATTAAATAATTCAAGTATTATTTGAAAGACGCTGTCTTTCTTCCTTTTTTTTCCTGGATTTGATCATAATTCTTTATAAAAATGTAAATTGTACTCTTAACTCTACCCAGGAACAATGATTCAAACTCTTTTTGTTTGGGTCCATATAAAAAACAAACCAACAAAAAAGTTAAAATACAAAAAGGGTTTAATTTTTCTTTAAAAATTGAGCTCAAGGTTCAATAATTTTAATTGAGATGATTTAATGCTGTGTAATTTTCAAAAAGCATCAATATCTTGATTAATTTTTAATAACTCTAAAGTTTTGTGACAGAAGATTCATCATTGAATCTTGTTTATTGGATATTTCTGATTTTCCTTTCCGCTTTGTTTCTGCCTGCAGGGATGGAGCGAGGATTGATCCTATTTGTTGCTGCACTGACGGTTTTTGTGGCGCCAGGCGTCCAAGGAACGGCTCATTTGTCATTTTCCAATGCACCTGGACCGGTTTGTTCACTTTTATTTTCTCAGTTGTCAGCTGTGTAGAGCCCCGCAATTTAGCACTTTAAACGCATAATGGCAATATTCACTTAACGACCACTTTTACAGATTTATCAGTTAGAATTTGGGAATTAGATTAAGATTAAGTGCCATCATCCAGATTATTTTTTTCCCCTCCAATTTAGGAAAGTTTCATCAGAGTCACAGATGATATTGTCGAAATGTCCCCACATTGCTGCATAGAGAAACATAACAGGTTTTAGCCTTTGAGTCAAATCAAACCATCATAAACATGTTATTTATTGGTACAATAAGAGACAAAAACAGCACATTAGCTCAGTGGGAGTAACTGTGTGTTGTGTTTACCACCAGGTGAACATCACTCGGGACGGGTGTGCAGTCAGTAAACTGTGTGTGGAGACACCAGCCGACTGCGATCCTGCAGGAAATGGCACCTGTCTGTTTGGATCAGTGAATGCCAGCAGCCTGATGCCTCCCAACGGCACCGACCTGACCATCCAGCTCAGAGGAGAGTCAGCAGAGTTAGCAGGCTACATCGCACTGGGACTGACCGTCAATGCATCTGAGGTAAAAAAAAACAACAAAAAAACAAAAAAAACACTAATATCCTCACTGTTATTACCCCAAGGCCTCATAAAAACCCAATCAGACAGATGGAGATGTTTAAAGTGCTGGTATTATACAAACAATACTGAACCAGATCACAGGATCTTGTATGAAAAACAAATAAAGATATGAAGTAATCAAGATAAGTCAATGTTAGAAGTACAAGACAAAGAACAAGTAGCCAAGTTTAATAATTAATAATAAACTGTTTAATTAAAGTAGCATATAAATGCAGTTAGTTTTAGATTAGATTGTTCCTGTAGCTTCAAATGCTAATAAAGATAAAATAAAGTGAACTGGCTTCATTAATATCCATCAACTTTTCCTTCTTGGTTTTGCTAAACTATAATAAATTAAACCATCCAGCCTCTTTTTAAATTGACAAAATGATTCAAAGATGACTCTGAACTATTAATACAAATTCAACATGTCTATATTCATGGTACATGTGAGTAAATTGACATAAACTTCTCAGTGTTCAAGTCCTGAGGGCAGTCTTACATTATTTAACTTACCAATGTATCTCATCTTGGCATGTGACATAGCTTGTGCAATACGAAAGCATTTCCATGACTGTGAGAGTCTGAGACCACATTATGAACAAACACATTAAGTGTCTGCAAACAGGGAAGTAGGAAAAAATAAATAAAGTCACCAGAGGTAAATACAAAACAGGAAGAACCGGACTGAGTCTTTTCTTTGTTGCCTCTTTCTCACCCTAAACTAAGAAAACTTGTTGACTTTGTATTTCGCCTGTTGTTTCCGCAATAGAGACAAAAGTCTAATTGTTCTTCTCTTCTTTTTTCTCCTCAGGGCATCACCATGCTTTTCGTCTGTGCTCGAAACACAACAGACAACACCTCAATTATCTTCCGCACAGTGCAGAGAAACAACACAAATATGACGCAATCTGGATCAGAGAGGGTGAGGTCCTACAGACATATTGTCTCATTTATGCAGCATGTGTAATAGTAGGCACATTTTAGACATGTCATTCAGATATGATCTTACTTGGTGTGTGGATCATAGTGTATTCTGACACGTCACTCCAACATCTGTCAAAGAGAAAAGGAATCTGACCTGCAAAATCCACTTTTTTTCAAAGTGTTCATGTTTAGGTTCTGGTCCGTACATCAAATTTCCCCAGCAGCACTTGAACGCACCAATTTGGAGAGTAGTTTGAATCACTTTAGCAATATCAAGAATCACAAATTCAGCTTTAAGAACAGAAATGATGGCAGATTATGTATCACAATCATCTTCTACAGCTATCTGTATCAGTTTGACTTTTTCCAGTATCATTTATCGCAATGGGCCAATTAAACTTGAACTGCATCTAATTTTAGCTCAGTATCTAACTATAATGTCACCTCACCTTCCCAGATTACGAGAGAAATCCGTGGCTCGGTGGAAGGGAACGTGATCCGGTGCGAGTTTGTAGTCCCCATGGTGAACGCCACCAAAATGGGCAGCAGCAATGCCACCACCCTCTCCATCGTCATGGGAACTGGCCCCTTTAATGCTAGTAAGTGGAAACAAGAGATCTGCAGCAATTCACTACTTGCTACTGATTCACATTGAATTTCAGCTGTAAATTATCCAAATTAAATCAAATGGCCTCCTTGGATCCAGATTCAGCCACACTACTGCTGTCAGACTTCTCACTGTTTAACTCCTGGTTTTGCACAGCTACAAATGTGCCCGGCGCCTTCAACCAGAGCTTTAACAGCGGCCTTCTGGATGTTGCCAACCCCGCCAGCACAGAGCCAGCACCAGCACCAGCACCAACAACACCAGCACCAACAACACCAGTACTGACATTTTCCAATGCAACGGTTGGTTCCCCTTTATTTTTTCAGTAACTGTAGAGCTCCGCAATGTTATAATAACTTTGGTCCTGGTAACAGGTTTTAGCCTTTGATTCAAACCAAACCATCAGAAACGTGTTATTTTCTTGGCAAGGCAAGGCAAGGCAATTGTATTTGTATAGCCTGTTTTTACAAACTGTTTGTCTCAAAGGGCTTTACATGGCATCGTAACAACATCCTCTGTCCTTAGACCCTCACATTGACTGAGGAAAAACTCCATAGAAAACCCTTTTAACAGAGGAGGGATCCCTCACCCAGGACGGACAGACGTGCAATAGATGTTATTACAGACAAGACAGTACAGTTCTTGGTACAAAAAGAGCCAAAACAGCACATTAGCTCAGTTGGACTAACTGTGTGTTGTGTTTACCACCAGGTGAACATCACTCGGGACGGGTGTGCAGTCACTAAACTGTGTGTGGAGACACCAGACGACTGCGATCCTGCAGGAAATGGCACCTGTCTGTTTGGATCAGTGGCTGCCAGCGCCCCAACGCCTCCCAACGGCACCGACCTGACCATCCAGCTCAGAGGAGAGTCAACAGGCTATGTTGCGCTGGGACTGACCACGAGCGCATCTGCGGTAAAAAACAAAACAAAAAACAAAACACTCAAAGCTGCAATAATGTTCATGTTACACTCGGCTCAGTCTTCGTTTATTAAGATCCTCACTGGTATTACTCCAAGGCCTCATAAAAACCCAATCAGACTGAGGGAGATGTTAAAAGTGCTGGTATTATTACAAAAAGATAAAGACATTAAGTAAGAAAAAGACCATGTTAAATAACAAAACAAAGTTCAGAGAGTCAGGTTTAACAATCTGGAAATCAGTTTGCAGGTTAAGATGACAGATTCCCCTTATTGTACCTGGTTAATGACCAATATCACATTGAAACCCAACATATTAAGTTTCTGCAAACAGGGAAGGCAGGTAACAAACACAGAACAAGAAAAACTCAACTCTTTCCAAGCCTAAACTACAAGACAACTTGTTGACTTTGTATTTTGCCTTATGTTTCCCCAACAGTGACAAAAGTCTAATTGTTCTTCTCTTTTTCTTTTCCTCAGGACACCACACTACTTTTCATCTGTGGTCAAAACTCATCTGCCAACAACTCGTTCTTCTTCAGCGTAGTGCTGAGCAACAGCACAAGCAATACGCTCACTACACTCCAGAGGGTGAGGTCCTAACAGATGTGTTTAATTTAAGCTCCATGCATTTGAAAAACGACATGTCTATAGGAAACAGAAGATGAACAGAAAGTATATTTATTATCTTGAACATGAAGACATAATGATTCACTTTATTTTCACACCATTCATCAATCAAATTATAAAACAAATCCACTTTAGAGTTCATGTTTGGGTCAAAATGGGCCAATTAAACTTGATCTTACTTTTGCTCACAGTAACTAACTTTATTTTTTACACTATTTATCAATCAAATGATACAAAATTTGACCTGCAAAATGCTATGCTGTACATCAGATTTCCCCAGCAGCACTTGAACGCACCAATTTGGAGAGTAGTTTGAATCATTTTGTGATTTCAATCAAGAATCACAAATTCCACCTTTAGAACAAAAATAATGTCAATTTCTCAGAATGGGCCAATTAAACTTGAACTGCATCTTATTTTAGCTCACAGTATCTAACTTTAATGTCACCTCATCTTCCCAGAACGTGAGAGATATCCGCAACTCGGTGGAAAACAACGTGATCCGGTGCGAGTTTGTAGCGCCCAGCATTAACGCCACCAACCTGAGGAGCAGCCATGTCACCACCTTCTCCGTCGTCATGGGGAGCGGCACCGTTAATGGAAGTAAGTGGACACAAGAGATTCGCGATTCACTACTGTCTCTTTGAAATTGCTACCGATTCACATTAAATTTCAGCTGTAAATTATCCAAATGAAATCAAATGATCTCCTTTGATTCAAATTCAGCCACACTGCTGCTGTCAGACTCTTAACTGTTTGTGGTTTTAATCTTCAGGTATGATCGGTTCCTTCAACCAGAGCTTTAACAGCGGCCCACTGAATGTTGCCGACCCCACCAGCACAGAGCCAGCAGTAACACCAGCACCAACGGTTGGTTCACCTTTATTTTCTTAGTAGCTGTAGAGCTCTGGAATATTATAATAACTTTGGTACTTTAAATGCATAATTGCAATATTCACACTCTATAGAGAGAAATAAGCCTCTGAGTCAAACCAAACCATCAGAAACGTGTTATTTTCTTGGTACAAAAAGAGACAAAAACAGCACATTAGCTCAGTGGGAGTAACTGTGTGTTGTGTTTACCACCAGGTGAACATCACTCGGGACGGGTGTGCAATCACTAAAGTGTGTGTGGAGACACCAGACAACTGTGATCCTGCAGGAAATGGCTCCTGTCTGTTTGGATCAGTGAATGCCAGCACCCCAATGCCTCCCAACGGCACCAACCTGACCATCCAGCTCAGAGGAGAGTCAACAGGCTACGTCGCTCTGGGACTGACCGTCAACGCATCTGAGGTAAAGAAAATCACACAAAGCTGCAATAATGTTCATGTTACACTCAGTCTGTGTTGTTAAAAGAGCAAAACAAAGTTCAGATAGTCAGGTTTAATAATCTGGAATATACTGATGAACTGAATTAAGTCCCCCACCACGACCTCAGAAAGATAAACTGTGTAATGGTCCAGAAATCAGGGGCTGAATCCTCCAAAAAGAGGCAAACACGAGGTCAGACCACCTCGTCCTCACCAAATCTAACAGTCTAGATTCAGGAAATGGGTCAAATATGATATTGTGTCTTGTCCAGTCAAACATCTCTTCCAGGATGTTTGCCCTCACACAGTCGAACAGGGATAAAAGACATAAAACCTGTTTTACTGTCCCACAGTTTGCAGGTTAAGTGACAGATTGTACCAGGTTAATGATCAACATATCACATAGAAACCAAAAATATTACGTTTCTGCAAACAGGGAAGGCAGGTAACCAACAGTCACCACCGGTAAATACAGAACAAGAAAAACTCGACTCTTTCCAAGCCTAAACTAAGACAACTTGTTGACTTTGTAGTTTGCCTTTTGTCTCCCCAACAGTGACAAAAGTCTAATTGTTCTTCCCTTTTTTTCCCTCAGGACACCACACTACTTTTCATCTGTGCTCAAAACGCATCCTCCAACTCTGTCTTCTTCAGAGTAATGCAGAGAAACAACACGGATAATACACTTACTGCAAGCAACAGGGTGAGGTCCTAACAGATGTGTTTAATTTATGCTCCATGCATTTGAAAAACGACTTCTTTATAGGAAACAGAAGATGAACAGAAAGTTTATCAAATGATAAAAAAAAATCTGACTTGCAAAATCCACTTTAGAGTTCATGTTTGGGTCAGAGTGGACCAATTAAACTTGAGCGGCATCTTATTTGTGCTCACAGTAACTAACTGTAATGTCACCTCACCTTCCCAGGCGGTGTCAGGTGTCCTCAGCTCGGTGCAAAGCGGTGTGATCCGGTGTGAGTTTGTAGTGCCGATGGTGAACGCCACCAACCTGAGGGACAGCCACGCCACCACCTTCGTCATCCTCCTGGGGAACGGCACTGTCAATGGAAGTAAGTGGACACAAGCTTTCTCATTGCTACTGATTCACATTATATTTCAGCTTTGAATTAATTCAATCAAAATGCAGTGAAACTCCACTATGACTCAGACTTGTCGCTAACTCCTGGTTTTACTCTTCAGGTACGATCGGTGCGTTCAATGTGCGTGAGACCAGCAACCCTCTGAATGTTGCCGACCCCAGCAGCACAGCAGAGACCACCCCCGCACCGACCACCGTAATGACCACCGCTGGAGCCAGCGGACTCCTTCACTCGCATGGTAAACTACTACACACACACCAAACCTTTACCAACAAACTCTGTTTCAAATGTTGGACATATGAGGGAGATGAATAGCAGGGATAATAATATTCCTGTACTTTATGGCTCATATCCTGGAAATTTTCCATATAAATTCCCAAGAATTATTATAGATAGTAAGCTGTTATTTACTAATACATTATTATTATAAGGGGGATAGAGAAAGTCTAAACAAAACAAAAAAACAAACAAACAGGAAATTCATGAACATGTTCTTTGTTTACAAACCATTTACCATTCTATTAGATTTCCTGTACCCGTAACAAGCAGGTACACAGTAACCAGCAACCAGCTGTCTGTGTATTAATGCCTTTTATTTTGTACCAAATGAAGAGTAAATCTTTCAGGATGACACTATTTCACAGATGCTTTGGGAGCTGATATGTTATTGATAATTAAAGGAAAGTTCTAGGATTAAAAATAGGCACAAATAAAAACCAGAACTCATGTCACTGAACCACCACATTATGTTTGTTTTTTCCTTTGTGACCATTTCTGTTGCAAAGCCTGTACAAACTGTACAACTGTACAAACATTTGCTGACAAACGTCTCTCGTCTCTCCTCCCACCAGCTCTGCTGTTCCTGCTCAGCGTCCTCGCACTGAAGCTGATTGCCTGAAACAGTCCGGAGGAAAAGTTGTGATCTGTTTGACACGATGAAGATGAAGTGTGCGTTGGACCGATGCACAGATGAAGCCCGAGTGTCTACAGCGTTTAAATTAAAGCATAAGTTGTGTTTGTGAGTGTTTTCCGGTGCTCATCATGGGTCATGGGTTTGATAAGTTGAAGGGTGTCATGGCTGCTGTGATCCCATCATAAGACGATCTGTAGTTTCTCTCTCTGTTCTCTGTTCTGGTCCGCCTCAGGTTGGATCAGGTCTTGAAAATGATCTGGGTCCATTTTGGGTCCAAAATTGTTAAGCACAGAAGAAGACACTGTGTGTTGACAAACTGTGTGTGTGTATAAACATTGTTTTACTGATTTACTGTACCTGTTTGGACATTTTAAATATATTTTTGCACTGTATTTGTACCAGATATTTAATTTAAGCTTAAACTAAAAACGAAGTGTTCATATGGTATTTTGCAAACTTTATTTTGTAGAAAAAAAATGTTGTAGTCCCACATGCTTTAAAAGTACATATTATCTAACAATCCAACAATTTTAATCCTCAACTGAGGTACAAGCAACATCACGGAGGTAAAAAACAAAACAAAACTAAAGTCAAATCAGGTCTAATGCTTTGATGTAAATGTACTGTGACAAGGTGAAACATCAGAGGCCGAGACGACATGAATGATAATAAAGCTGATACTATGATTCACTCCTGCTCAATGCATCACATCATTGACTCTTTTATCTGGTTCAACACATAACTGAGACTGTTGTCACGGGGTGACTATGGGGAACCAAAGTATGGGGGAGGGAGGTTCCTAAGGGAAGACTTACCTGGTGTACCCAAGATGGCTGCCTCCAGAGTCCCAGGGGAGGACTTACCTGGTGCACCAAGATGGCCGCCCCCAGCTGCAATACACAAGCAATCAAGCTCTCATTGACTCACCCATCAAACCTGATGTGCTGCAGGCGTGCAGTGACTGGACTGTGTGGCGATTGGGCCACAAGCTGTGTGTGGGTGTGTTTGATATACCTTCAGGTATTGGAGAGAGAGAGAGAGAGAGAGAGAGAGAGAGAGAGAGAGAGAGAGAGAGAGAGAGAGAGAGAGAGAGAGAGAGAGACCCGACCCTGCAACCCTGCTTGGGTCACTAGAGGGTGAGGTGAAGAGGGAGGTCCAGGCTGCACCAGAAGATAGGCGCAATACCCCCAAAGCTGTTTTTGATTTTTTGGCTGAGCTTTATGGCGATAACACCCCAACAGCTCTCTTTGACGGCTCAGTACTTTAATCGTAGGCAGGGGCCAAAACAATCTCTTTGCTCTTTCTCGTTACAGATCTGAGAGCTCTTCACCCAATTGAAGGAGAGGAGGGAACACGGACTTGGTGATGGAGACACGTTATTGTGAGACCAGTTCCTTATGGGACTTCGTGATGGCCCAATGCGCCAAGGCCTGAGACTACAACTTCACCAAAACCCAGACTTGACCTTTGAGGACATCCAGAAGGAGGCCCTGGCCCTGGAGCTGGACCAGCTAGAGACGACGCCTATGTGTATGGCTGCCAGCAGTGCCAGTGCCCCCACCCCCCTACCCACAGCCAACTGGAAACAGGAACTCCGTGCAGAAATAATGAAGGACGTGAACGAGCAGATGGCTGAGCTTTCCAAGACCCTCTTGGACGAGTTACGGCGGAGCCGACCATCTAACCCGACCGCCTGACCCGCCTGTTCCCCGTGAGAGGTCCTACTCAGAAGGTGCACGAGAGTGGGAACGACCCTCTGGTTCGAGGTTCCAGTGGGATGACCAGGGTAGGCCTATATGCAACCGGTGTGGTAAGGCAGGGCACATCAACAGGCAGTGTGCGCCTCGACGTGCATCTCAAGAGGGTTTTTAGCTTCTCCGGCCACTGTGGGTCAAGTGGCCGGGGCCCCTCCAACTGACCCCTCGCCATTCTCCAAGGACATTTTAGTGGGCCAGTGCCCTATTGTAGAGGTATATGTCAACGGAAAAAAGGTCAGATGCCTAGTTGATACTAGCTCTCAAGTTACCCTGTTTTCACAAGGCTTGTGTAATGAACTGTTTGATGTCCAACAACTACAGGGGGCAGAGGCGCCATGGCTGACCTTGCGGGGTGCAAACGGACTGGACATCCCATACATTGGCTACGTCATGGCTGACTTCCAGGTGCAGGGCGTTAGGGTACCAGAAAGGGGGGCTGTCATCATCCGGGATCAATGCCTGGGTGCCCACCGAGCCCTGCTAGGCATGAACGTCATCTCCGCCTGCTGGGAAGCGCTATTTCAAAACTAAAAGGCCCGGAAAATGCAGTCTACTGCAAATCAAGAATGGGAGCACATCATTGCAGATTGCCGAAGGATTGAAGCTGCCCGGACTTCGGCAAATCACGAGGACAATGCCCGGGTCGCCTGCCGTTATGTCCTCACCATCCCTGCCCAGAGCAAAGCAGTTGTCTGGGCTAGGTTGCCCGCCCGGCTTTATGGGCCGGATAACTGGGTGATGGTGGAGTTGCCCGAGCCGTTGCCACTGTGCACAGGGGCCGTGTGCCTGTGAGGGTCCGAAACACCAAACCCTATCCCATCAACCTCCATCGTCACCAAGGTTGGCACGTGTCACGGCTGTAGGACCCCAGCAGCTGAAAGAAAATGGTGATGTCTGCTTTAACCAAGTAAGTCCAGGGGTGGCTGAGGTGGGCATTATGCAGGTTGGCCAGGTGGAGCATAAAACCAGTGAAACAATGCTTGAACATCTGTGCTGTGAGTCTCTGCAGGGGGATGGCTTGGAGGAGGACCAGCAACGCCAGCTGCAATGCTTCCTGGCCAGATGGCAACATGTGTTCTCCACCCACGAGGAAGACTACGGGTGCACAGGCGTTGTCCGACACCAGATCCCCACGGGTGATGCAGCCCTAACCCGTGAGCTGTATTGACCTGTGCCCCCCACCCTCTATCAGGAGGTTCGCACACTGTTGCGGGGCATGTTGGATGGGGGCATCATTCGGGAGAGCAGCAGTCCCTGGGCAGCTCCAATAGTGCTGGTGCAGAAGAAGAGCGGCGCTTGGGGGTTCTGCGTCGACTATCGGAAGCTCAACAGCGTAACCAAGAAGTACGCTTTTCCCCTCCCACGGATAGAGGACTCGCTCACCACCCTGACGCAGGCTGCCTGGTACTCCACCTTAGACCTGGCCAGTGGTTACTGGCAGGTGCAGATGGAGGAGAGAGATAGAGAGAAAACGGCGTTCACCACCCCCTTTGGGCTCTTTGAGTGGGACAGATTGCCCTTTGGCCTCTGCAATGCTCCAGCCACCTTTCAGAGGTTGATGCAGAGGTGTTTGAGGGGGCAGCGTTGAGAGTAGATTCCACCTTGGTGTACCTTGACAATGTGATTGTTTTCTCTCCAGATTTCCCCTCCCACCTCCGGCGCCTCAAAGAAGTATTCCAGGCCATGGAGAAATATGGTTTGAAGCTGCAGCCAGAAAAGTGCCAGCTGTTTCGGAAGGAGGTGAAGTTTCTGGGGCACTGTGTCAGCCACCATGGTGTCTCCCCAGATCCGGCCAAGGTGGTGGCAGTTCAAGAGTGGCAACCTCCCAAAACAGTCAGGCAAGTGCGGGCTTTTTTGGGATTTGTGGGGCACTACAGGCGCTTTATCAAGAACTTTTCAAAAATTGCCAAGCCCATGAATGCACTCCTGGTGGGAAATGGCCGTCCTCGGGGTCGGGGGTCGCCTCCTATGGCATGGAGCCCTGAGTGTGATGCAGCCTTCCAAAGGCTCAAACTTGAGCTGCTGCAGGCTCCAATCCTCGCCTATGCTGATTTCTCACAACCCTTTGTTCTCTACACTGATGCAAGTAACACTGGGTTGGGTGCAGTTGTGGCAATGCGAGGGTTATTTATACTAAGTTATATACTAAATTTGTTGCCAACAACGCCACCTTGGGTTAGGGCCCAAGGACCCGTACTAAAGATCGACTATCACCTATCAAAGGACACTCAGGTTCGTTCACTCAGGGAGGGTAGGAGACGGAGTTCAATGATCACATACAAAATTTTATTTAAAATTGATGACAAGGTTTGAAAAAATGAAATTAAATAAACACAGGAGGCCCAGGAGAAGGGGGTTACTGGCTGAGGCTTACCGGCCGGAGGAGGGGTCAAAAGGGGGAAGGTGAAGTCCAAAAGAAAAAGGAGAACATCCCACTCACACAGCAAAAACGTGATGTGCATACAAAATAAATCTTGAACGGGGGTCACACAGAGGTGGGTAGAGTAGCCAAAAATTGTACTCAAGTAAGAGTATAGTTACTTTAGAATAATATTACCCAAGTAAAAGTAAAAAGTAGCCATTCAAATATTTACTTGAGTAAGAGTAGAAAGTACTTGGTGAAAAAGCTACTCAAGTACTGAGTAACTGCTGAGTAACCTCTGATTTGTTCGTTTAATGATCAGTTCGTAAATGTAAGCCTAACCAAGAAGGACGCTTTTCCCCTTCCACGGATAGAGGACTCACTCACCACCCTGACGCAGGCTGCCTGGTACTCCACCTTAGACCTGGCCAGTGGTTACTGGCAGGTGCAGATGGAGGAGAGAGATAGAGAGAAAACGGCGTTCACCACCCCCTTTGGGCTCTTTGAGTGGGACAGAATGCCCTTCGGCCTCTGCAACACACATCACATACACATGCAGTCCAGGTGAGTGGCTGAAAGTCCTGGTAGAGCTCGTAGCAGCGCACACGAGCGGCAGCCAAACACACACACACCAACCGGCACCACGCGTAGTAGCAGCAGGGAGCAGGATCAGTCACAGGAAGAAAGTCGGTCAGTCGGCCGACAGGACCCCGAACCAAGCCGAAGCAGCAAGGAGGGCAGAAATATAGTAGCAGTAGACTGTCAGATAAGCAGTAGCAGCAGACTGGCAGCGAAGCAGCGGTAGCATGTAGCCGTGGCTAAATATCCATGACGGATAGTGCTCTTCTTACTTAGTTTTAGCGTCCAAAAAACCCGGTTCAGTCCGGTCACTCAGCGTCCCCTCCAAAGAGGGAGAGGGGTGAAGAGGGTCGGCGTGGCGGGGGGAGTAGGCCACCACGCGCCATACAACCAGCTGGCTGTTAGAGGGAGAGGAGCGAAAAGAAACTTAGCACCTGGCTTACAGCGTTTAAAAACAGAAACTCTCAGTGACTCACCTACGCGCCGGTCGGCGGCAGTTAACGACCCATTATGTCGCCTCGACCGCGGCGGAGACGCCGGATCTATTAAGGAGTTACAGTTTGAGTTAAATTAAAACAACGCTCACCAATGTACAAAACAGCATGCTAAAGTGCGCCTACCTGTGCTCTGCTGCGAGCAACAATGCAACGACCTGTCAGTGGGCAGGCCGAAGAAGCAGGAAGCAAGAGGTCAGGAAGAGGGACACGGCCTACTTTTATACTCTACTACTCTAGGCTAAAACGAGTGTCTGTGCAGCAGAACCCTGTGTTCAATATAACAGCGGTGCCTCATACCACTACACAGTGTTGGCCCAGCAACAGGAGGGGGAGGAGAGAGTCATCGCATATGCGAGCCGCAGCCTTCACCCAGCAGAGAGGAACGATTCCAAACTGGAGCTCCTGGCCATGAAGTGAGCTACGAGTGAAACATTTAAAGATTACCTATGGGGCAGCAAGGTAATTGTGGTGACCGATAATAATCCTCTTGTCCATTTGCAGACAGCCAAGCTGGGAGCTGTGGAACAGCACTGGGTGGCACAGCTGGCCAATTACGACTATGAGATACGCTATCGACCAGGGCGAGAACATACTAATGCTGATGTGCTTTCCAGGATCCCTGTTGCAGCTGCAGTCTCCCAAGCCCCAACTCCACCCACTCGGCCTGATGAGCTTTCTGGTAGGGGTGGTGGAAGCACCAGGGTTGAGCAATGACGTTGTCTCTGCTAGCTGGGGGTGGGACCCACACCGTTGGAGGGAGTTGCAGGGGAACGACAATGACCTGGCCACAGTCTCAACCTGTTGTTCTGTGCACGATGAAGTGACTCATGATGTTGTGTTCAGATAGTTGTGCCGCAACCCCAGATCCAGTCTCTCCTAGGGGCCTACCACACACAGATGGGCCACCAAGGCCGGGAGAGGACACTGTCTCTGGTGAGGAGAAACTTCTACTGGCCAAAGATGGAGATGTCTGTAAACACATACATCCAAGGCTGCCCACAATGTATGCTCTTCAAAGCAAGGCGAGATAGTAAAGCCCCCTTGGTCCCCGTGCTGCCCAAGGCCCCCCTCCACATCGTCGCCATGGACTTTTTGAGCCTAAGTCGGCCGACTGATCGCTACCAGAACATCCTGGTGGTCACAGACCTATTTACAAAATATGCCTGGGCCATCCTCACGACGGACCAGACCGCCTCCACTACTGCCAGGGCCCTGTGGGGTGTGGTGTTCCAACCCTTTGGGTGCCCTGAGGTCCTGCACTTGGACCAGGGCCTGAACTTCGAATCGCAACTGATTCGAGAGCTGTGCCAGCTTTACGGGTGCCGGAAGACCCACACCACGCCATACCACCCACAGGGGAATGGAGGGTGCGAGAGGTTCAACCAGACCCTGTTGAGCCTGTTGGGGACCCTGGGAGCCGAACAACAGAACAGGTGGGTGGATCATCTCCCCTCCTTATTGCAAGCTTATAATAACACCGTTCACAGCACTACAGGCTATGCCCCCACTTACCTGATGTTCGGGAGGCAAGTGCGCCTACCCATTGATCTGCTCTTAGGCGCAGGACAGCCGGATGGAGCCCCGAGTGCGTCAGAGTGGGTGAGCCAACACCATCAACGACTTCACTCTGCCTATCAACGGGTTTCTGAACTATAGCAGGGGCTGCCGCCAGGAACAAGCGCCTGTATGACCGAACAGCCCACGACTGCCCACTGCTCCCCATGGAGAGCACCTGGTGCACCAAGATGGCCGCCCCCAGCTGCAATCAATACACAAGCAATCAAGCTCTCATTGACTCACCCATCAAACCTGGTGTGCTGCAGTTGTGCAGTGACTGAACTGTGTGGCGATTGAGCCACATTACTCTCTGCTCATGAGAATGAACTGCTGTGCCCACTCCATCACCCTGGCTGCCTAGTGGAGTGTTGCGGGACCCAACCTTAAGTGTGATTTGCCTTACCTGTTTTCTTTTTGTGAGAGAGAGAGAGAGAGAGGGGGGGGGGCTGGATGATTTGGACTCACCTTTGCCCTTTAAACCCCCCCCTCCTCTATACTACAAGACTGTGGCTGTTTTCGAAACCGCATACTACCGTACTGCCTACTACATACTGCGTTATATGTACTGTATACTGCATACTGAATGTGGGATTCAGTATGCTACTTGAGCAGACCGACACCGTTATCATCACAGTATGCAGTATACGAGTTTCCCAGAATGCATTTCACGGCAACCGGTAGCAGTAGCTGTAAACAGGCTAAAAGCTGTTTTATTTCTCACTCTAGCGCTGTAATTGTGTAACTTTATTAAGTTTTAATATTTTTTCATGCGAGAAAGTAACTGTTAAGACTCCAAATATACGGCCAGTTTATCCAAATGACGGCTGTTTAAAAGTTTGCTCCGATGTTTTTCGGAGAAGTGAAGCTCCGCAGCGACCGGGACATCACAGAGGCAGCAGCCGGTCTGCAGAGCTGCTCGGCCGGCCAGCACTACGACGTCATTCCGGAGGAGAAAACGGTCGCCAATTAACTTACCCGCAGGTTTTTAAAGGTTTACCACCGGCTGGTTAAATTATTTTAAGGAGATAAATGTTGATCTCATTGATGGAATCTCAATTGTGGCAGTAGCATTAGTTTGTTTGAATGTAAAGTGAAGCTTCTTGTGTGTAAGTGTAACCAAATACTGTAATAGAATTACTCAGAGTCCTGATAGCAGTTTACTATCCCCAGGATTTATTCACAGTTCTGGGATAGAAATGTATCTCACACTCATACTTCTTTTCAAACACTCAAAATATACGGAACCCACTGTGAGTAGTAATAATCCCAAAAGACAGTGATATTCAAATTGACAAAATGTAATATTCACTGTTGTATCTATATAATAAATGAACTTAAACTCTCCCTCATGAAAAGGAAATAAAAAAAACACTTTACAGTTCTGCTTGAGTTAATTGTCTCTCAGGGTAGGGAGTTATTTACTCCATAAACAAAAGAAAAGAAAATCACCACTCAGGTGTAAAGAGTCTTTCAATTGTCCAGGAAAAATAAAAAATAAAAATTGGCTGGCCAGCAAAAAAAAAATAGAGAGCGCTCTTTTATTTATGTGGATGTGTGAGTGTGTAATATGTGCAGGGGAAGGGACTGGGGCTGTATGTCTGTGTGTTTGCCTGAAGAATGGTCAAGGGGTCTGAAGACGTTCTCCTCTGCGGCCGCAGGGGCACCTTGGCAGTCTCTCTCTCCGAAGCCGACCGTCACCGGACTAGTAATGGAAACACCACAGTAATATACTTGTGGAGGCATGGAAGTAACGTGCTCTGCTGCAGCTACAGTAAATCCCTCTCTGAGCCCGCGATACACACTCATAACAACTTACACACATTGTAAACTATTACAGCAGAAAGAAAATAATAATGTACAGAATAATATGACACTCTGCTTTACAACACGGCTCGAGTTAGCATTTTGGTTAACTTAAAAGTAGTTAGCAGGCACTTAGCATTACTCGACGTAAACAAATCAATAATTTCAATTCTCAATCTCAATTCGGTCGTAACTCAACCTTCATACATACAACACATCATAACAACACTAATAACATTACACCTTAAGTGTTAATGCTCACCTAGTAATGGAAACACCACAGTAATATACTTGTGGAGGCATGGAAGTAACGTGCTCTGCTGCAGCTACAGTAAATCCCTCTCTGAGCCCGCGATACACACTAGGGGGCGTAAAAAACAGCTAGCAGTCGTAAAACTGCCGTGATGCGGTGCTTAAAGGGCAATGCATTCAAAACAGACCTGCAGACATTACAACATTACAACAACAGTAACTGTAGTTACCTCTGGGTTACATCCTCCCCCACTTAGACTGTGACGTCCCCGTCACTGCTATTAGTCATAGAATGTGCTAACCATGCAATTTGCTGCTGCAAAGATAAAAAAAAACAATGCAACAGTGTCTGCTGTGTGGAGGGACCTACACTGTGCTGTTTACAGTGTACTCTGCCACCTACTTGGTAATCACTAAGGTAAGATGGTGGTACCCTTCGTCTCTGTGGCCTAACCTGTGGCGGAGTAGGACCAACCTCTGCATCAATATCTGACAAATCTGCCTGTTCTGAAATGAAATCAGGGGCTTCAGGATTCAGAGGATGTTCAACCTGAGATACAGGCTGTTCAATGGCTTCAGGTGATGAGCACTGGGACTCCCCGTTTGTATTCTCCCCCACAAAAGACAACTCATCTGCACCACTCTCTTCTTCAGGTGTCTCAGGCGCCTGCGCCTGACTGACCTGCACATCATTATCCTCCTCATCTTCCCTCACTGCTGCAGGTAAGAACCCACAGGGAAGAAGCATGTCGCGATGCAGAACCCGTTCTCTGCCTTCTCCATCTTCAGGCTTTACTACATATACAGGGATACTCTCATCAGGCTGTTTGACAACGACATGAACAGTATATTCCCACTTATCTGAGATTTTGTGCTTTTTCCTCAGACTCAGATTTCTCACAAGAACTCTGTCTCCTACTTCCAAGGGCAGAGCAGTCACTTTAGCATCCCAGCGTCTTTTGTTCAACAACTGTCGTTTTTCTGCATTTCTTGACGCCAACTCATATGCGTGTCTGAGTCTTTTCCTTAGGTCTCGCACATACTGTGAGTGTGTTTTGCAATTGTGGCCTGGAGGGCTGATGCCAAAGCAGAGGTCAATGGGGAGACGTGGTTCCCTCCCGAACATGAGAAGAAAAGGAGCTTCCTTAGTCACATCATGCTTAGTACAATTGTAAGCGTGAACAAGGGGTCTGACGTATTTTCTCCATTCCTCTTTCTTTTTCTCCTCCAGAGTTCCCAGGAGATCCAGCAGCGTCCTATTAAACCTTTCCACCGGATTCCCTCTCGGGTGGTAGGGAGTTGTGCGAGATTTTGAGATCCCAGCATGCTTACAGAGCTCTGCTACAACTTCTGACTCAAAACAGGCTCCCTGATCACTGTGCAGTCTGCGAGGGAAGCCGTAATGACTAATAAAGTTCTCCCATAACACTGTGGCAACAGTTTTTGCTGTCTGATCTCTCGTTGGATATGCCTGTGCATATTTTGTATAGTGATCAGTTACTACCAGTATGTTCCTGGTGTCTTTTGAGTCAGGTTCTAGTGTCAAAAAATCGATACAAACTAACTCTAAGGGACCAGTGACTTTGATGTTAACGAGTTTGGACGCTTTTTGGACCCTAGATTTACGCCTCACACATCTTTCACAACTCTTACATTTAGTTTCAATATATTTTGACATCTTTGGCCAGTAAAACCTTGCTCTGGCTAGCTCCAAGGTTCTTTCTATGCCCATATGGCCTACCTCATCATGAACACCTTGAAAAGCCCTCTCTCTGTGGCTACTGGGAATGACAAGCTGATTAAAAGCTTCACCTCTTTGGTTGAGAACTTTACGAAACAGTACACCATCTACCAAAAGTAACTTTGTCCTCTCCCTCAACAGGAGAGCTACCTCTGGTTCCTCAGACTTTTTATCTACTGTTTCAGCATCTGAGTCGACTTCTAATATCTGAATAACTCTCCACAAGGTGGCGTCTTCCCTCTGCAGCCTATGCCAATCCTCCATAGACATTTCAGGCAAGGCAGAGTGGCCTGGCCCTGGGAGGGGGTCTTCCAGATCATCAGGGACAGCACTTTCATCACATAAAAGTGTCTCAACTGCTGGTATCCCATTGTCAGACTCCTGTTCATTTTGTGGGACTGTATGAATATAGACACCATGACGCATGCAAAGAGTGTGAACTGTCTCCTCATCCAAGAAATTGAAATCCTCAGTTGACAGGCGGGCTCGATCCATCATACTGGAGATTCTTCTGTCCATCTCTTGAGACTCCTCATCCTCTTCAGACGGCTCCTGAGGCCTCCTTGAGAGTCCGTCTGCATCAACATTTTGCTGACCACATTTGTAACGAATGTCAAAATTGTACAATGACAGAGCAGCAAGCCACCGGTGGCTTGTGGCATCCAGCTTTGCGCTTGTCAACACATATGTTAAAGGATTATTATCTGTCATTACTGTGAAACTAGCCCCATACAAAAAGTCGTGAAATTTCTCACTGACTGCCCATTTTAGGGCCAAGAACTCTAACTTATGCACAGGATAATTTTTCTCACTTTTGGAGAGGCCACGACTAGCATAAGCTACGACTCGGGTTTGCCCATCTTGAACCTGATAGAGGGCTGCACCTAAACCAGTCATGCTGGCATCAGTGTGGAGCAAATATGGAAGCTGCCAGTTGGAAAAAGCAAGCACAGGTACCGATGTTAACTTTTCAATGATGAGATCAAACGCTGCTTGGCAGGTGGGGGTCCATTCTGCTCCAAGTGGGTGCGACTGTTTGCGTTGCCAGTGATTAGGGCCTTTGTGCCTGGGGGCTAAGTCTCCTTTCAGCAAATCATTTAAAGGTCTGACAATTTTGGCATAATCCCTGACAAAGCGCCGATAATATCCGGTGAAACCTAGAAATGATCGGAGCTCTTTGGCTGTTTGAGGCCGGGGCCATTCTCTGACGGCTGCAACCTTGTCAGGGTCAGGTTGAATACCCTGAGCCGATATCACATGGCCGAGGTATTTTACTGAGGTCTGAAAAAACTTACATTTGGAGGGGGACAGTTTGAGACCAAAATCAGCAATGCGTTTAAGGACTTTCATTAATCTTTCCTCATGTTCCTCGAGAGAGCTGGAGAATATTATGAGGTCGTCGAGGAAAGCAACGACTTCCTGGAGGTTAATGCCTTCCATCACTTTCTCCATAGTCCGCTGAAAGGTTGCTGGGGAGTTGGTCAGACCCTGCGGCATTCTCCTGAATTGCCATGTGCCAAAGGGGGTTGTGAATGCTGTCTTTGGCCGATCAGCTGGTTCAACCTCCAGCTGGTAATAACCACTCTTGAGGTCTAGGACAGTAAACCATTTTGAGCCAGACAGCAGGGTGAATGTCTCCTCTATACGAGGTAATGGGTAGGCATCTTTTTTAGTCAAATTATTTAGTCTGCGGTAATCTACCACCATTCGCAAGTCTCCATTTTTTTTCCGAACAAGAACAATTGGAGAGGCGTAGGGACTGTGTGATTCCTCTATGATGCCTACAGCCAAGAGATCTTGAAGATGCCTTTTCAAATCATTGAAGTCTGCAGGTGAAACACGCCTGGTTCGCTCTTTGAATGGTACATGTGGCTCTAGCTCTATGCGATGAGTGACCCCTGCTACACTTCCAACGTCCAGATCATGTCTTGAGAATGCACTGGGGACTTCTTTATTTATCCTAGCCTCTATGTGCTCCTTTAACTGTGGGGATATGGGGCTTTCATCAAAATCAAGATGGAGGGTGTCGGCCACAGAACTGATTTTTTCATTATGAGAGACCAGCAAAGCTTGTACCTGCTGCTGTGAAACTTCTGACTGGATGCTCGGGTCCGAGGGAAAACCAGGCACAGCCCACTCAATGGCGGAGCACTCAGCAATTACTGTTTTTAGATACAAAATGATGTCATGTTGGGAAACATTTTTGACGGCAAGCTTGAACCTACTGTGGGATTCTGATTTTACATCAACTATCTGATCATAAATAATCAGGCCTCCAGGTGCGGGAAATTCCTCTGCACCACTCACTAGAGCTTGGAAATCACCACGGCCAGGCTTAGTGTGACAGATGCCTTTTAGTGTGTAAACCCTGCTGCGCTTGAGGTGTACGGGTACTTTGCTGCTGAGTGTCACACGCATAACCTTAGCTTCTGTTGTTTGAGAATCTATCAGTTTATGGCACTCTGAATATGCCATTTGCCAATTAGCCTGGATGGGCAGGACTTCCTGGAATTTGGTTCCAGCCTGCTTTATGCAGGCTTGCCTCATTGGGCGTAGGGTGTTTGTGCCAACGAGAAGGGGATACTTGGTGTTGTATGACTGATCTGGGCTCACTAAAGCCAGAATGTGAAAATTTTTGTCTGTGCCACACATATTTTTAGGGAACTGCACATCAACTTCTACATATCCCACATAGGGGACCTTTTGTCCCGCTGCACCCTCAATGTCCAGTGCCTCTTTGATAGAGAATAACTGTCTGTGAGTAAGATAATGGGAATAAAATGACTGAGATATGATTGTCACTTGTGACCCCGTGTCAATAATGCAGTTGCATTGGACGCCATCCAGCCATGCTTCACTGTCACAAGGCTCTCCCACCAGCCCGTTTGGAATCTTAAAAGTCTCTGTCCCATTTGGGGGATGCATGGAATGGCTCAACACAGAGGAACTAGTTGGACAGTGAGCTCCTGCTTGTTCCACAGCAGGAGCCCCTACCTGTTTAAAGGCAGGTTCGGCTGGGGGCTTGTTTGTGGTGAGCTTAGCGGACGTTGATTTTGTCTAGTCTGATGCCTCTCACACAGTTTCTTTTGTACTAGCACAGCATTAGTTGGATTAGTGCATTGGGGTAGCATATGGAAGTCGTCGCCACAGTTGTAACAAAATTTTCCAACTTTTGTGAGATTCTCAGCAGGAGCAGTTGGGCCTGGGGGAGCTGGGGTGTTGCTTTTAGCTCTTTGGGGGAACCTCCGACCAGCTCTTTCATTTCTGGGTGGGGGGTCAGTTGGAGCAGGAGTATTCTTCCTAAGCTCAGCCTCAAGTTGCCTGATTCTCTCCTCAAGTTGCTCCCTAATAGTAGAATGTACGTCTGACACTATGGGGACATTGTTACTAGGAGGTGCAGGCTCAGCAGTAGTTAAATGTGTCTTAGTATGGACTTTGGTGGAGTTTCCCCCCATGTGTCGTTTTCTCCTCATTTCCTTTAGCTGACTTTCTTTCTCATAAGTTCTGATTCTGAATAGCAGCTCTGAGAAGCTGAGAGTCCTCCTGGAAGGGCCAGTCAGGGGTTCCTTTAGGTGCAACGTGGTTATCAAAGAGTCGTCCCAGCAGCCCCTAAGAAACTGTTTCAATAGCTGAGAGTCAGCATCTTGTTTAGTCACTCCATTAATTTCAACAACTTCCTGCAATAGAGTTTGAAGTCGGCGCAGATAGTCAGATGCTCTCTCCCCACTGTTCTGATGGGTTTCTAAGAACTGAATATACAACTCCTCCCCTCCTGTTACATTGCCATAAGCCTTGTCTAACTCCTGGAGATAGGCACTTGGTGGGGCTTGTGCTCCAATAGAGAGAGCCACGGTTAGAGCTGGGGCCAATAAACTATCAAGCAATGTGCGGCGCTGCTGTACCTCGGAGACACTGGAGTCATTTAGTACCTGCTTAATCCGGAGCCGCCACACGCTGTAGTCCACCTCAGAAGGGGGTTTGGGGAAGTTTCCGGAGAAAAGACGTAGCTCTCTTGTAGGAGGAAGATGCACGGGTGAATCATGCTTCACAATATGCTCTACTATGACTTTCTGGACATCTGCTGGCAGAGGGTTGATAAGAAGAGAGTCATTAGGAGTCTGTTTACTGCTGCACGGATGATTAGCATCACTGGAAACTACTAATCTTGGGCTGTGGGAAGGCTGTGCCTTGAGTGCAGCTGCTGGGGTTGATGTTGCTGGCCCTTTAGGATGGTCAACTTTTCCACAAATCTGATTCACTGCTACCTGACTCAAGGTAGTGGGGCTGACATTATACACAAACGCTAGCTCATCCACTTGTTCTTTGAAATGAACTGTCATGTCACCAATAGCTCGGGCAAGGGGCACTAGACCATCTCTGGGTGGCTCACTAGCTGGCTGAGGTGGAGTGAACTCATCAATCTGGATAATCTCCCACTGCGAATCATCAACTGCATGCTCATTGTCCAGTAGCATTGGAGTTATAGACTCATTGAACTGGCATAGGATGGTGTTGGGAAGACTATCAATAGGTTGCACTCTGACAACGTCATCTAATGTTGCAAAAGCCCTTTTTACTGTTTCTGTTTCTAACTTGTCTGGAACACCCCTTATGATTACAGAAAACTCTGGGTCAAAGCCATACATGTCACAAAGCTCCATTGTTGCTAAATTCTCAAATGATAGTACTGAAGCAAAAAAAAAAAATTGAAGATGAGGTGGATGCACTTCTAGTCCCTGTTCGGGCGCCAATTTTTCTCTATTACTATTGTTGTAACCAAATACTGTAATAGAATTACTCAGAGTCCTGATAGCAGTTTACTATCCCCAGGATTTATTCACAGTTCTGGGATAGAAATGTATCTCACACTCATACTTCTTTTCAAACACTCAAAATATACGGAACCCACTGTGAGTAGTAATAATCCCAAAAGACAGTGATATTCAAATTGACAAAATGTAATATTCACTGTTGTATCTATATAATAAATGAACTTAAACTCTCCCTCATGAAAAGGAAATAAAAAAAACACTTTACAGTTCTGCTTGAGTTAATTGTCTCTCAGGGTAGGGAGTTATTTACTCCATAAACAAAAGAAAAGAAAATCACCACTCAGGTGTAAAGAGTCTTTCAATTGTCCAGGAAAAATAAAAAATAAAAATTGGCTGGCCAGCAAAAAAAAAATAGAGAGCGCTCTTTTATTTATGTGGATGTGTGAGTGTGTAATATGTGCAGGGGAAGGGACTGGGGCTGTATGTCTGTGTGTTTGCCTGAAGAATGGTCAAGGGGTCTGAAGACGTTCTCCTCTGCGGCCGCAGGGGCACCTTGGCAGTCTCTCTCTCCGAAGCCGACCGTCACCGGACTAGTAATGGAAACACCACAGTAATATACTTGTGGAGGCATGGAAGTAACGTGCTCTGCTGCAGCTACAGTAAATCCCTCTCTGAGCCCGCGATACACACTCATAACAACTTACACACATTGTAAACTATTACAGCAGAAAGAAAATAATAATGTACAGAATAATATGACACTCTGCTTTACAACACGGCTCGAGTTAGCATTTTGGTTAACTTAAAAGTAGTTAGCAGGCACTTAGCATTACTCGACGTAAACAAATCAATAATTTCAATTCTCAATCTCAATTCGGTCGTAACTCAACCTTCATACATACAACACATCATAACAACACTAATAACATTACACCTTAAGTGTTAATGCTCACCTAGTAATGGAAACACCACAGTAATATACTTGTGGAGGCATGGAAGTAACGTGCTCTGCTGCAGCTACAGTAAATCCCTCTCTGAGCCCGCGATACACACTAGGGGGCGTAAAAAACAGCTGGCAGTCGTAAAACTGCCGTGATGCGGTGCTTAAAGGGCAATGCATTCAAAACAGACCTGCAGACATTACAACATTACAACAACAGTAACTGTAGTTACCTCTGGGTTACATAAGCAGCGCTGCCTCGGGGCTCTGGAGCCTAACGTTATGTACAGAAATCACCACATTTACAAAAAATAAATAAATATTTTACAATGAACCGATCAGTCTGCATTAAGTTTTATTTTATTAAACTATAGTTACGGTACACGGCTACACTACCGTCTTTGGTTACACTCTGGTTACGGCAAAGATATTCAATAAGGACGTCAGGGGAGCATTGCATTGTGGGATACAGTAGGCGATGTAGACTGGTCAGATGCATACTGGAGATATTTTCCGAATCAGTACGACATCCGGGAACTTTTCACATACTGCAGATTTTGCTTTTGTTCGCATACTGCATACTGCATACTACATTTTGGCCAAATCAGTACGTACTAGCAGTATAGTATGCGGTTTCGAATACAGCCTGTGAATGTTGAACTGCTCCACACGGCCAAACTGAGCTCACATCTATAAATCTAATATATTTTTATTCACTATATAGACTATTTTAGTGTGTTTGCTATTAATTATTGTTCATTTATTTTATTACTATAGTACTAAGACCTGAGTACTGCATCTCGTTCTTCAAGTTTGGCCCTCATTTATGAAACTTGCGTACACCAAAAAAATGGGTGTACACCAAATTCACCGCAAGGATCGGCATTTATTAATCTGAGCGTGAGCGTACGGTACGCACAAATCTCACGCCAGCTCTGACCAGGTGTACGTACATTTGGAACCAGCGTAGAACATGCAGGAAGGAGTGCTGCTGTGTCAGAACGATTATTAAACCATAGTCTAATAACGCAGCGATGTGGACCACATGTTGTTGTTGTTTATATTGATAAAAAGTTAAAAAGTAGCCAAAAAAGAGAAACGCTACAACCAAGTCCGTGTTGAAAATTTAACTCGACTTTTATTTTGAGCAACTGAGATGAATTAAAAACCACGACGTGACAGATGCTCGTTAATCAGCTGTGTAAACAGAAACAGTCAATGACAGACAGACAGACCTGTTATTGTAGATCACACACACAAACTTCCAACATCTGCAGCACCAGAGCATGACCGGACGGCTCCTCAGTCTCTCTCTCTGCCGGACACCGGAGCCGGGGGGGGGGGCTCCGCTACCTGTCCAGGTCCAGCTGATCTCCGCGGCGGAGTGTTTTTTTTTTTTCCCCAGTCACCGGGACGTGTCAGCGGGAGATCGAGCCGGTGTTTCACATCCCTCCATCAGCCGAACCATGCCAGTGGTGCTGATGGTCATAAAGTCGCGTTCGCAGCAGTAATATGCCTCTATGATTTCTCCTCAGTCACTTGTGTTTAGTAAATTGCAGGAGCATTTCATGAGATCGCTGGGTTTCCTGACGTGGTCGGTGACACGTGCGTCTGCAGCCTCCATCCACCGGGATGACGCTTATCAATCACAAAAACTATCAATCTATCAATGTCCAGATATTTAATGTTGCCGCCCTCTCCCTGTTCAACGCGGTAACGTCAGTAAAGTCCCTCTTCTTGGCCGTCTTCCGTGTCTCCATGTCGTAAAAGGGGCAGGGCGACGCCTCTAAAGCAGGAATATATCGGGGCGTGACATTTAAATGACGCTCGTTTTCAGCCGCCGGATTTATCACCACCACGCCGGTTCTATGCCGAAATCAGCAGCGTACACACTTTTAGTAAATCACACGTGACACTTGCCGTACACTGATATTTACACCAGAATCTACACCAGATCCTGCGCAAGTTTGATAAATGAGGGCCATTGTGTGTATGGCAACTAACCAAACAACTAATCAAATCTGTCAACAAGTACATTAGAAGACAGATATTTCAAACATAGTATGGTTGAAAAAGTTGAAACTATGGGTTGATTTTGAGTTTTTTATCTGATACGTATTACTTTTTATCTAATAATTTTGACTTTTTATGTCATTATGCCTAAATGTACCTTGAGGATATGTATTTTCTTTCACTGGCAGAAACGGGCTGACATACATTTTCCCTTTTCATTTCTATTCACCTTTTGTTCAGTGCTCTTCCTGTGTCGTGGCATTTGCACAGACACCCAGTTCACGGCTCCGCCGGTGTGAACTGAGACACTGGGAACTTCCGCTACAAACAAGCTTAAAATATAGACTTATGTAGTTTTTTTCGGAACAATTTCTCATGTTGGGGCTTCAATACAAGAGGGACATTACACACGAGCTGTGTGGAGGTATTTGGATGTTTTTTTGGTGTGTCTTTTTGGACGAAGAAAAGTGAGCCCCGTTCGCTACTGTCATATGGACATGCAGTGCTGCACGGAGCCCCGCTGTAACTCAGAGAAGCCACGGAGGACTCTGAAACTTCTCCCAGCCCTTAGTCGACATGAGGGGGAGTATATGAGTGAAATTTGTGGTGTTGTAATCCCG
Organism: Trachurus japonicus; assembly: GCF_045865225.1. NCBI lineage: Eukaryota > Metazoa > Chordata > Actinopteri > Carangiformes > Carangidae > Trachurus > Trachurus japonicus. The sequence continues at coordinate 12,157,741 of NC_140923.1, forward strand.
CCATTTCTGCCTATACAACCATGTTTATCTGTGGTACAGTGTTGCATGTTATTGACTCTGTTCATAAATGTGTTCAATATGATGATCAGACCCTATACTTTTGTAAAAAATAATCACTCTGTTATAGATGACCATTAAAAGAAGTCAAATAAATGTCACTTGATGATTTACAAACAGCGTAATCATTAAATAATTACAAACATTGCAACTTTACAATAACCATCTAAGTTATGTTTATAGATGGTTTAAAAACCAAATATTAACCATGTACAAAGTGCCACTGATACACATTTTAATCTTTATAGATGTTTTACAACCAATATTTAAACCCTATGTAAACATTTAATAAATAGTCCATTAATAATTAATAAACATTAGTAATCATAATTTAATTGCTTGTTAATGGTAAATTAACTATTAACTTACATAAATAAACTACCTATTTACCATTTCTAAATGGTCTATTTACCATTTATAAACTATGGTTATTGTAAAGTGTTACCAAGAGTTTGACAACCACTGCTCTAGAATGACTGCACTTGAGAAGCTTCCACCTCAAGTTTTAAACCTACAGTATGTTAAGAGAATTCAAAACACTATTACACTCATTAGAAAAACCTTGAATCTGAAACCTGAGGTAAAAATCATTCAGTTTGTTGGCTTTCTGACGGTCAACAGTACCATAAATGCATCTTTTGCTCGGTGCCATGTTGGTAATGGCCTTTATTGAGTCATTGGCTCTGAATGTTGCCTTTTTTCGTCTTATGACCTTTTCCCTTGTTATAGAACGTTAAGCAAAGCACTTAAACTGGTTTGGCCGTTTTATGTCAGGTGATGCTGGCCGTTTCTCAGGCGGATCAAAGTGGAGATTCTCTGGAAAAACAGCACAAACTTGTTCGACACGAGTCTGTACTTCTGTATTTGTTTAGTCAAGTTCACAAGCACAAAACTGGAGCTCAGACATTTTCTCTTTGCTCCTCTGGAAAAAAATAAGTGTTTGAGCACTTCAATCAAATTAAGTGTGTTGTTTAAGTGTAAATGTGATCTTGAAGGGATAGTTCACCCAAATCTCATTATCTACTCACCCTCATGTCGACTAAGGACTGGGAGAATTTTCAGAGTCCTCTGTTCCTTCTCTGAGTTACGGGGGGGGGGGGTCCGCGTAGCAGTATTTGTCAATATAATGGTTGTGAATGGGGCTCACTTTTCTTTGTCCAAAAAGACACACCAAAAAACATCTAAATACCTCCATGCTGCTCGTCTGTAATGTCCCTCTTGTATTGAAGCCCCGACATGAGAAATTGTTCCGCTGGTCAGTGAAAATCACGCGAGATTTGCACTGACACAGGAAGAGCAGTGAACCGAGACACTGGGAGCTTCAGCTACAAACAAGCTTAAAATATAGACTTTTTTTTTTTTTCGGAACAATTTCTCATGTCGGGGCTTCAATACAAGAGGGACATTACAGACGAGCACTATGGAGGTATTTGGATGTTTTTTGATGTGTCTTTTTGGATGAAGAAAAGTGAGCCCCGTTCTCAACCGTCATATGGACATACAGTGCTGCACGGAGCCTCGCTGTAACTCAGAGAAGGCACGGAGGACTCTGAAACTTCTCCCAGCCCTTAGTCGACATGAGGGGGGGTAGATAATGAGTGCAATTTGAATTTTGGGTGAACCAACCCCCTAACTTAAATCATACACCAAACATGGAATCAGAGTAGGCTATGTGCAAAAGTAAGTGAACCCCAACTGCATTGGTAAAGTCAAGTAGGTAATACATGTGGGTGATCGAGTAACCAATTAATCAGACGTTTAAATGAGACTTCCTTAGGAAAAGGTTCTATAAGATCTGCAAGACAAATAATTTCCACACGGAGGAAACTTAGCATCACCACAATTCTGCCCAGAAGTGGACGGCCATCAAAACTTACACCAAGAAGCACCAGAAGAAGAATAAATCACTGACAGGTAAAGGCCGACCCCCAGAGAGATGCCCAGCAGCATCGGGGATAAATCTTCATGTGTCAACAAACAAACAAAAATGAATAGACATGTCATCCATGGCAGAGTTGATAGAAGAAAGCTCTCAAAGGAACAACCAAGTTGCCCATTTAACCTTTTGCCAAAGAAAACATGGACAAACCAGAAGCATCCAGAAGTCCACTGTCTAGACAGATGAGTCCAAATTAATTATTTGGCATCAATCACAGGCACCATGTTTGGAGGATTCACAGACTTTCAAGCAGCTCTGTATCTAAAGAGGTTGAGGTTTTTATTGACTTGATTTTTGACCTGATAGTTTTCAAGACAGAGACCTGAGGACATCCAGCGCTGATCTGAACAGACCTCAGAGCACAAGGAGCAGAGACCATGATGTGAAGGGATCATACAGACTTCCCCTACTTGAGAATTCACAGACAAGGATGGCTCACATCTTCCGACCAAGCTCTAATCTTGATCTCGGCGAAACACCTCTGAAGATTTTTATCTGTATTTTACAGGTTGTGACACTTATCATGCTGATAAACTCTGTTCAGAGCCACCTCTGTGGTATGTCGGGCCTCGGCATGTGTCCCCATTATCACACTTTACCATCATGAGTCATGACACATACAAACACAGGCGGAAACACCTTTGCAGTGAAAAAAAACTGCTTTGTATAAAGTCCTTGTTCAACTTTCTGCACGAACACAAACCTTGTGTCACTGACCGGTTCATAGACAAAAGCCATTTGTAGCCTCACTCATAACTCCCCTCATCTGATACCAACTTCACTCTCACCCTGTTTATTTCCAATTCCTGACATCTGGTATAGTTTACAATAACTGGTAACCATAACTAAACCAAGCACTAGAGCCACAGATACAATACAAATACAATCCATTAAAAAACAGTGGATATAAAGACCAATCGAATCTAAATACAACAATATATATCAGGCCCTCATCCTTGAGAGCCAAGATCAATCCTTGGGCTGCCTTTTATTTAATCTTATTGTATCACGTGTATGCTGTATTTTGTATCACACTCTCATGCAGTATTTATTATTTCCACCGTTTGATGAGTTCTTTTATGTGTTTTTATGTTATGTATGTATGATGTGGTTCTTCCTTTTCTCTCTGCTGGCTGCACAAATAATTGCCCCATTGGGGATAATAAAGACACCTTGAACCTTGAAGGTCATTTTCTACTTCACCTAACCCTATAGTAACCCTAACCCTAACCCTACCCCTAACCCAAGAAGAACCATTCTAATTAATCTCATCATCAATCCAAAACAAGTCAGGCTTCACACTCTGCATTTAGATTGCATACCGGTAAACCTACCTACTTCTGGATTGTTTCTATTTCCTTGTTTCCTCCTTGCATGTTTTCTCAGTAGGACAACCTCAGTGTATCAGGTGTATCAAGTCTGTCACTGGATGACTTAGTCTCAGTTATGTGTTGAACCAGATGAAAGAGTCAATAACGTTACGCATTGAGCAGGAGTGAATCATAGTATCAGCTTTATTATCATTCATGTCGTCTCGGCCTCTGATGTTTCACCTTGTCACAGTACATTTACATCGAAGCATTAGACCTGGTTTGACTTTTGTTTTGTTTTGTTTTTTACCTCCGTGATGTTGATTGTACCTCAGTTGAGGATTAAAATTGAGATGCGCTGTAAAAAAAACGGCTTAAAATTGTTGGATTGTTAGATAATATGTACTTGCAAACATTGCATGTGGTAAAGCATGTAGGACTACGACATTTTTTTCTACAAAATAAAGTTTGCAAAATACCATATGAACACTTCGTTTTTAGTTTAAGCTTAAATTAAATATCTGGTACAAATACAGTGCAAAAATATATTTAAAATGTCCAAACAGGTACAGTAAATCAGTAAAACAATGTTTATACACACACACAGTTTGTCAACACACACTGTCTTCTTCTGTGCTTAACAATTTTGGACCCGAAATGGACCCAGATCATTTTCAAGACCTGATCCAACCTGAGGCGGACCAGAACAGAGAACAGAGAGAGAAACTACAGATCGTCTTATGATGGGATCACAGCAGCCATGACACCCTTCAACTTATCAAACCCATGACCCATGATGAGCACCGGAAAACACTCACAAACACAACTTATGCTTTAATTTAAACGCTGTAGACACTCGGGCTTCATCTGTGCATCGGTCCAACGCACACTTCATCTTCATCGTGTCAAACAGATCACAACTTTTCCTCCGGACTGTTTCAGGCAATCAGCTTCAGTGCGAGGACGCTGAGCAGGAAGAGCAGAGCTGGTGGGAGGAGAGACGAGAGACGTTTGTCAGCAAATGTTTGTACAGTTCAGTCTTTGCAACAGAAACGATCACAAAGGACAAAACAAACATATTGTGGTGGTTCAGTGACATGAGTTCTGGTTTTATTTGTGCCTATTTTTAATCCTAGAACTTTCCTTTAATTATCAATAACATATAAACTCCCATAGCATCTGTAAAATAGTGTCATCCTGAAAGACTTACTCCTCGTTTGGTACGAAATAAAAGGCATTAATACACAGACAGCCCCAGTTACTGCTTGTTACGGGTACAGAAAATCTAATAGAATGGTAAATGGTTTGTAAACAAAGAACAATGTTCATGAATTTCCTGTTTGCGTGTTTTTTGTTTTGTTTAGACTTCCCCTTATAATTAGGGCTACACTCCACAGTTCATTCTTAGAAATGCATTAGTAAATAACAGCTTACTATCTATAATTATCATAATTCTGGGGAATTTATAAGAAATATTTCCAGGATTTGAGCCAGAAAGTACAGGAATATTATTATCCCTGCTATTCATCTCCCTCAAATGTCCAACATTTGAAACAAAGCAGAGTTTGTTGGTAGAGGTTTGGTGTGTGTGTAGTAGTTTACCATGCGAGTGAAGGAGTCCGCTGGCTCCAGCGGTGGTCATTACGGTGGTCGGTGCAGGGGTGGTCGGTGCGGGGGTGGTCTCTGCTGTGCTGCTGGGGTCGGCAACATTCAGAGGGTCGCTGGTCTCACGCACATTGAACGCACCGATCGTACCTGAAGAGTAAAACCAGGAGTAAGCGACAAGTCTGAGTCATAGTGGAGTTTCACTGCAATTTGATTTAATTAATTCAAAGCTGAAATATAATGTGAATCAGTAGCAATGAGAAAGCTTGTGTCCACTTACTTCCATTGACAGTGCCGTTCCCCAGGAGGATGACGAAGGTGGTGGCGTGGCTGTCCCTCAGGTTGGTGGCGTTCACCATCGGCACTACAAACTCACACCGGATCACGCCGCTTTGCACCGAGCTGAGGACACCTGACACCGTCTGGGAAGGTGAGGTGACATTACAGTTAGTTACTGTGAGCACAAATAAGATCAAGTTTAATTGGCCCATTTTGACCCAAACATGAACTCTACTGTGGATTTGTTTTATAATTTGATTGATGAATGGTGTGAAAATAAAGCCTATAATAAAGGTCACATTATGCTATATAACGTTACTGTCACTATACCAACATGTTGGTACCAGTATCGGTGCCAACATGCTTTTTGATACTTTTCCAAATACAAATAGAACACAAAAAATGTCATTATTGACTTTATTTTAATAGAAAATCTTAGAACTACTATGCATCAGTAAATAATCAATCACTACTGCTGCAGGATTAAAATTTAAATTTCCATTGATATTAATCTGAACTCTTCCTAAATTAAAACATTAGTGGTCTGTTTAAAAATGAATATCAACTTGTTTTCTTTGCATTATTTGAGGTCTGAAAACACTGCATCTATTTTCGTTATTTTGACCAGGTGTAATTTTTGGGATAAATTGAAGTAGTTTATAAAATTAAACACAAACGTTCATTTTACTCAAACACACACCTATTGCCCATATGTTTCCCATATGTAGATCAATGTGTGGTGCAGCGCCACAGAATCAAGACCATCCACAAATTGACTCTGCTTTTTTCTTTTTTCATCAACGCAATATCGATCCGTTAATTCATCTCCGCATAGCGCTCTTTCACTGTTCACTCACTCACAGAGAGAGAGAGAGAAAGAAGCGCACCGCACATGCATGCTAGTGGTGGTAAAAACGAAACTTATCAGTGTTTGCATTAATTAACGAGTCTGTGGCGGCCGCCTCTCTCTCTGTGGCGCTGGTGCACACACAAACACACAAACACAGGCACATGGACAGGTCACGGCTCAAATTACAATGTGGCGACTTCACACAGCGGCATCACCGCTGCCGCCGCTCTGGACTGCACAGTAAATACAATTCACAACCCAATCAGGTGCTCTCGCGCTTGTGGGTGTTTTCATCTTCTTCTACTTTTTTTTCTCTTCTCAATTCAAGGCTCTCGTAATCTATACTTCCAAATCCCGATCACTTGCCACTTGACCCCCCCCCAAAAAAAATATTTTCTCATCGGATCTGCACGATTCACGTAGGTCATCTATTTTGGTTTCAAAACGGCGAATTTCGCCGAAAGGTGAGTGATTTTCATGCCTGCTATAAACAAGTCGTTTTTCAAATGCATGGAGCATTAAACACATCTGTTAGGACCTCACCCTGTTGCTTGCAGTAAGTGTATTATCCGAGTTGTTTCTCTGCATTACTCTGGAGAAGACAGAGTTGGAGGATGCGTTTTGAGCACAGATGAAAAGTAGTGTGGTGTCCTGAGGGAAAAAAAGGAAAGAACAATTAGACTTTTGTCACTGTTGGGGAAACAAAAGGCAAAATACAAAGTCAACAAGTTGTCTTAGTTTAGGCTTGGAAAGAGTCGAGTTTTTCTTGTTCTGTATTTACTGGTGGTGACTGTTGGTTACCTGCCTTCCCTGTTTGCAGAACGTAATATTTTTGGTTTCTATGTGATATATTGATCATTAACCTGGTACAATCTGTCACTTAACCTGCAAACTGTGGGACAGTAAAACAGGTTTTATGTCTTTTATCCCTGTTCGACTGTGTGAGGGCAAACATCCTGGAAGAGATGTTTGACTGGACAAGACACAATATCATATTTGACCCATTTCCTGAATCTAGACTGTTAGATTTGGTGAGGACGAGGTGGTCTGACCTCGTGTTCGCCTCTTTTTGGAGGATTCAGCCCCTGATTTCTGGACCATTACACAGTTTATCTTTCTGAGGTTGTGGTGGGGGGCTTAATTCAGTTCATCAGTATATTCCAGATTATTAAACCTGACTATCTGAACTTTGTTTTGCTCTTTTAACAACACAGACTGAGTGTAGCATGAACATTATTGCAGCTTTGTGTGATTTTCTTTACCTCAGATGCGTTGACGGTCAGTCCCAGAGCGACGTAGCCTGTTGACTCTCCTCTGAGCTGGATGGTCAGGTCGGTGCCGTTGGGAGGCGTTGGGGTGCTGGCATTCACTGATCCAAACAGACAGGAGCCATTTCCTGCAGGATCACAGTTGTCTGGTGTCTCCACACACACTTTAGTGACTGCACACCCGTCCCGAGTGATGTTCACCTGGTGGTAAACACAACACACAGTTACTCCCACTGAGCTAATGTTCTTTTTTGTCTCTTTTTGTACCAAGAAAATAACACGTTTCTGATGGTTTGGTTTGACTCAGAGGCTAAAACCTGTTATTTCTCTCTATAGAGTGTGAATATTGCAATTATGCATTTAAAGTACCAAAGTTATTATAATATTGCAGAGCTCTACAGCTACTAAGAAAATAAAGGTGAACCAACCGTTGGTGCTGGTGTTACTGCTGGCTCTGTGCTGGTGGGGTCGGCAACATCCAGTGGGCCGCTGTTAAAGCTCTGGTTGAAGGAACCGATCGTACCTGAAGCTTAAAACCACAAACAGTTAAGAGTCTGACAGCAGCAGTGTGGCTGAATCTGAATCAAAGGAGATCATTTGATTTCATTTGGATAATTTACAGCTGAAATTTAATGTGAATCGGTAGCAATTTCAAAGAGACAGTAGTGAATCGCGAATCTCTTGTGTCCACTTACTTCCATTAACGGTGCCGCTCCCCATGACGACGGAGAAGGTGGTGGTGCGGCTGCTCCTCAGGTTGGTGGCGTTAATGCTGGGCACTACAAACTCACACCGGATCACGTTGTTTTCCACCGAGTTGCGGATATCTCTCACGTTCTGGGAAGATGAGGTGACATTAAAGTTAGATACTGTGAGCTAAAATAAGATGCAGTTCAAGTTTAATTGGCCCATTTTGAGAAATTGACATTATTTTTGTTCTAAAGGTTGAATTTGTGATTCTTGATTGAAACCACAAAATTATTCAAACTGCTCTCCAAATTGGTGTGTTCAAGTGCTGCTGGGGGAATCTGATGTACAGATCAGAACCCAAACATGAACATTTAGGAAAAAGTGGATTTTGCAGGTCAAATTTTTTATCATTTGATTGATAAATGGTGTAAAAAATAAAGTTAGATACTGTGAGCAAAAGTAAGATCAAGTTTAATTGGCCCATTTTGACCCAAACATGAACTCTAAAGTGGATTTGTTTTATAATTTGATTGATGAATGGTGTGAAAATAAAGTGAATCATTATGTCTTCATGTTCAAGATAATAAATATACTTTCTGTTCATCTTCTGTTTCCTATAGACATGTCGCTTTTCAAATGCATGGAGCTTAAATTAAACCCATCTGTTAGGACCTCACCCTCTGGAGTATAGTGAACGTATTGCTTGCTCTGTTTATCAGCACTACGAGGAAGAAGAACGAGTTGTTGGAAGATGATTTTCGACCACAGATGAAAAGTAGTGTGGTGTCCTGAGGAAAAGAAAAAGGGAAGAACAATTAGACTTTTGTCACTGTTGGGGAAACATAAGGCAAAATACAAAGTCAACAAGTTGTCTTGTAGTTTAGGCTTGGAAAGAGTCGAGTTTTTCTTGTTCTGTGTTTGTTACCTGCCTTCCCTGTTTGCAGAAACTTAATATGTTGGGTTTCAATGTGATATATTGGTCATTAACCAGGTACAATAAGGGGAATCTGTCATCTTAACCTGCAAACTGATTTCCACATTGTTAAACCTGACTCTCTGAACTTTGTTTTGTTATTTAACATTGTCTTTTTCTTCCTTAATGTCTTTATCTTTTTGTAATAATACCAGCACTTTTAACATCTCCCTCTGTCTGATTGGGTTTTTACGAGGCCTTGGAGTAATACCAGTGAGGATCTTAATAAACAAAGACTGAGCCGAGTGTAACATGAACATTATTACAGCTTTGAGTGTTTTGTTTTTGTTTTTTTTTTACCGGAGATGCGCTCGTGGTCAGTCCCAGCGCAACATAGCCTCTTGACTCTCCTCTGAGCTGGATGGTCAGGTCGGTGCCGTTGGGAGGCGTTGGGGCGCTGGCAGCCACTGATCCAAACAGACAGGGGCCATTTCCTGCAGGATCGCAGTCGTCTGGTCTCTCCACACACAGTTTAGTGACTGCACACCCGTCCCGAGTGATGTTCACCTGGTGGTAAACACAACACACAGTTACTCCCACTGAGCTAATGTGCTGTTTTTGTCTCTTTTTGTACCAAGAACTGTTCTGTCTTTTCTGTAATAACATCTATTGCACGTCTGTCCGTCCTGGGTGAGGGATCCCTCCTCTGTTGCTCACCCTGAGGTTTCTCCGATTTTTCCCTGTTAAAAGGGTTTTCTATGGAGTTTTTCCTCAGTCAATGTGAGGGTCTAAGGACAGAGGATGTTGTTATGATGCCATGTAAAGCCCTTTGAGACAAACAGTTTGTAAAAACGGGCTATACAAATAAAATTGCCTTGCCTTGCCTTGCCAAGAAAATAACACATTTCTGATTCTGGTTTGGTTTGAATCAAAGGCTAAAACCTGTTACCAAAGTTAGTATAACATTGCGGAGCTCTACAGTTACTGAAAAAATAAAGGTGAACCAACCGTTGCATTGGAAAATGTCAGTACTGGTGTTGTTGGTGCTGGTGTTGTTGGTGCTGGTGTTGTTGGTGCTGGCTCTGTGCTGGCGGGGTTGGCAACATCCAGAAGGCCGCTGTTAAAGCTCTGGTTGAAGGTACCGACCACATCTGTAGCTGTGCAAAACCAGGAGTTAAACAGTGAGAAGTCTGACAGCAGTAGTGTGGCTGAATCTGGATCCAAGGAGGCCATTTGATTTAATTTGGATAATTTACAGCTGAAATTCAATGTGAATCAGTAGCAAGTAGTGAATTGCTGCAGATCTCTTGTTTCCACTTACTAGCATTAAAGGGGCCAGTTCCCATGACGATGGAGAGGGTGGTGGCATTGCTGCTGCCCATTTTGGTGGCGTTCACCATGGGGACTACAAACTCGCACCGGATCACGTTCCCTCTCACCAAGCCACGGATTTCTCTCACAATCTGGGAAGGTGAGGTGACATTATAGTTAGATACTGAGCTAAAATTAGATGCAGTTCAAGTTTAATTGGCCCATTGTGAGAAATTATATTGGTGAGGAAACATGAGGAGAAGTCAAACCAATACAGATAGCTGTAGAAGATGATTGTGATACATAATCTGCCATCATTTTTGCTCTTAAAGTTGAATTTGTGATTCTTGATATTGCTAAAGTGATTCAAACTACTCTCCAAATTGGTGCGTTCAAGTGCTGCTGGGGAAATTTGATGTACGGACCATGAACACGTTGAAAAAAAGTGGATTTTGCAGGTCAGATTTCTGACATTTGGCATGGAAAACAATGTGAATCATTAGATTGTCACAGTCTTCATGTTCAATAATCCATACTGACTAAAAATCTTTGACAGATGTTGGAGTGATGTGTCAGAATACACTATGATCCACACACCAAGTAAGATCATATCTGAATGACATGTCTAAAATGTGCCTACTATTACACATGGTGAATAAATGAGACAGTATGTCTGTGCTACATCCGTTAGGACCTCACCCTCTCTGTTGCATTAAGCGCCGCATTTGTGTTGTTTCTCTGCTGTGTGCGGAAGATAATTGAGGTGTTGTCTGATGTGTTTCGAGCACAGACGAAAAGCATGGTGATGCCCTGAGGAGAAAAAAGAAGAGAAGAACAATTAGACTTTTGTCTCTATTGCAAAAACAACAGGCGAAATACAAAGTCAACAAGTTTTTCCTACAAGATCCTGTGATCTGGTTCAGTATTGTTTGTATAATACCAGCACTTTAAACATCTCCATCTGTCTGATTGGGTTTTTATGAGGCCTTGGGGTGAGTGTTTTTGTTTTACCTCAGATGCATTGACGGTCAGTCCCAGAGCGACGTAGCCTGTTGACTCTCCTCTGAGCTGGATGGTCAGGTCGGTGCCGTTGGGAGGCATCAGGCTGCTGGCATTCACTGATCCAAACAGACAGGTGCCATTTCCTGCAGGATCGCAGTCGTCTGGTGTCTCCACACACAGTTTACTGACTGCACACCCGTCCCGAGTGATGTTCACCTGGTGGTAAACACAACACACAGTTACTCCCACTGAGCTAATGTGCTGTTTTTGTCTCTTTTTGTACCAAGAAAATAACACGTTTCTGATTCTGGTTTGGTTTGAATCAAAGGCTACAACCTGTTACCAGGACCAAAGTTATTATAACATTGTGGAGCTCTACTGAAAAAATAAAGGTGAACCAACCGTTGCATTGGAAAATGTCAGTACTGGTGTTGTTGGTGCTGGTGCTGGTGCTGGCTCTGTGCTGGCGGGGTTGGCAACATCCAGAAGGCCGCTGTTAAAGCTCTGGTTGAAGGTACCGACCACATCTGTAGCTGTGCAAAACCAGGAGTTAAACAGTGAGAAGTCTGACAGCAGTAGTGTGGCTGAATCTGGATCCAAGGAGGCCATTTGATTTAATTTGGATCATTTACAGCTGAAATTCAATGTGAATCAGTAGCAAGTAGTGAATTGCTGCAGAACTCTTGTTTCCACTTACTAGTATTAAAGGGGCCAGTTCCCATGACGATGGTGAGGGTGGTGGCATTGCTGCTGCCCAGTTTGGTGGCGTTCACCATGGGGACTACAAACTCGCACCGGATCACGTTCCCTACCACCGAGCCACGGATTTCTCTCACAATCTGGGAAGGTGAGGTGACATTATAGTTAGATACTGAGCTAAAATTAGATGCAGTTCAAGTTTAATTGGCCCATTGTGAGAAATTATATTGGTGAGGAAACATGAGGAGAAGTCAAACCAATACAGATAGCTGTAGAAGATGATTGTGATACATAATCTGCCATCATTTTTGTTCTTAAAGTTGAATTTGTGATTCTTGATATTGCTAAAGTGATTCAAACTACTCTCCAAATTGGTGCGTTCAAGTGCTGCTGGGGAAATTTGATGTACGCACCATGAACACTTTGAAAAAAAGTGGATTTTGCAGGTCAGATTTCTGACATTTGGCGTGGAAAACAATGTGAATCATTAGATTGTCACAGTCTTCATGTTCAATAATCCATCCTGACTAAAAATCTTTGACAGATGTTGGAGTGATGTGTCAGAATACACTATGATCCACACACCAAGTAAGATCATATCTGAATGACATGTCTAAAATGTGCCTACTATTACGCATGGTGCATAAATGAGACAGTATGTCTGTGCTACATCCGTTAGGACCTCACCCTCTCTGTTCCATTAAGCGCCGCATTTGTGTTGTTTCTCTGCTGTGTGCGGAAGATAATTGAGCTGTTGTCTGATGTGTTTCGAGCACAGACGAAAAGCATGGTGATGCCCTGAGGAGAAAAAAGAAGAGAAGAACAATTAGACTTTTGTCTCTATTGCGGAAACAACAGGCGAAATACAAAGTCAACAAGTTTTTCCTACAAGATCCTGTGATCTGGTTCAGTATTGTTTGTATAATACCAGCACTTTAAACATCTCCATCTGTCTGATTGGGTTTTTATGAGGCCTTGGGGTGAGTGTTTTTTTTGTTTGTTTGTTTTTACCTCAGATGCGTTGACGGTCAGTCCCAGAGCGACGTAGCCTGTTGACTCTCCTCTGAGCTGGATGGTCAGGTCGGTGCCGTTGGGAGGCATCAGGCTGCTGGCATTCACTGATCCAAACAGACAGGTGCCATTTCCTGCAGGATCGCAGTCGTCTGGTGTCTCCACACACAGTTTAGTGACTGCACACCCGTCCCGAGTGATGTTCACCTGGTGGTAAACACAACACACAGTTACTCCCACTGAGCTAATGTGCTGTTTTTGTCTCTTTTTGTACCAAGAAAATAACACGTTTCTGATTCTGGTTTGGTTTGAATCAAAGGCTAAAACCTGTTACCAGGACCAAAGTTATTATAACATTGTGGAGCTCTACAGTTACTGAAAAAATAAAGGTGAACCAACCGTTGCATTGGAAAATGTCAGTACTGGTGTTGTTGGTGCTGGTGCTGGTGCTGGCTCTGTGCTGGCGGGGTTGGCAACATCCAGAAGGCCGCTGTTAAAGCTCTGGTTGAAGGTACCGACCACATCTGTAGCTGTGCAAAACCAGGAGTTAAACAGTGAGAAGTCTGACAGCAGTAGTGTGGCTGAATCTGGATCCAAGGAGGCCATTTGATTTAATTTGGATAATTTACAGCTGAAATTCAATGTGAATCAGTAGCAAGTAGTGAATTGCTGCAGATCTCTTGTTTCCACTTACTAGCATTAAAGGGGCCAGTTCCCATGACGATGGAGAGGGTGGTGGCATTGCTGCTGCCCATTTTGGTGGCGTTCACCATGGGGACTACAAACTCGCACCGGATCACGTTCCCTCTCACCAAGCCACGGATTTCTCTCACAATCTGGGAAGGTGAGGTGACATTATAGTTAGATACTGAGCTAAAATTAGATGCAGTTCAAGTTTAATTGGCCCATTGTGAGAAATTATATTGGTGAGGAAACATGAGGAGAAGTCAAACCAATACAGATAGCTGTAGAAGATGATTGTGATACATAATCTGCCATCATTTTTGCTCTTAAAGTTGAATTTGTGATTCTTGATATTGCTAAAGTAATTCAAACTACTCTCCAAATTGGTGCGTTCAAGTGCTGCTGGGGAAATTTGATGTACGGACCATGAACACGTTGAAAAAAAGTGGATTTTGCAGGTCAGATTTCTGACATTTGGCGTGGAAAACAATGTGAATCATTAGATTGTCACAGTCTTCATGTTCAATAATCCATACTGACTAAAAATCTTTGACAGATGTTGGAGTGATGTGTCAGAATACACTATGATCCACACACCAAGTAAGATCATATCTGAATGACATGTCTAAAATGTGCCTACTATTACACATGGTGAATAAATGAGACAGTATGTCTGTGCTACATCCGTTAGGACCTCACCCTCTCTGTTGCATTAAGCGCCGCATTTGTGTTGTTTCTCTGCTGTGTGCGGAAGATAATTGAGGTGTTGTCTGATGTGTTTCGAGCACAGACGAAAAGCATGGTGATGCCCTGAGGAGAAAAAAGAAGAGAAGAACAATTAGACTTTTGTCTCTATTGCAAAAACAACAGGCGAAATACAAAGTCAACAAGTTTTTCCTACAAGATCCTGTGATCTGGTTCAGTATTGTTTGTATAATACCAGCACTTTAAACATCTCCATCTGTCTGATTGGGTTTTTATGAGGCCTTGGGGTGAGTGTTTTTGTTTTTACCTCAGATGCATTGACGGTCAGTCCCAGAGCGACGTAGCCTGTTGACTCTCCTCTGAGCTGGATGGTCAGGTCGGTGCCGTTGGGAGGCATCAGGCTGCTGGCATTCACTGATCCAAACAGACAGGTGCCATTTCCTGCAGGATCGCAGTCGTCTGGTGTCTCCACACACAGTTTACTGACTGCACACCCGTCCCGAGTGATGTTCACCTGGTGGTAAACACAACACACAGTTACTCCCACTGAGCTAATGTGCTGTTTTTGTCTCTTTTTGTACCAAGAAAATAACACGTTTCTGATTCTGGTTTGGTTTGAATCAAAGGCTAAAACCTGTTACCAGGACCAAAGTTATTATAACATTGTGGAGCTCTACTGAAAAAATAAAGGTGAACCAACCGTTGCATTGGAAAATGTCAGTACTGGTGTTGTTGGTGCTGGTGCTGGTGCTGGCTCTGTGCTGGCGGGGTTGGCAACATCCAGAAGGCCGCTGTTAAAGCTCTGGTTGAAGGTACCGACCACATCTGTAGCTGTGCAAAACCAGGAGTTAAACAGTGAGAAGTCTGACAGCAGTAGTGTGGCTGAATCTGGATCCAAGGAGGCCATTTGATTTAATTTGGATCATTTACAGCTGAAATTCAATGTGAATCAGTAGCAAGTAGTGAATTGCTGCAGAACTCTTGTTTCCACTTACTAGTATTAAAGGGGCCAGTTCCCATGACGATGGTGAGGGTGGTGGCATTGCTGCTGCCCAGTTTGGTGGCGTTCACCATGGGGACTACAAACTCGCACCGGATCACGTTCCCTACCACCGAGCCACGGATTTCTCTCACAATCTGGGAAGGTGAGGTGACATTATAGTTAGATACTGAGCTAAAATTAGATGCAGTTCAAGTTTAATTGGCCCATTGTGAGAAATTATATTGGTGAGGAAACATGAGGAGAAGTCAAACCAATACAGATAGCTGTAGAAGATGATTGTGATACATAATCTGCCATCATTTTTGTTCTTAAAGTTGAATTTGTGATTCTTGATATTGCTAAAGTGATTCAAACTACTCTCCAAATTGGTGCGTTCAAGTGCTGCTGGGGAAATTTGATGTACGCACCATGAACACTTTGAAAAAAAGTGGATTTTGCAGGTCAGATTTCTGACATTTGCCGTGGAAAACAATGTGAATCATTAGATTGTCACAGTCTTCATGTTCAATAATCCATCCTGACTAAAAATCTTTGACAGATGTTGGAGTGATGTGTCAGAATACACTATGATCCACACACCAAGTAAGATCATATCTGAATGACATGTCTAAAATGTGCCTACTATTACGCATGGTGCATAAATGAGACAGTATGTCTGTGCTACATCCGTTAGGACCTCACCCTCTCTGTTCCATTAAGCGCCGCATTTGTGTTGTTTCTCTGCTGTGTGCGGAAGATAATTGAGCTGTTGTCTGATGTGTTTCGAGCACAGACGAAAAGCATGGTGATGCCCTGAGGAGAAAAAAGAAGAGAAGAACAATTAGACTTTTGTCTCTATTGCGGAAACAACAGGCGAAATACAAAGTCAACAAGTTTTTCCTACAAGATCCTGTGATCTGGTTCAGTATTGTTTGTATAATACCAGCACTTTAAACATCTCCATCTGTCTGATTGGGTTTTTATGAGGCCTTGGGGTGAGTGTTTTTTTTGTTTGTTTGTTTTTACCTCAGATGCGTTGACGGTCAGTCCCAGAGCGACGTAGCCTGTTGACTCTCCTCTGAGCTGGATGGTCAGGTCGGTGCCGTTGGGAGGCATCAGGCTGCTGGCATTCACTGATCCAAACAGACAGGTGCCATTTCCTGCAGGATCGCAGTCGTCTGGTGTCTCCACACACAGTTTAGTGACTGCACACCCGTCCCGAGTGATGTTCACCTGGTGGTAAACACAACACACAGTTACTCCCACTGAGCTAATGTGCTGTTTTTGTCTCTTTTTGTACCAAGAAAATAACACGTTTCTGATTCTGGTTTGGTTTGAATCAAAGGCTAAAACCTGTTACCAGGACCAAAGTTATTATAACATTGTGGAGCTCTACAGTTACTGAAAAAATAAAGGTGAACCAACCGTTGCATTGGAAAATGTCAGTACTGGTGTTGTTGGTGCTGGTGCTGGTGCTGGCTCTGTGCTGGCGGGGTTGGCAACATCCAGAAGGCCGCTGTTAAAGCTCTGGTTGAAGGTACCGACCACATCTGTAGCTGTGCAAAACCAGGAGTTAAACAGTGAGAAGTCTGACAGCAGTAGTGTGGCTGAATCTGGATCCAAGGAGGCCATTTGATTTAATTTGGATAATTTACAGCTGAAATTCAATGTGAATCAGTAGCAAGTAGTGAATTGCTGCAGATCTCTTGTTTCCACTTACTAGCATTAAAGGGGCCAGTTCCCATGACGATGGAGAGGGTGGTGGCATTGCTGCTGCCCATTTTGGTGGCGTTCACCATGGGGACTACAAACTCGCACCGGATCACGTTCCCTCTCACCAAGCCACGGATTTCTCTCACAATCTGGGAAGGTGAGGTGACATTATAGTTAGATACTGAGCTAAAATTAGATGCAGTTCAAGTTTAATTGGCCCATTGTGAGAAATTATATTGGTGAGGAAACATGAGGAGAAGTCAAACCAATACAGATAGCTGTAGAAGATGATTGTGATACATAATCTGCCATCATTTTTGCTCTTAAAGTTGAATTTGTGATTCTTGATATTGCTAAAGTGATTCAAACTACTCTCCAAATTGGTGCGTTCAAGTGCTGCTGGGGAAATTTGATGTACGGACCATGAACACGTTGAAAAAAAGTGGATTTTGCAGGTCAGATTTCTGACATTTGGCATGGAAAACAATGTGAATCATTAGATTGTCACAGTCTTCATGTTCAATAATCCATACTGACTAAAAATCTTTGACAGATGTTGGAGTGATGTGTCAGAATACACTATGATCCACACACCAAGTAAGATCATATCTGAATGACATGTCTAAAATGTGCCTACTATTACACATGGTGAATAAATGAGACAGTATGTCTGTGCTACATCC
Organism: Trachurus japonicus; assembly: GCF_045865225.1. Taxonomy (NCBI): domain Eukaryota; kingdom Metazoa; phylum Chordata; class Actinopteri; order Carangiformes; family Carangidae; genus Trachurus; species Trachurus japonicus. The sequence continues at coordinate 12,175,442 of NC_140923.1, forward strand.
GTTAGGACCTCACCCTCTCTGTTGCATTAAGCGCCGCATTTGTGTTGTTTCTCTGCTGTGTGCGGAAGATAATTGAGGTGTTGTCTGATGTGTTTCGAGCACAGACGAAAAGCATGGTGATGCCCTGAGGAGAAAAAAGAAGAGAAGAACAATTAGACTTTTGTCTCTATTGCAAAAACAACAGGCGAAATACAAAGTCAACAAGTTTTTCCTACAAGATCCTGTGATCTGGTTCAGTATTGTTTGTATAATACCAGCACTTTAAACATCTCCATCTGTCTGATTGGGTTTTTATGAGGCCTTGGGGTGAGTGTTTTTGTTTTTACCTCAGATGCGTTGACGGTCAGTCCCAGAGCGACGTAGCCTGTTGACTCTCCTCTGAGCTGGATGGTCAGGTCGGTGCCGTTGGGAGGCATCAGGCTGCTGGCATTCACTGATCCAAACAGACAGGTGCCATTTCCTGCAGGATCGCAGTCGGCTGGTGTCTCCACACACAGTTTACTGACTGCACACCCGTCCCGAGTGATGTTCACCTGGTGGTAAACACAACACACAGTTACTCCCACTGAGCTAATGTGCTGTTTTTGTCTCTTTTTGTACCAAGAAAATAACACGTTTCTGATTCTGGTTTGGTTTGAATCAAAGGCTAAAACCTGTTACCAGGACCAAAGTTATTATAACATTGTGGAGCTCTACTGAAAAAATAAAGGTGAACCAACCGTTGCATTGGAAAATGTCAGTACTGGTGTTGTTGGTGCTGGTGCTGGTGCTGGCTCTGTGCTGGCGGGGTTGGCAACATCCAGAAGGCCGCTGTTAAAGCTCTGGTTGAAGGTACCGACCACATCTGTAGCTGTGCAAAACCAGGAGTTAAACAGTGAGAAGTCTGACAGCAGTAGTGTGGCTGAATCTGGATCCAAGGAGGCCATTTGATTTAATTTGGATCATTTACAGCTGAAATTCAATGTGAATCAGTAGCAAGTAGTGAATTGCTGCAGAACTCTTGTTTCCACTTACTAGTATTAAAGGGGCCAGTTCCCATGACGATGGAGAGGGTGGTGGCATTGCTGCTGCCCAGTTTGGTGGCGTTCACCATGGGGACTACAAACTCGCACCGGATCACGTTCCCTACCACCGAGCCACGGATTTCTCTCACAATCTGGGAAGGTGAGGTGACATTATAGTTAGATACTGAGCTAAAATTAGATGCAGTTCAAGTTTAATTGGCCCATTGTGAGAAATTATATTGGTGAGGAAACATGAGGAGAAGTCAAACCAATACAGATAGCTGTAGAAGATGATTGTGATACATAATCTGCCATCATTTTTGTTCTTAAAGTTGAATTTGTGATTCTTGATATTGCTAAAGTGATTCAAACTACTCTCCAAATTGGTGCGTTCAAGTGCTGCTGGGGAAATTTGATGTACGCACCATGAACACGTTGAAAAAAAGTGGATTTTGCAGGTCAGATTTCTGACATTTGCCGTGGAAAACAATGTGAATCATTAGATTGTCACAGTCTTCATGTTCAATAATCCATCCTGACTAAAAATCTTTGACAGATGTTGGAGTGATGTGTCAGAATACACTATGATCCACACACCAAGTAAGATCATATCTGAATGACATGTCTAAAATGTGCCTACTATTACACATGGTGCATAAATGAGACAGTATGTCTGTGCTACATCCGTTAGGACCTCACCCTCTCTGTTCCATTAAGCGCCGCATTTGTGTTGTTTCTCTGCTGTGTGCGGAAGATAATTGAGCTGTTGTCTGATGTGTTTCGAGCACAGACGAAAAGCATGGTGATGCCCTGAGGAGAAAAAAGAAGAGAAGAACAATTAGACTTTTGTCTCTATTGCGGAAACAACAGGCGAAATACAAAGTCAACAAGTTTTTCCTACAAGATCCTGTGATCTGGTTCAGTATTGTTTGTATAATACCAGCACTTTAAACATCTCCATCTGTCTGATTGGGTTTTTATGAGGCCTTGGGGTGAGTGTTTTTTTTGTTTGTTTGTTTTTACCTCAGATGCGTTGACGGTCAGTCCCAGAGCGACGTAGCCTGTTGACTCTCCTCTGAGCTGGATGGTCAGGTCGGTGCCGTTGGGAGGCATCAGGCTGCTGGCATTCACTGATCCAAACAGACAGGTGCCATTTCCTGCAGGATCGCAGTCGTCTGGTGTCTCCACACACAGTTTAGTGACTGCACACCCGTCCCGAGTGATGTTCACCTGGTGGTAAACACAACACACAGTTACTCCCACTGAGCTAATGTGCTGTTTTTGTCTCTTTTTGTACCAAGAAAATAACACGTTTCTGATTCTGGTTTGGTTTGAATCAAAGGCTAAAACCTGTTACCAGGACCAAAGTTATTATAACATTGTGGAGCTCTACAGTTACTGAAAAAATAAAGGTGAACCAACCGTTGCATTGGAAAATGTCAGTACTGGTGTTGTTGGTGCTGGTGCTGGTGCTGGCTCTGTGCTGGCGGGGTTGGCAACATCCAGAAGGCTGCTGTTAAAGCTCTGGTTGAAGGTACCGACCACATCTGTAGCTGTGCAAAACCAGGAGTTAAACAGTGAGAAGTCTGACAGCAGTAGTGTGGCTGAATCTGGATCCAAGGAGGCCATTTGATTTAATTTGGATAATTTACAGCTGAAATTCAATGTGAATCAGTAGCAAGTAGTGAATTGCTGCAGATCTCTTGTTTCCACTTACTAGCATTAAAGGGGCCAGTTCCCATGACGATGGAGAGGGTGGTGGCATTGCTGCTGCCCATTTTGGTGGCGTTCACCATGGGGACTACAAACTCGCACCGGATCACGTTCCCTCTCACCAAGCCACGGATTTCTCTCACAATCTGGGAAGGTGAGGTGACATTATAGTTAGATACTGAGCTAAAATTAGATGCAGTTCAAGTTTAATTGGCCCATTGTGAGAAATTATATTGGTGAGGAAACATGAGGAGAAGTCAAACCAATACAGATAGCTGTAGAAGATGATTGTGATACATAATCTGCCATCATTTTTGCTCTTAAAGTTGAATTTGTGATTCTTGATATTGCTAAAGTGATTCAAACTACTCTCCAAATTGGTGCGTTCAAGTGCTGCTGGGGAAATTTGATGTACGGACCATGAACACGTTGAAAAAAAGTGGATTTTGCAGGTCAGATTTCTGACATTTGGCATGGAAAACAATGTGAATCATTAGATTGTCACAGTCTTCATGTTCAATAATCCATACTGACTAAAAATCTTTGACAGATGTTGGAGTGATGTGTCAGAATACACTATGATCCACACACCAAGTAAGATCATATCTGAATGACATGTCTAAAATGTGCCTACTATTACACATGGTGAATAAATGAGACAGTATGTCTGTGCTACATCCGTTAGGACCTCACCCTCTCTGTTGCATTAAGCGCCGCATTTGTGTTGTTTCTCTGCTGTGTGCGGAAGATAATTGAGGTGTTGTCTGATGTGTTTCGAGCACAGACGAAAAGCATGGTGATGCCCTGAGGAGAAAAAAGAAGAGAAGAACAATTAGACTTTTGTCTCTATTGCAAAAACAACAGGCGAAATACAAAGTCAACAAGTTTTTCCTACAAGATCCTGTGATCTGGTTCAGTATTGTTTGTATAATACCAGCACTTTAAACATCTCCATCTGTCTGATTGGGTTTTTATGAGGCCTTGGGGTGAGTGTTTTTGTTTTTACCTCAGATGCATTGACGGTCAGTCCCAGAGCGACGTAGCCTGTTGACTCTCCTCTGAGCTGGATGGTCAGGTCGGTGCCGTTGGGAGGCATCAGGCTGCTGGCATTCACTGATCCAAACAGACAGGTGCCATTTCCTGCAGGATCGCAGTCGTCTGGTGTCTCCACACACAGTTTACTGACTGCACACCCGTCCCGAGTGATGTTCACCTGGTGGTAAACACAACACACAGTTACTCCCACTGAGCTAATGTGCTGTTTTTGTCTCTTTTTGTACCAAGAAAATAACACGTTTCTGATTCTGGTTTGGTTTGAATCAAAGGCTAAAACCTGTTACCAGGACCAAAGTTATTATAACATTGTGGAGCTCTACTGAAAAAATAAAGGTGAACCAACCGTTGCATTGGAAAATGTCAGTACTGGTGTTGTTGGTGCTGGTGCTGGTGCTGGCTCTGTGCTGGCGGGGTTGGCAACATCCAGAAGGCCGCTGTTAAAGCTCTGGTTGAAGGTACCGACCACATCTGTAGCTGTGCAAAACCAGGAGTTAAACAGTGAGAAGTCTGACAGCAGTAGTGTGGCTGAATCTGGATCCAAGGAGGCCATTTGATTTAATTTGGATCATTTACAGCTGAAATTCAATGTGAATCAGTAGCAAGTAGTGAATTGCTGCAGAACTCTTGTTTCCACTTACTAGTATTAAAGGGGCCAGTTCCCATGACGATGGTGAGGGTGGTGGCATTGCTGCTGCCCAGTTTGGTGGCGTTCACCATGGGGACTACAAACTCGCACCGGATCACGTTCCCTACCACCGAGCCACGGATTTCTCTCACAATCTGGGAAGGTGAGGTGACATTATAGTTAGATACTGAGCTAAAATTAGATGCAGTTCAAGTTTAATTGGCCCATTGTGAGAAATTATATTGGTGAGGAAACATGAGGAGAAGTCAAACCAATACAGATAGCTGTAGAAGATGATTGTGATACATAATCTGCCATCATTTTTGTTCTTAAAGTTGAATTTGTGATTCTTGATATTGCTAAAGTGATTCAAACTACTCTCCAAATTGGTGCGTTCAAGTGCTGCTGGGGAAATTTGATGTACGGACCATGAACACGTTGAAAAAAAGTGGATTTTGCAGGTCAGATTTCTGACATTTGGCGTGGAAAACAATGTGAATCATTAGATTGTCACAGTCCTCATGTTCAATAATCCATCCTGACTAAAAATCTTTGACAGATGTTGGAGTGACGTGTCAGAATACACTATGATCCACACACCAAGTAAGATCATATCTGAATGACATGTCTAAAATGTGCCTACTATTACACATGGGGCCGGATTTACTAAAGGTTTGCGTGTATTAAAACGTGTGCAAATGTGATTGCACGCGCAAACACACGTGGAACCTGATCTACTAACCGGACGCACCGAGGATTGCGTCTCTCAAATGGGCAAAATAGCACGTGCAATCCATTTAGCGTGTTTGCCTTGATGAATATGTAAATAGCTAGAACGTGCAAAAATACTGGGAGGAGTAGATGCAAATCGATTTATTTAGCGAGGGCAATGTGATTTACCAAACCAGGAAGAGATTGCGGTGGCTGTTTTTGCGTCTTTATTTACCACGTCTGAAAACCATGTACTAACTGATACAACTTTGTGAAAACGTATGCGTTTATTGGTTTGATACCTGTCAGAGCTCCATGATCTTACATCTCTGCATTTCCTCACGTCTGGGTAATTCTGTAACAGTTTTTCAGCCGTGTTAAAAGTCTTTTACGCGCCGTTACGCACGGCACACGTCTGTCCTGCAGTGCGCTCCTCTCTTTTCCTCTCCTCTCCTCCCTCTCCAGTACCTGGCTGCTCAGCTCCGTCTCTCAGTCCCGGTCCCGGACTGAGAGACGTCACCGCTGCCTTCACCCGTCTTTGATCCCTCTGGTCAGTGGTCAGAGCGTTTAGATCCGTGTGTCCCACCTGAGCTTTCTATTAATCCACTGGATCATGAGCGGCATACACACACATGTTATAGGTGTGTGATTGTCGCTGCAGCTGCTGCCTGTTTGTCACTCTATGACGAGTTGGGCCCTGTAGCGATTTGTGTTTATTTATCTAAACAGAGCGCGAGAGAGATGAACACACATGCTGTCATTGTATGCATCGGATCAAATGTCATTCTGTCCCTTCGTCCGTCCAGCTCTCTGTCCACTCTCTCCATGGCGGAAACGATTACTACTCGCAAAACCCTCATTTACATATTGCGGTTTGCACGTGTTTTCATTTAGCGGGTTACTCTTAGTAGATCAGCTGTTTTGCGTGCACTAACCAAACACGCAATATTTTAGCGGGTGCAAACAATATAGCGCCCGCTATCTGGGATCTTAGTAAATCCGGCCCATGGTGCATAAATGAGACAGTATGTCTGTGCTACATCCGTTAGGACCTCACCCTCTCTGTTCCATTAAGCGCCGCATTTGTGTTGTTTCTCTGCTGTGTGCGGAAGATAATTGAGCTGTTGTCTGATGTGTTTCGAGCACAGACGAAAAGCATGGTGATGCCCTGAGGAGAAAAAAGAAGAGAAGAACAATTAGACTTTTGTCTCTATTGCGGAAACAACAGGCGAAATACAAAGTCAACAAGTTTTTCCTACAAGATCCTGTGATCTGGTTCAGTATTGTTTGTATAATACCAGCACTTTAAACATCTCCATCTGTCTGATTGGGTTTTTATGAGGCCTTGGGGTGAGTGTTTTTTTTGTTTGTTTGTTTTTACCTCAGATGCGTTGACGGTCAGTCCCAGAGCGACGTAGCCTGTTGACTCTCCTCTGAGCTGGATGGTCAGGTCGGTGCCGTTGGGAGGCATCAGGCTGCTGGCATTCACTGATCCAAACAGACAGGTGCCATTTCCTGCAGGATCACAGTCGTCTGGTGTCTCCACACACAGTTTACTGACTGCACACCCGTCCCGAGTGATGTTCACCTGGTGGTAAACACAACACACAGTTACTCCCACTGAGCTAATGTGCTGTTTTTGTCTCTTTTTGTACCAAGAAAATAACACGTTTCTGATTCTGGTTTGGTTTGAATCAAAGGCTAAAACCTGTTACCAGGACCAAAGTTATTATAACATTGCGGAGCTCTACAGTTACTGAAAAAATAAAGGTAAACCAACCGTTGCATTGGAAAATGTCAGTACTGGTGTTGTTGGTGCTGGCTCTGTGCTGGCGGGGTTGGCAACATCCAGAAGGCCGCTGTTAAAGCTCTGGTTGAACGTACCGACCACATCTGTAGCTGTGCAAAACCAGGAGTTAAACAGTGAGAAGTCTGACAGCAGTAGTGTGGCTGAATCTGGATCCAAGGAGGCCATTTGATTTAATTTGGATAATTTACAGCTGAAATTCAATGTGAATCAGTAGCAAGTAGTGAATTGCTGCAGATCTCTTGTTTCCACTTACTAGCATTAAAGGGGCCAGTTCCCATGACGATGGAGAGGGTGGTGGCTTTGCTGCTGCCCAGTTTGGTGGCGTTCACCATGGGGACTACAAACTCGCACCGGATCACGTTCCCTACCACCGCGCCACGGATTTCTCTCACAATCTGGGAAGGTGAGGTGACATTATAGTTAGATACTGAGCTAAAATTAGATGCAGTTCAAGTTTAATTGGCCCATTGTGAGAAATTATATTGGTGAGGAAACATGAGGAGAAGTCAAACCAATACAGATAGCTGTAGAAGATGATTGTGATACATAATCTGCCATCATTTTTGTTCTTAAAGTTGAATTTGTGATTCTTGATATTGCTAAAGTGATTCAAACTACTCTCCAAATTGGTGCGTTCAAGTGCTGCTGGGGAAATTTGAAGTACGGACCATGAACACTTTGAAAAAAAGTGGATTTTGCAGGTCAGATTTCTGACATTTGGCATGGAAAACAATGTGAATCATTAGATTGTCACAGTCTTCATGTTCAATAATCCATCCTGACTAAAAATCTTTGACAGATGTTGGAGTGACGTGTCAGAATACACTATGATCCACACACCAAGTAAGATCATATCTGAATGACATGTCTAAAATGTGCCTACTATTACACATGGTGCATAAATGAGACAGTATGTCTGTGCTACATCCGTTAGGACCTCACCCTCTCTGTTCCATTAAGCGCCGCATTTGTGTTGTTTCTCTGCTGTGTGCGGAAGATAATTGAGGTGTTGTCTGATGTGTTTCGAGCACAGACGAAAAGCATGGTGATGCCCTGAGGAGAAAAAAGAAGAGAAGAACAATTAGACTTTTGTCTCTATTGCGGAAACAACAGGCGAAATACAAAGTCAACAAGTTTTTCCTACAAGATCCTGTGATCTGGTTCAGTATTGTTTGTATAATACCAGCACTTTAAACATCTCCATCTGTCTGATTGGGTTTTTATGAGGCCTTGGGGTGAGTGTTTTTTTTGTTTGTTTGTTTTTACCTCAGATGCGTTGACGGTCAGTCCCAGAGCGACGTAGCCTGTTGACTCTCCTCTGAGCTGGATGGTCAGGTCGGTGCCGTTGGGAGGCATCAGGCTGCTGGCATTCACTGATCCAAACAGACAGGTGCCATTTCCTGCAGGATCACAGTCGTCTGGTGTCTCCACACACAGTTTAGTGACTGCACACCCGTCCCGAGTGATGTTCACCTGGTGGTAAACACAACACACAGTTACTCCCACTGAGCTAATGTGCTGTTTTTGTCTCTTATTGTACCAAGAAAATAACACGTTTCTGATTCTGGTTTGGTTTGAATCAAAGGCTAAAACCTGTTACCAGGACCAAAGTTATTATAACATTGTGGAGCTCTACAGTCACTGAAAAAATAAAGGTGAACCAACCGTTGCATTGGAAAATGTCAGTACTGGTGTTGTTGGTGCTGGCTCTGTGCTGGCGGGTTGGCAACATCCAGAAGGCCGCTGTTAAAGCTCTGGTTGAAGGTACCGACCACATCTGTAGCTGTGCAAAACCAGGAGTTAAACAGTGAGAAGTCTGACAGCAGTAGTGTGGCTGAATCTGGATCCAAGGAGGCCATTTGATTTAATTTGGATCATTTACAGCTGAAATTCAATGTGAATCAGTAGCAAGTAGTGAATTGCTGCAGATCTCTTGTTTCCACTTACTAGCATTAAAGGGGCCAGTTCCCATGACGATGGAGAGGGTGGTGGCATTGCTGCTGCCCAGTTTGGTGGCGTTCACCATGGGGACTACAAACTCGCACCGGATCACGTTCCCTTCCACCGAGCCACGGATTTCTCTCACAATCTGGGAAGGTGAGGTGACATTATAGTTAGATACTGAGCTAAAATTAGATGCAGTTCAAGTTTAATTGGCCCATTGTGAGAAATTATATTGGTGAGGAAACATGAGGAGAAGTCAAACCAATACAGATAGCTGTAGAAGATGATTGTGATACATAATCTGCCATCATTTTTGTTCTTAAAGTTGAATTTGTGATTCTTGATATTGCTAAAGTGATTCAAACTACTCTCCAAATTGGTGCGTTCAAGTGCTGCTGGGGAAATTTGATGTACGGACCATGAACACGTTGAAAAAAAGTGGATTTTGCAGGTCAGATTTCTGACATTTGGCGTGGAAAACAATGTGAATCATTAGATTGTCACAGTCTTCATGTTCAATAATCCATCCTGACTAAAAATCTTTGACAGATGTTGGAGTGACGTCTCAGAATACACTATGATCCACACACCAAGTAAGATCATATATGAATGACATGTCTAAAATGTGCCTACTATTACACATGGGGCCGGATTTACTAAAGGTTTGCGTGTATTAAAACGTGTGCAAATGTGATTGCACGCGCAAACACACGTGGAACCTGATCTACTAACCGGACGCACCGAGGATTGCGTCTCTCAAATGGGCAAAATAGCACGTGCAATCCATTTAGCGTGTTTGCCTTGATGAATATGTAAATAGCTAGAACGTGCAAAAATACTGGGAGGAGTAGATGCAAATCGATTTATTTAGCGAGGGCAATGTGATTTACCAAACCAGGAAGAGATTGCGGTGGCTGTTTTTGCGTCTTTATTTACCACGTCTGAAAACCATGTACTAACTGATACAACTTTGTGAAAACGTATGCGTTTATTGGTTTGATACCTGTCAGAGCTCCATGATCTTACATCTCTGCATTTCCTCACGTCTGGGTAATTCTGTAACAGTTTTTCAGCCGTGTTAAAAGTCTTTTACGCGCCGTTACGCACGGCACACGTCTGTCCTGCAGTGCGCTCCTCTCTTTTCCTCTCCTCTCCTCCCTCTCCAGTACCTGGCTGCTCAGCTCCGTCTCTCAGTCCCGGTCCCGGACTGAGAGACGTCACCGCTGCCTTCACCCGTCTTTGATCCCTCTGGTCAGTGGTCAGAGCGTTTAGATCCGTGTGTCCCACCTGAGCTTTCTATTAATCCACTGGATCATGGGCGGCATACACACACATGTTATAGGTGTGTGATTGTCGCTGCAGCTGCTGCCTGTTTGTCACTCTATGACGAGTTGGGCCCTGTAGCGATTTGTGTTTATTTATCTAAACAGAGCGCGAGAGAGATGAACACACATGCTGTCATTGTATGCATCGGATCAAATGTCATTCTGTCCCTTCGTCCGTCCAGCTCTCTGTCCACTCTCTCCATGGCGGAAACGATTACTACTCGCAAAACCCTCATTTACATATTGCGGTTTGCACGTGTTTTCATTTAGCGGGTTACTCTTAGTAGATCAGCTGTTTTGCGTGCACTAACCAAACACGCAATATTTTAGCGGGTGCAAACAATATAGCGCCCGCTATCTGGGATCTTAGTAAATCCGGCCCATGGTGCATAAATGAGACAGTATGTCTGTGCTACATCCGTTAGGACCTCACCCTCTCTGTTCCATTAAGCGCCGCATTTGTGTTGTTTCTCTGCTGTGTGCGGAAGATAATTGAGCTGTTGTCTGATGTGTTTCGAGCACAGACGAAAAGCATGGTGATGCCCTGAGGAGAAAAAAGAAGAGAAGAACAATTAGACTTTTGTCTCTATTGCAGAAACAACAGGCGAAATACAAAGTCAACAAGTTTTTCCTACAAGATCCTGTGATCTGGTTCAGTATTGTTTGTATAATACCAGCACTTTAAACATCTCCATCTGTCTGATTGGGTTTTTATGAGGCCTTGGGGTGAGTGTTTTTTTTGTTTGTTTGTTTTTACCTCAGATGCGTTGACGGTCAGTCCCAGAGCGACGTAGCCTGTTGACTCTCCTCTGAGCTGGATGGTCAGGTCGGTGCCGTTGGGAGGCATCAGGCTGCTGGCATTCACTGATCCAAACAGACAGGTGCCATTTCCTGCAGGATCGCAGTCGTCTGGTGTCTCCACACACAGTTTACTGACTGCACACCCGTCCCGAGTGATGTTCACCTGGTGGTAAACACAACACACAGTTACTCCCACTGAGCTAATGTGCTGTTTTTGTCTCTTTCTGTACCAAGAAAATAACACGTTTCTGATTCTGGTTTGGTTTGAATCAAAGGCTAAAACCTGTTACCAGGACCAAAGTTATTATAACATTGTGGAGCTCTACAGTTACTGAAAAAATAAAGGTGAATCAACCGTTGCATTGGAAAATGTCAGTACTGGTGTTGTTGGTGCTGGTGCTGGTGCTGGCTCTGTGCTGGCGGGGTTGGCAACATCCAGAAGGCCGCTGTTAAAGCTCTGGTTGAAGGTACCGACCACATCTGTAGCTGTGCAAAACCAGGAGTTAAACAGTGAGAAGTCTGACAGCAGTAGTGTGGCTGAATCTGGATCCAAGGAGGCCATTTGATTTAATTTGGATAATTTACAGCTGAAATTCAATGTGAATCAGTAGCAAGTAGTGAATTGCTGCAGATCTCTTGTTTCCACTTACTAGTATTAAAGGGGCCAGTTCCCATGACGATGGAGAGGGTGGTGGCATTGCTGCTGCCCAGTTTGGTGGCGTTCACCATGGGGACTACAAACTCGCACCGGATCACGTTCCCTACCACCGAGCCACGGATTTCTCTCACAATCTGGGAAGGTGAGGTGACATTATAGTTAGATACTGAGCTAAAATTAGATGCAGTTCAAGTTTAATTGGCCCATTGTGAGAAATTATATTGGTGAGGAAACATGAGGAGAAGTCAAACCAATACAGATAGCTGTAGAAGATGATTGTGATACATAATCTGCCATCATTTTTGGCGGGGAGGAGTAGATGCAAATCGATTTATTTAGCGAGGGCAATGTGATTTACCAAACCAGGAAGAGATTGCGGTGGCTGTTTTTGCGTCTTTATTTACCACGTCTGAAAACCATGTACTAACTGATACAACTTTGTGAAAACGTATGCGTTTATTGGTTTGATACCTGTCAGAGCTCCATGATCTTACATCTCTGCATTTCCTCACGTCTGGGTAATTCTGTAACAGTTTTTCAGCCGTGTTAAAAGTCTTTTACGCGCCGTTACGCACGGCACACGTCTGTCCTGCAGTGCGCTCCTCTCTTTTCCTCTCCTCTCCTCCCTCTCCAGTACCTGGCTGCTCAGCTCCGTCTCTCAGTCCCGGTCCCGGACTGAGAGACGTCACCGCTGCCTTCACCCGTCTTTGATCCCTCTGGTCAGTGGTCAGAGCGTTTAGATCCGTGTGTCCCACCTGAGCTTTCTATTAATCCACTGGATCATGGGCGGCATACACACACATGTTATAGGTGTGTGATTGTCGCTGCAGCTGCTGCCTGTTTGTCACTCTATGACGAGTTGGGCCCTGTAGCGATTTGTGTTTATTTATCTAAACAGAGCGCGAGAGAGATGAACACACATGCTGTCATTGTATGCATCGGATCAAATGTCATTCTGTCCCTTCGTCCGTCCAGCTCTCTGTCCACTCTCTCCATGGCGGAAACGATTACTACTCGCAAAACCCTCATTTACATATTGCGGTTTGCACGTGTTTTCATTTAGCGGGTTACTCTTAGTAGATCAGCTGTTTTGCGTGCGCTAACCAAACACGCAATATTTTAGCGGGTGCAAACAATATAGTGCCCGCTATCTGGGATCTTAGTAAATCCGGCCCATGGTGCATAAATGAGACAGTATGTCTGTGCTTTATGGGGGCGGGACTAGATAAGCTTTTGCTTCTCCCGCTTTTCCCTTTCGGCCATGTATTGTATTATTTGATGATGAAGTGTGATGATGATGATTTAAATTGACATGCCCGAAATAAACAAATTGATTGATTGTGCTACATCCGTTAAGACCTCACCCTCTCTGTTCCATTAAGCGCCGCATTTGTGTTGTTTCTCTGCTGTGTGCGGAAGATAATTGAGCTGTTGTCTGATGTGTTTCGAGCACAGACGAAAAGCATGGTGATGCCCTGAGGAGAAAAAAGAAGAGAAGAACAATTAGACTTTTGTCTCTATTGCAGAAACAACAGGCGAAATACAAAGTCAACAAGTTTTTCCTACAAGATCCTGTGATCTGGTTCAGTATTGTTTGTATAATACCAGCACTTTAAACATCTCCATCTGTCTGATTGGGTTTTTATGAGGCCTTGGGGTGAGTGTTTTTTTTGTTTGTTTGTTTTTACCTCAGATGCGTTGACGGTCAGTCCCAGAGCGACGTAGCCTGTTGACTCTCCTCTGAGCTGGATGGTCAGGTCGGTGCCGTTGGGAGGCATCAGGCTGCTGGCATTCACTGATCCAAACAGACAGGTGCCATTTCCTGCAGGATCGCAGTCGTCTGGTGTCTCCACACACAGTTTACTGACTGCACACCCGTCCCGAGTGATGTTCACCTGGTGGTAAACACAACACACAGTTACTCCCACTGAGCTAATGTGCTGTTTTTGTCTCTTTTTGTACCAAGAAAATAACACGTTTCTGATTCTGGTTTGGTTTGAATCAAAGGCTAAAACCTGTTACCAGGACCAAAGTTATTATAACATTGTGGAGCTCTACAGTTACTGAAAAAATAAAGGTGAACCAACCGTTGCATTGGAAAATGTCAGTACTGGTGTTGTTGGTGCTGGTGCTGGTGCTGGCTCTGTGCTGGCGGGGTTGGCAACATCCAGAAGGCCGCTGTTAAAGCTCTGGTTGAAGGTACCGACCACATCTGTAGCTGTGCAAAACCAGGAGTTAAACAGTGAGAAGTCTGACAGCAGTAGTGTGGCTGAATCTGGATCCAAGGAGGCCATTTGATTTAATTTGGATAATTTACAGCTGAAATTCAATGTGAATCAGTAGCAAGTAGTGAATTGCTGCAGATCTCTTGTTTCCACTTACTAGTATTAAAGGGGCCAGTTCCCATGACGATGGAGAGGGTGGTGGCATTGCTGCTGCCCAGTTTGGTGGCGTTCACCATGGGGACTACAAACTCGCACCGGATCACGTTCCCTACCACCGAGCCACGGATTTCTCTCACAATCTGGGAAGGTGAGGTGACATTATAGTTAGATACTGAGCTAAAATTAGATGCAGTTCAAGTTTAATTGGCCCATTGTGAGAAATTATATTGGTGAGGAAACATGAGGAGAAGTCAAACCAATACAGATAGCTGTAGAAGATGATTGTGATACATAATCTGCCATCATTTTTGTTCTTAAAGTTGAATTTGTGATTCTTGATATTGCTAAAGTGATTCAAACTACTCTCCAAATTGGTGCGTTCAAGTGCTGCTGGGGAAATTTGATGTACGCACCATGAACACTTTGAAAAAAAGTGGATTTTGCAGGTCAGATTTCTGACATTTGGTCGATTAATGGTGTGGAAAACAAATTGAATCATTAGATTGTCACAGTCTTCATGTTCAATATAATCCATCCTGACTAAAAATCTTTGACAGATGTTGGAGTGACGTGTCAGAATACACTATGATCCACACACCAAGTAAGATCATATCTGAATGACATGTCTAAAATGTGCCTACTATTACACATGGTGCATAAATGAGACAGTATGTCTGTGCTACATCCGTTAGGACCTCACCCTCTCTGTTGCATTAAGCGCCGCATTTGTGTTGTTTCTCTGCTGTGTGCGGAAGATAATTGAACTGTTGTCTGATGTGTTTCGAGCACAGACGAAAAGCATGGTGATGCCCTGAGGAGAAAAAAGAAGAGAAGAACAATTAGACTTTTGTCTCTATTGCGGAAACAACAGGCGAAATACAAAGTCAACAAGTTTTTCCTACAAGATCCTGTGATCTGGTTCAGTATTGTTTGTATAATACCAGCACTTTAAACATCTCCATCTGTCTGATTGGGTTTTTATGAGGCCTTGGGGTGAGTGTTTTTTTTGTTTGTTTGTTTTTACCTCAGATGCATTGACGGTCAGTCCCAGAGCGACGTAGCCTGTTGACTCTCCTCTGAGCTGGATGGTCAGGTCGGTGCCGTTGGGAGGCATCAGGCTGCTGGCATTCACTGATCCAAACAGACAGGTGCCATTTCCTGCAGGATCACAGTCGTCTGGTGTCTCCACACACAGTTTACTGACTGCACACCCGTCCCGAGTGATGTTCACCTGGTGGTAAACACAACACACAGTTACTCCCACTGAGCTAATGTGCTGTTTTTGTCTCTTTTTGTACCCAGAAAATAACACGTTTCTGATTCTGGTTTGGTTTGAATCAAAGGCTACAACCTGTTACCAGGACCAAAGTTATTATAACATTGCGGAGCTCTACAGTTACTGAAAAAATAAAGGTGAACCAACCGTTGCATTGGAAAATGTCAGTACTGGTGTTGTTGGTGCTGGTGTTGGTGCTGGCTCTGTGCTGGCGGGGTTGGCAACATCCAGAAGGTCGCTGTTAAAGCTCTGGTTGAACGTACCGACCACATCTGTAGCTGTGCAAAACCAGGAGTTTAAACAGTGAGAAGTCTGACAGCAGTAGTGTGGCTGAATCTGGATCCAAGGAGGCCATTTGATTTAATTTGGATAATGTACAGCTGAAATTCAATGTGAATCAGTAGCAAGTAGTGAATTGCTGCAGATCTCTTGTTTCCACTTACTAGCATTAAAGGGGCCAGTTCCCATGACGATGGAGAGGGTGGTGGCTTTGCTGCTGCCCAGTTTGGTGGCGTTCACCATGGGGACTACAAACTCGCACCGGATCACGTTCCCTACCACCGAGCCACGGATTTCTCTCACAATCTGGGAAGGTGAGGTGACATTATAGTTAGATACTGAGCTAAAATTAGATGCAGTTCAAGTTTAATTGGCCCATTGTGAGAAATTATATTGGTGAGGAAACATGAGGAGAAGTCAAACCAATACAGATAGCTGTAGAAGATGATTGTGATACATAATCTGCCATCATTTTTGTTCTTAAAGTTGAATTTGTGATTCTTGATATTGCTAAAGTGATTCAAACTACTCTCCAAATTGGTGCGTTCAAGTGCTGCTGGGGAAATTTGATGTACGGACCATGAACACGTTGAAAAAAAGTGGATTTTGCAGGTCAGATTTCTGACATTTGGCGTGGAAAACAATGTGAATCATTAGATTGTCACAGTCTTCATGTTCAATAATCCATCCTGACTAAAAATCTTTGACAGATGTTGGAGTGACGTCTCAGAATACACTATGATCCACACACCAAGTAAGATCATATATGAATGACATGTCTAAAATGTGCCTACTATTACACATGGGCCGGATTTACTAAAGGTTTGCGTGTATTAAAACGTGTGCAAATGTGATTGCACGCGCAAACACACGTGGAACCTGATCTACTAACCGGACGCACCGAGGATTGCGTCTCTCAAATGGGCAAAATAGCACGTGCAATCCATTTAGCGTGTTTGCCTTGATGAATATGCAAATAGCTAGAACGTGCAAAAATACTGGGAGGAGTAGATGCAAATCGATTTATTTAGCGAGGGCAATGTGATTTACCAAACCAGGAAGAGATTGCGGTGGCTGTTTTTGCGTCTTTATTTACCACGTCTGAAAACCATGTACTAACTGATACAACTTTGTGAAAACGTATGCGTTTATTGGTTTGATACCTGTCAGAGCTCCATGATCTTACATCTCTGCATTTCCTCACGTCTGGGTAATTCTGTAACAGTTTTTCAGCCGTGTTAAAAGTCTTTTACGCGCCGTTACGCACGGCACACGTCTGTCCTGCAGTGCGCTCCTCTCTTTTCCTCTCCTCTCCTCCCTCTCCAGTACCTGGCTGCTCAGCTCCGTCTCTCAGTCCCGGTCCCGGACTGAGAGACGTCACCGCTGCCTTCACCCGTCTTTGATCCCTCTGGTCAGTGGTCAGAGCGTTTAGATCCGTGTGTCCCACCTGAGCTTTCTATTAATCCACTGGATCATGGGCGGCATACACACACATGTTATAGGTGTGTGATTGTCGCTGCAGCTGCTGCCTGTTTGTCACTCTATGACGAGTTGGGCCCTGTAGCGATTTGTGTTTATTTATCTAAACAGAGCGCGAGAGAGATGAACACACATGCTGTCATTGTATGCATCGGATCAAATGTCATTCTGTCCCTTCGTCCGTCCAGCTCTCTGTCCACTCTCTCCATGGCGGAAACGATTACTACTCGCAAAACCCTCATTTACATATTGCGGTTTGCACGTGTTTTCATTTAGCGGGTTACTCTTAGTAGATCAGCTGTTTTGCGTGCACTAACCAAACACGCAATATTTTAGCGGGTGCAAACAATATAGCGCCCGCTATCTGGGATCTTAGTAAATCCGGCCCATGGTGCATAAATGAGACAGTATGTCTGTGCTACATCCGTTAGGACCTCACCCTCTCTGTTCCATTAAGCGCCGCATTTGTGTTGTTTCTCTGCTGTGTGCGGAAGATAATTGAGCTGTTGTCTGATGTGTTTCGAGCACAGACGAAAAGCATGGTGATGCCCTGAGGAGAAAAAAGAAGAGAAGAACAATTAGACTTTTGTCTCTATTGCAGAAACAACAGGCGAAATACAAAGTCAACAAGTTTTTCCTACAAGATCCTGTGATCTGGTTCAGTATTGTTTGTATAATACCAGCACTTTAAACATCTCCATCTGTCTGATTGGGTTTTTATGAGGCCTTGGGGTGAGTGTTTTTTTTTGTTTGTTTGTTTTTACCTCAGATGCGTTGACGGTCAGTCCCAGAGCGACGTAGCCTGTTGACTCTCCTCTGAGCTGGATGGTCAGGTCGGTGCCGTTGGGAGGCATCAGGCTGCTGGCATTCACTGATCCAAACAGACAGGTGCCATTTCCTGCAGGATCGCAGTCGTCTGGTGTCTCCACACACAGTTTACTGACTGCACACCCGTCCCGAGTGATGTTCACCTGGTGGTAAACACAACACACAGTTACTCCCACTGAGCTAATGTGCTGTTTTTGTCTCTTTTTGTACCAAGAAAATAACACGTTTCTGATTCTGGTTTGGTTTGAATCAAAGGCTAAAACCTGTTACCAGGACCAAAGTTATTATAACATTGTGGAGCTCTACAGTTACTGAAAAAATAAAGGTGAATCAACCGTTGCATTGGAAAATGTCAGTACTGGTGTTGTTGGTGCTGGTGCTGGTGCTGGCTCTGTGCTGGCGGGGTTGGCAACATCCAGAAGGCCGCTGTTAAAGCTCTGGTTGAAGGTACCGACCACATCTGTAGCTGTGCAAAACCAGGAGTTTAAACAGTGAGAAGTCTGACAGCAGTAGTGTGGCTGAATCTGGATCCAAGGAGGCCATTTGATTTAATTTGGATAATTTACAGCTGAAATTCAATGTGAATCAGTAGCAAGTAGTGAATTGCTGCAGATCTCTTGTTTCCACTTACTAGTATTAAAGGGGCCAGTTCCCATGACGATGGAGAGGGTGGTGGCATTGCTGCTGCCCAGTTTGGTGGCGTTCACCATGGGGACTACAAACTCGCACCGGATCACGTTCCCTACCACCGAGCCACGGATTTCTCTCACAATCTGGGAAGGTGAGGTGACATTATAGTTAGATACTGAGCTAAAATTAGATGCAGTTCAAGTTTAATTGGCCCATTGTGAGAAATTATATTGGTGAGGAAACATGAGGAGAAGTCAAACCAATACAGATAGCTGTAGAAGATGATTGTGATACATAATCTGCCATCATTTTTGGCGGGGAGGAGTAGATGCAAATCGATTTATTTAGCGAGGGCAATGTGATTTACCAAACCAGGAAGAGATTGCGGTGGCTGTTTTTGCGTCTTTATTTACCACGTCTGAAAACCATGTACTAACTGATACAACTTTGTGAAAACGTATGCGTTTATTGGTTTGATACCTGTCAGAGCTCCATGATCTTACATCTCTGCATTTCCTCACGTCTGGGTAATTCTGTAACAGTTTTTCAGCCGTGTTAAAAGTCTTTTACGCGCCGTTACGCACGGCACACGTCTGTCCTGCAGTGCGCTCCTCTCTTTTCCTCTCCTCTCCTCCCTCTCCAGTACCTGGCTGCTCAGCTCCGTCTCTCAGTCCCGGTCCCGGACTGAGAGACGTCACCGCTGCCTTCACCCGTCTTTGATCCCTCTGGTCAGTGGTCAGAGCGTTTAGATCCGTGTGTCCCACCTGAGCTTTCTATTAATCCACTGGATCATGGGCGGCATACACACACATGTTATAGGTGTGTGATTGTCGCTGCAGCTGCTGCCTGTTTGTCACTCTATGACGAGTTGGGCCCTGTAGCGATTTGTGTTTATTTATCTAAACAGAGCGCGAGAGAGATGAACACACATGCTGTCATTGTATGCATCGGATCAAATGTCATTCTGTCCCTTCGTCCGTCCAGCTCTCTGTCCACTCTCTCCATGGCGGAAACGATTACTACTCGCAAAACCCTCATTTACATATTGCGGTTTGCACGTGTTTTCATTTAGCGGGTTACTCTTAGTAGATCAGCTGTTTTGCGTGCGCTAACCAAACACGCAATATTTTAGCGGGTGCAAACAATATAGCGCCCGCTATCTGGGATCTTAGTAAATCCGGCCCATGGTGCATAAATGAGACAGTATGTCTGTGCTTTATGGGGGCGGGACTAGATAAGCTTTTGCTTCTCCCGCTTTTCCCTTTCGGCCATGTATTGTATTATTTGATGATGAAGTGTGATGATGATGATTTAAATTGACATGCCCGAAATAAACAAATTGATTGATTGTGCTACATCCGTTAAGACCTCACCCTCTCTGTTCCATTAAGCGCCGCATTTGTGTTGTTTCTCTGCTGTGTGCGGAAGATAATTGAGCTGTTGTCTGATGTGTTTCGAGCACAGACGAAAAGCATGGTGATGCCCTGAGGAGAAAAAAGAAGAGAAGAACAATTAGACTTTTGTCTCTATTGCAGAAACAACAGGCGAAATACAAAGTCAACAAGTTTTTCCTACAAGATCCTGTGATCTGGTTCAGTATTGTTTGTATAATACCAGCACTTTAAACATCTCCATCTGTCTGATTGGGTTTTTATGAGGCCTTGGGGTGAGTGTTTTTTTTGTTTGTTTGTTTTTACCTCAGATGCGTTGACGGTCAGTCCCAGAGCGACGTAGCCTGTTGACTCTCCTCTGAGCTGGATGGTCAGGTCGGTGCCGTTGGGAGGCATCAGGCTGCTGGCATTCACTGATCCAAACAGACAGGTGCCATTTCCTGCAGGATCGCAGTCGTCTGGTGTCTCCACACACAGTTTACTGACTGCACACCCGTCCCGAGTGATGTTCACCTGGTGGTAAACACAACACACAGTTACTCCCACTGAGCTAATGTGCTGTTTTTGTCTCTTTTTGTACCAAGAAAATAACACGTTTCTGATTCTGGTTTGGTTTGAATCAAAGGCTAAAACCTGTTACCAGGACCAAAGTTATTATAACATTGTGGAGCTCTACAGTTACTGAAAAAATAAAGGTGAACCAACCGTTGCATTGGAAAATGTCAGTACTGGTGTTGTTGGTGCTGGTGCTGGTGCTGGCTCTGTGCTGGCGGGGTTGGCAACATCCAGAAGGCCGCTGTTAAAGCTCTGGTTGAAGGTACCGACCACATCTGTAGCTGTGCAAAACCAGGAGTTAAACAGTGAGAAGTCTGACAGCAGTAGTGTGGCTGAATCTGGATCCAAGGAGGCCATTTGATTTAATTTGGATAATTTACAGCTGAAATTCAATGTGAATCAGTAGCAAGTAGTGAATTGCTGCAGATCTCTTGTTTCCACTTACTAGTATTAAAGGGGCCAGTTCCCATGACGATGGAGAGGGTGGTGGCATTGCTGCTGCCCAGTTTGGTGGCGTTCACCATGGGGACTACAAACTCGCACCGGATCACGTTCCCTACCACCGAGCCACGGATTTCTCTCACAATCTGGGAAGGTGAGGTGACATTATAGTTAGATACTGAGCTAAAATTAGATGCAGTTCAAGTTTAATTGGCCCATTGTGAGAAATTATATTGGTGAGGAAACATGAGGAGAAGTCAAACCAATACAGATAGCTGTAGAAGATGATTGTGATACATAATCTGCCATCATTTTTGTTCTTAAAGTTGAATTTGTGATTCTTGATATTGCTAAAGTGATTCAAACTACTCTCCAAATTGGTGCGTTCAAGTGCTGCTGGGGAAATTTGATGTACGCACCATGAACACTTTGAAAAAAAGTGGATTTTGCAGGTCAGATTTCTGACATTTGGTCGATTAATGGTGTGGAAAACAAATTGAATCATTAGATTGTCACAGTCCTTCATGTTCAATATAATCCATCCTGACTAAAAATCTTTGACAGATGTTGGAGTGACGTGTCAGAATACACTATGATCCACACACCAAGTAAGATCATATCTGAATGACATGTCTAAAATGTGCCTACTATTACACATGGTGCATAAATGAGACAGTATGTCTGTGCTACATCCGTTAGGACCTCACCCTCTCTGTTGCATTAAGCGCCGCATTTGTGTTGTTTCTCTGCTGTGTGCGGAAGATAATTGAACTGTTGTCTGATGTGTTTCGAGCACAGACGAAAAGCATGGTGATGCCCTGAGGAGAAAAAAGAAGAGAAGAACAATTAGACTTTTGTCTCTATTGCGGAAACAACAGGCGAAATACAAAGTCAACAAGTTTTTCCTACAAGATCCTGTGATCTGGTTCAGTATTGTTTGTATAATACCAGCACTTTAAACATCTCCATCTGTCTGATTGGGTTTTTATGAGGCCTTGGGGTGAGTGTTTGTTTTTGTTGTTTTGTTTTGATGTCTTGATTTTTTTTTTATTGTGAAGTTCTTTGTTGGGAGTCCTTCTATAATGTGTGAATCCAATTGTTTTTGTTGGTCTTGTGTGTTGTTTGAGTCCTTTTGTTGAGTTTGAGTTGTGAGTAATAGTTGGTGTTTTTGAGTGTAGACGTTGAGTCGTTTAGTGTGGTCCCTTAGTTGTGTTTTGATGTTTGCTTTTTTTGAGTCTTGTGTTTTTTGTGAGTTAAAATGTTGATGTAGGAGTTTTTGTTTTTATGTTGATTTGAGTTTTTTGAGTTTTTGTTGTTTTGAGGTTTTTTTGTGATGTCTGTTGTGCATGATGATTATAGTGACTTGTTATTTGATGATGTTTTGATTTTTTTTTGATGTGTGAGTTCGTTTTGAGGTTATGAGTGTGAGTTTTTTGATCTGAGTTTTTTGAGTTTGAGTGTCTATTATTTGTTTGATTGTTTTATTTGTGAGTGTCTTTTGAATTTTTATGTGTTATTGTGAGCTCTTGTGTGGTTGTGATTTTTTCATTTGTTTTTATGGTTTTGTTGTGTGAGTGAGTGTTTTGTTTCGAATTTCTTTTGTTTTTTGGATATTGTTTGATGTTTTTGTTTTGTGATTTGGTGAGTGTGATTTTTATTTGTGTATGTTTGAGTTTGGTTGAGTTTTTTTATTGCTTTTGAGTTTTTGGTTTTGAATTTTTTTGTGGTTTTTGTTGATGTGTTTTGTTGTGAGTTTGTGTCATTCGTGGTATTGTTGGTCTTGTTTGTTGATGTGTAGTTGGATGATTGAGTTGTTGAGGCTGGGTAGCCTGTGTGATTTGTGCATTGAGGTGTTTTTTTTTGTACATGTTTGTCTGGATGTATTTGAGGATTTTTTCGTTGTTGTGGAGTTTGAGTTTTGATTGAGTTTTGACTTGTTATGATTGCTGAGTGTTGTTTTTTTTGTGAGTTGGAGTTTATACAACATGTCTTCGAGTTTTTTGTTATGAGTTGATATTGTTGTTATGAGTTTTGGGATGTGAGTGTTTAGTCTTCTTTTGCATATTTATGTGTGTGAGTTTATTTGAGTTTGTGTTTGTGTTGGTGAGGTTTAATTTGATTGTTTGGTTATTATTATGAGTTTTGAGTTGTTTTGTGATGAGTAGTTACTTGTAGTGAGTGTTTTTTTCTTGAGTGAGTTTTTGTATGAGTTTATCTTTTCGAATATGTAGAAGTGTGGGTTGCTTTGGATTTTGATGAGTTTGTTTTTTTTGTTTGTACTTTGTGGTATTGAGTGTTTTTTTTTTTGTTTGTGTTTTACCTCAGATGCATTGCACGGTTCAGTCCCAGAGCGACGTAGCCTGTTGTCTTCCTCTGAGCTGGATGGTCCAGGTCGGTGCCGTTGGGAGGCTTCAGGCTGGCTGGCATTCAATGATCCAAACTGGAACAGGTGCCATTTCCTGCAGGGATCAACAAGTCGTGTGGTGTCTCCTCAACACCAGTTTTACTGAGGCTGCACAAACGTCGCGAGTGATGTTCACCTGGTGGTAATAACACAACCACACAAGTTTACTCACACGGAGCTAAATGTGCTGTTTTTTGTCTCTTTTGTACCTGTAAAATTAACGTTTCTGATTCTGGTTTGGGTTTTGAATCAAAGGGCTACACCTGTTTACCAGGACCAAAGTTATTATAACATTGCGGAGCTCTTCAGTTACTGAAAAAAATAAAGGTGAAACCAACCGTTGCATTGGAAAAATGTCAGTACTGGTGTTGTTGGTGCTGGTGCTGGTGCTGGCTCTGTGCTGGCGGGATTCTTTGCTCGGTTTTGGTTGGCAACAATCCAGAAGGTCGATGTTTTAATGCTCTGGTTGAACGTACCGACCACATCTGTTAGCTGTTGCATAACCAGGAAGTTTTTAAACAGTGAGAAGTTTGACAGAAGTAGTGTGGCGGATTCTGGATCCAAGGAGGCCATTTGATTTTATTTGGATAATTTGTCAGCTTGAAATTCAATGTGAATCCGTTAGCAAGTAGTGAATTGCTGCAGATCTCGGTTTCCACTTTACTAGCATTAAAGGGGCCAGTTCCCATGTCGGATTGGAGAGAGGTGGTGGCTGTGCTGATGCCCAGTTTGGTGGCGTTCACATGGGAATTTACAAACTCGCCACCGGATTCACGTTCACTACACCGAGCCACGGATTTTCTCTCACAATCTGGGAAGGTGATTGGTGACATTTATAGTAAGTATACTGAGCTAAAATTAGATGCAGTTCAAGTTTAATTGGGCCCATTGTGAGAAATTATATTGGTGAGGAAAACATGAGGTGAAGTCCAAACCACTTACAGATAGCTGTAGAAGATGATTGTGATTACATAATCTGCCATCTTTTTTGGCGGGGAGGAGTAGTTGCAAATCGATTTATTTTAGCTAGAGGGCAATGTGATTTACCAAACCAGGAAGAGATTGCGGTGGCTGTTTTTGAGTCTATATTTACCACGTCTGAAATAACCATGTTACTATCTGATACAACTTTGAGAAAAGTATGCGTTTATTGGTTTTGATACCTGGTCAGAGCTCCATTGATCTTACAATCTCGGCATTTCCTCACGTATGGGTAATTTCTGTAACACGTTTTTCAGCCGTGTTTAAAAGTCTTTTACGCGCCGTTACGCTCGGCACAAGTCTGTCCTGCCAGTGGCGCTCCTATCTTTTCCTCTCCTCTCCTCCCTCTCAAGTACCTGGCTGCTCAGCTCCGTCTCTCAGTCCCTGGTCCCGGACTGAGAGACGTCACCGCTGCTTTCACCCGTCTTTGATCCCTTCTGGGTCAGTGGTCAGAGCGTTTAGATGTGTGATGTCCCACCTGAGCTTTCTATTAATCCACTGGATCATGGGCCGGCATTATCACACATGTTTACAGGTGTGTGATTGTCGCTGCATGCTCGATGCCTGTTCGTAACTCTATGACAGTTGGGCCATGTAGCGCCGGATTTGTGTTTATTTATCTAAAAAGGAGCGCGTGAGAGATTGAACACACAATGACTGTCATTGTATTACATCGGATCAAATGTCATTACTGATCCTTCGTCCGTCCAGCTCTCTGTCCACTCTCGTCCATGGCGGGGTGAAAAAACGGAATTACCACTTGCAAAGCCCTCAAGTTACATATTGCGGGTTTGCAAGTGTTTTACATTTAGCGGGTTACTTCTTAGTAGATAAGCGGATTTTGCGTGCACTAAACAAACACGCAAAATTTTAGCGGGTGCAAACAAATATAGCGCCCGCCTATCTGGGATATCTTAGTTATCCGGCCTCCATGGTGCCATGAATGAGACGAGTATGTCTGTGATTCATCCGTTAGGATCCTCAACCCACTCTCTGTTTCCATTAAGCGCGCAGCATTTGTGTTGTTTCTCTGGGGCCTCCCCTTTTTGGGTGTGCGGATGATAATTGAGCTGTTGTCTTGATGTGGTTCGAGCACAGGACGAAAAAAGCATGGTGATGCCTCTGTGCAGGAAGAAAACAGAAGTAGATGAACAATTTAGTCTTTTTGTCTCACATTGCGGAAACAAACAGGCGAAATACCAAAAGTCAACATAGTTTTTCCTACAAAGATCCTCTGATCTGGTTCAGTATTGTTTGTATAATTAACCTGCACTTTAAACATTCTCCATCTGTTCTGATTGTGGTTTTTATGAGGTCATTGGGGTGAGTGTTTTTTTTTGTGTTTGTTTGTTTTACCTCAAGATGCGTTGTCGGTCAGTCCCAGAAGCGACGTAGCCTGTTGACATCTCCTCTGAGCTGGATGGTCATGGTCGGTGACGTCTGGGAGGCATCAGGCTGCTGGCATTCACTGATCCAAACAGACAGGTGCCATTTCCTGCTGGATCACAGTCGGATGGGTGTCTCCACACACACAGTTTAGTGAGGCTCACCCGTCCCGATGTGATGTTCACACTGGTGGTAAACCACAACACACAGTTACTCCCCACTGAGCTAATGTGCTGTTTTTGTCTCTTTTTGTACCAAGAAAATAAACATGTTTCTGATTTGGTGTGGTTTGAATCTAAGGCTACAACCTGTTACAAGGTCCAAAGTTTTTATAACATTGTGGAGCTCTATTCAGTTACTGAAAAAATAAAGGTGAAACCAACCGTGTATGCATTGGAAAAATGTCAGTACTGGTGTTGTTGGTGCTGGCTCTGTGGCTGGCGGGGTTGGCAACATTCCAGGAGAAGTGTTGTTCAAGATCTGGTTGTTGGTACCGACCCTATCTGTAAGCTGTGCAAAAACCAGGAGGTTATTTAAACAGTGAGCGTATGACAGCAGTTAGTGGTGGCTGTATCTGGAGCCAAGGAGGCCATTTGAGTTAATTTGGGAATAATTTTACAGACGGAAATTCAATGTGATTCAGTAGCAAGTTAGTGAATTTGCTGCAGAACTCTTGTTTCCACTTACTAGTATTAAAGGGGGCCAGTTCCCTTGACGATGGAGAAGGGTGGTGGCATTGTTGCTGCCCTGTTTGGTGGCGTTCACCATTGGGGTGACTACAAACTCGCCACCGGGATCACGTCCCTACCACTGAGCCACGGATTTCTCTCACAATCCAGGAAGGTTGAGGTGACATTTTATAGTTAGGATACTGAGCTTACAAATTAGATGCTGTTCAAGTTTAAATTTGGCCCATTGTGAGAAATTCATAGTGGTGAGGAAAACATGAGGAGTAATCAAAACTCAATACAGATAGCTGTTGAAGATTGATTGTTGATCACATAATCTGCCATCTTTTTTGTTCCGTAAAGTTGGAATTTGTGATTATTGATATTGACTAAAGGTTGATTCTAAACTTCTCTCCAAAATTGGTGCGTTCTAGTGTGCTGTGGGGAAATATGAAGTACGGACCATAACACTTTTGAAAAAAAGTGGATTTTGCAAGGTCAGATTTTCTGACATTTGGCGTGGAAAACTATGTGAAATCATTAGATTGTCACAGTCTTCATGTTCAATAATCCATCCTGACTAAAAAATCTTTGACAGATGTTGGAGTGACGTGTCAGAATACAACTATGATCCACACACCAAGTATGATCATATCTGAAGGACATGTCTATAATGTGCCTACTATTACACAATGGTGCATAATTGAAGACAGCTATGGTCTGTGCTACAGCCGTTTAGGACCTCACCCGCTCTGTTGCAGTTTGCGTCGCCATTTGTGTTGTTTCTCTGCTGTGTGCGGATAAGATATTGAGGTGGGGTCTGAAGTGTTTCGAGCACAGACGAAAAGCATGGTGATGCCCTGAGGAGAAAAAAGAAGTTAAGAACATTAGACTTTTGTCTCTTATTGCAGAAAACAAGACAGGCGAAAATACAAAGTCAACAAGTTTTTCCTACAAGATCCTGTGAATGGTTCAGTATTGTTTGTATAATACCAGCAACTTTAAACATCTCCATCTGTCTGATTGGTTTTTATGAGGCTTGGGGTGAGTTGTTTTTGTTTTTACCTCAGATGCGTTGAAGGTCAGTCCCCAGAGCGACGTAGCCTGTTGACTCGCTCTGAGCTGGATGGTCAGGTCGGTGCCGTTTGGGAAGGCATCAGTTCTGTGTGCATTCAATGATCCAAACAGACAGGTGGCATTTCCTGCAGGATCGCAGTCGTATGGTGTCTCCCACACAGTTTACTGACTGCCTCACCCGTTCCAGAGTCGATGTTCACCTGGGTGGTAAATCACTAAACACAGTTACTCCCCACTGAGCTAATGTGGCTGTTTTTGGTCTCTTTTTGTTCCAAGAAAAGAAAAACGTTTTCTGATTCTGGTTTGGTTTGAATCAATGGCTTAAAACTGTTACCCAGGTCCTTAAGTTATTATAAACATTGTGGGAGCTCTACAGTTACTGAAAACATAAAGGTGAACCAACCGTGTATGCATTGGAAAATGGTCAGTACTGGTGATGTTGGTTGTGCTGGTGCTGGTGCTGGCTCTGTGGCTGGGCGGGGTTTGGCAACATTCCTGAAGGCCGCTGTTAAAGCTCTGGTTGAAGGTACCGACCACTATCTGTAGGCTGTGCAAAACCAGGAGGTTATTTAAACAGTGAGAAGTTCTGACAGCTGTTAGTGTGGCTGAATCTGAGATCCAAGGAGGCCATTTTGATTTAATTTGGGTTCATTTTACAGACTGAATAATTCAATATGTGAATCATGTTGCATGTAGGTGAATTTGCTGCAGATCTCTTGTTTTCCACTTACTAATTAAAGGGGCCAAGTTCCCCATGGCGATGGGAAGAGGGGTGGTGGCATTGCAGCTGCCCATTTCGGTGGCGTTCACCATTGGGGTGACTACAAATTTCGCCACCGGCTCACGTTCCCTACCACCGAGCCCTCGGATTTCTCTCACAATCTGGGAAGGTTGATGGTGACATTTGATAGTTAGATTACTGAGCTAAAATTAGATGGCAGTTCAAAGGTTAAATTTGGCCCATTGTGAGATATTATAGTGGTTGGAAACACTATGAGGAGAAGTCAAAACCAATTACAGATAGCTGTTCGAAGATGATTGTTGATAACATAATCTGCCATCATTTTTGTTCTTTAAAGTTGGAATTTGTGGATTTTTCTTGATATTGACTAAAGGTTTATTCTAAACTACATCTCCAAATTGGTGCGTTCAAGTGCTGCTTGGGGAAATTTGATGTTACGGACCATGGAACACGTTGAAAAAAAGTGGATTTTGCAGTGTCAGATTTTCTGACACATTTGGATTGGAAAAACTATGTGAAATCATTAGATTGTCACAGTCTTCATGTGCAATAATCCATACTGACTCTAAAAATCTTTGACCAGATGTTGGAAGTAGTGACCGTGTCAGGATTACACTATTGATCCACACACCAAGTAAGAATCATATCTGAATGACCATGTCTAAAATGTGCCTACTAGTACACATGGTGCTTATATGAGGACAGCTATGTCCTGTGCTACATCCGTTCGGGACCTCACCCTTTTCTGTTTGCATTAAGCGCCGCCATTTGTGTTTGTTTCTCTGCTCGTGTAGGTAAGAGATTGAGGTGTTGTCTGATGTGTTTCGAGGCACAGACGAAAAGGCATGGTGATGCCCTGAGGAGAGGCAAAAAGAAGAGAAGAACAAATTCGAACTTTTCGTCTCTATTGCAGAAAACAAGACAGGCGAAAAATACAAAGTCAACAAGTTTTTCCTTACAAGATCTTGTGATCTGGTTCAGTAGTGTTTGTATTAATACCAGCACTTTTAAACATATCCATCTGTATGGATTGGTTTTCTATGAAGGCATTGGGTGAGTTTTTTTTGTTTTTTTTGTTAGTATTGTTTTTACCTCAGATGACCGTTGGTCGGTCAGTCCCAGAGCGACGTTAGCCTGTTGACTCTACTCTGAGCTGGATGGGTGCAGGTCTGGTGCCGTTTGGGAAGGACATCAGGCTGCTGGCATTCAATGATCCAAACAGACAGGTGCCATTTCCTGCAGGGATCGCAGTCGTCTGGGTGTCTTCCACACACAGTTTAGTGACTGCCACACCTCGTTCCCAGAGTCGATGATTTAACCTGGGTGGTAAATCACCAAACAACACAGTTACTCCCCACTGAGTCTAATGTGGCTGTTTTTGTCTCTTTTTGTTTACCAAGAAAATAACACGTTTCTGATTCTGGTTTGAGTTTGAATTCAAAGGCTTAAAACCTGTTAAAGGACCTCAAAGATTTTATAAACATTTGTGGAGCTCTACAGTTACTGAAAACATAAAGGTGAACAACCGTTGCATTGGAAAATGGTCAGTATTGGTGTGTTGGTTGTGCTGGTGCTGGTGCTGGCTCTTGTGCTGGCTGGGGTTTGGCAACTTCCTGAAGGGCCGCGGTTAAAGCTCTGTTTGAAGGTAACCGAACCACATTCTGTAGCTTGTTGTGCAAAACCAGGATGTTAACACAGTGAGATGTTCTGGACAGCAGTAGTGAGGCTGCATCTGCGATCCAAGGAGGGCCATTTGATTTAATTTGGATAATTTTACAGCTGAAAATTCAATATGTGAATCAGTAAGCAAGTAGGTGAATTGATGCAGATCTTCTTGTTTCCACTTACTAGCATTTAAAGGGGCCAAGTTCCCCATGACGATGGGAAGATGGGTGGTGGCATTGCTGACTGCCCAGTTATGGTGGCGTTCACCAATGGGGACTACAAACTCGCACCGGATCACGTTCCCTACCACCGAGCCCACGGATTTCTCTCACAATCTGGGAAGGTGAAGGTGACATTGATAGTTAGATTACTGAGCTAAAATTAGAATGTAGTTCAAAGTTTAATTGGCCCATTGTGAGAAATTATATTGGTGAGGAAACACTATGAGGAGAAGTCAAACCAATACAGATAGCTGTTAGAAGATGAGTGTGAATACATAATCTGCCATCATTTTTAGTTCTTTAAAGTTTGGAATTTGTGATTTTTCTTGATTATTGCTTAAGTGATTCAAAAACTACATCTCCAAATTGGTGCGTTCAAGTGCTGCTGGGGAAATTTGCTGTACGGACCATGAAACACGTTGAAAAAAAAGTGGATTTAGCAGGTCCAAGATTTCTGACATTTTGGCGTTAATGGGTGGAAAACCATGTGTATCATTAGTTTGTCACAGTCTTCATGTTCAATAATTCCATCCTGACTCTAAAAATCTTTGACCAGATGTTGGTAGCGCTTGTGGTTTAGTCTAAGTTAATCTATTAGTGACCGTGTCAGGAATTACACTATTGATCCACCACACCAAGTAAGATCATTATCTGAATGACCATGTCTAAAAATGTGCCTACTTATACACATGGTGCATAAATGAAGACAGTATGTCTGCACTTGCTACATTCCGTTAAGGACCTCACCCTTTTCTGTTTTCAGCATTAAGCGTCCGCATTTGTGTTTGGTTTTCTCTGCTCGTGTGCGGGAAGATAATTGAGATGTTGTCTGATGTGTTTCGAGGCACAGGACGAAAAGCATGGTGATGCCCTGAGGAGAAAAAAGAGAGAGAAGAACACATTAGACTTTTGTCTCTAATGCGGAAACAAACAGGCGAAAACTACAAAGGTCAACCAGTTTTTCCTTACAAGATCCTGTGATATGGTTTCAGTTTTGATTGTATTAATACCAGCACTTTAAAAACATCTCCATCTGTTCTGATTTGGGTTTTTATGAAGGCCTCTGGGGTGAGTGTTTTTTTTTGTTTGTTTGTTTTTACCTCAGATGACCGTTGACGGTCAGTCCCAGAGCGACGTTAGCCTGTTGACTCTCCTTCTGAGCTGGAATGGTGCAGGACGGTTGCCGTTGGGAGGCATTCAGGCTGCTGGCAATCACTGATCCCAAAACAGACAGGTGGGCCATTTCCTGCAGGGATCGATAGGTCGGTGGTGTTCTCCACACACAGTTTAGTGACTTGCTCACCCGTCCCGAGTGATGATTTCACCTGGTTGGCTAAACACAAACACACAGTTACTCTCCACTGAAGTCTAAAGTGCTGTTTTTGTCTCTTTTTGTTTACCCAAGAAAATAACACGTTTTCTGATTCTGGTTTGGTTTGAATCAAAGCGCGAAAACCTGTTTACCAGGACCAAAGTTTATTATAAACATTGTGCAGAGCTCTACAGTTACTGAAAAAATAAAGGGGAACCAACCGTTTCATTGGAAAATGTTCAGTGCTGGTGTTGTTGGTTGCTGGGGCTCTTGTGCTGGCGGGGTTGGCAACATCCAGAAGGCCGCTGTTAAAGCTCTGGTTGCATGTAACCGAACCACATTCTGTAGGGGTGTGCAAAACCAGGATGTTAAACAGTGAGAAGTCTGGACAGCAGTAGTGTGGGCTGAATTCTGGATCCATGGAGGCCATTTTGATTTAATTTGGTTAATTTTACAGCTGAAATTCAATGTGGAATCAGTAGCATGTAGTGAATTGCTGCAGATCTTCTTGTTTCCACTTACTAGCAGTAAAGGGGCCAGTTCCCTATGACGATGGATAGGGTGGTTAGCATTGGCTGACTTGCCCAGTTATGGTGGCGTTTCACCAATGGGGACTACAAACTCGCACCGGATCACGTTCCCTCTCACATGCCACGGATTTCTCTCACAATCTGGGAAGGGTGATTGGTGGAACATTATTAGTTAGAATACTTGAGTAAAAATTAGAATGCAGTTCAAGGTTTAATTGGCCCATTGTGAGAAAATTATATTGGTGAGGAAAAACATGAGGAGAAGTCAAACCAATACAGATAGCTGTAGAGGATGATTGTGAATACAATATCTGCATCATTTTTGTTTTTAAAGTTGAATTTGTGATTCTGGATTATTGCTAAAAGTGGATTCATAACTACTCTCCAAATTGGTGCGTTCAAGTGCTGCTGGGGAAATTTGTTGTACGCGACCATGAAACACTTTGAAAAAAAAGTGGATTTTGCAGGTCCAAGATTTCTGACATTTGGTCGATTAATGGCGTGAAAAACAATGTGAATCATTAGATGGTCACTGTCGTCATGTTCATTATAATCCCTTTCTGACTTAAAATTCTTTGACAGATGTAGGTAGCGCTTGTGGTTTAGTCTAAGTTAATCTATTAGTGACGTGTCAGAATACACTATGATCCACCACACCAATAGTAAGATAATATCTGAATGACAATGTCTTAAAATGTGCCTACTTATACACATGGTGCATAAATGAAGACAGTATGTCTGCACTTGCTACATCCGTAAGGACCTCACCCTCTCTGTTTCGATTAAGCGTCGCATTTGTGTTGTTTCTCTGCTGTGTGCGGAAGATAATTGAGATGTTGTCTGATGTGTTTCGAGCACAGACGAAAAGCATGGTGATGCCCTGAGGAGAAAAAAGAGAGAGAAGAAACATTAGACTTTTGTCTCTAATGCGGAAACAACAGGCGAACTACAAAGGTCAACCAGTTTTTCCTACAAGATCCTGTGATATGGTTTCAGTTTTGTTTGTATAATACCAGCACTTTAAAAACATCTCCATCTGTTCTGATTTGGGTTTTTATGAGGCCTTGGGGTGAGTGTTTTTTTTGTTTGTTTGTTTTTACCTCAGATGCGTTGACGGTCAGTCCCAGAGCGACGTTGCCTGTTGACTCTCCTTCTGAGCTGGAATGGTCAGGACGGTTGCCGTTGGGAGGCATCAGGCTGCTGGCAATCACTGATCCCAAAACAGACAGGTGGGCCATTTCCTGCAGGATCGATAGGTCGGTGGTGTTCTCCACACACAGTTTAGTGACTGCTCACCCGTCCCGAGTGATGTTCACCTGGTTGGCTAAACACAAACACACAGTTACTCTCCACTGAAGTAAAGTGCTGTTTTTGTCTCTTTTTGTACCCAAGAAAATAACACGTTTTCTGATTCTGGTTTGGTTTGAATCAAAGGCGAAAACCTGTTTACCAGGACCAAAGTTATTATAAACATTTGCAGAGCTCTACATTACTGAAAAAATAAAGGGTGAACCAACCGTTTCATTGGAAAATGTCAGTGCTGGTGTTGTTGGTGCTGGGGCTCTGTGCTGGCGGGGTTGGCAACATCCAGAAGGCCGCTGTTAAAGCTCTGGTTGCATGTACCGACCACATCTGTAGGGGTGTGCAAAACCAGGAGTTAAACAGTGAGAAGTCTGACAGCAGTAGTGTGGGCTGAATCTGGATCCATGGAGGCCATTTGATTTAATTTGGTTAATTTTACAGCTGAAATTCAATGTGGAATCAGTAGCATGTAGTGAATTGCTGCAGATCTCTTGTTTCCACTTACTAGCAGTAAAGGGGCCAGTTCCCTATGACGATGGATAGGGTGGTAGCATTGGCTGCTGCCCATTTGGTGGCGTTCACCATGGGGACTACAAACTCGCACCGGATCACGTTCCCTCTCACCGATGCCACGGATTTCTCTCACAATCTGGGAAGGTGATTGGTGGAACATTATAGTTAGAATACTTGAGTAAAAATTAGATGCAGTTCAAGGTTTAATTGGCCCATTGTGAGAGATTATATTGGTGAGGAAACATGAGGAGAAGTCAAACCAATACAGATAGCTGTAGAGGATGATTGTGATACAATATCTGCCATCATTTTTGTTTTTAAAGTTGAATTTGTGATTCTGGATATTGCTAAAAGTGGATTCAAACTACTCTCCAAATTGGTGCGTTCAAGTGCTGCTGGGGAAATTTGTTGTACGCACCATGAACACTTTGAAAAAAAGTGGATTTTGCAGGTCAGATTTCTGACATTTTGGCATGGAAAAACAATGTGAATCATTAGATGGTCACTGTCGTCATGTTCATTATAATCCCTTTCTGACTAAAATTCTTTGACAGATGTAGGAGTGACGTGTCAGAATACACTATGATCCACACACCAATAGTAAGATAATATCTGAATGACAATGTCTTAAAATGTGCCTACTATTACAACATGGGGCCGGATTTACTAAAGGTTTGCGTGTATTAAATCGTGTGCAAATGTTGATTGCATGCGCAAACACACGTGGAACCTGATCTACTAACCGGACGCACCGAGGGATTGCGTCTCTCAAATGGGGCAAATTAGAACGTGCAATCCATTTAGCGTGTTTCGCCTTGATGAATTTGCTACTAGCCAGAACGTGCAAAAATACGGGGAGGAGTAGTTGTAAATCGTGTTATTTAGCTGAGGGCAATGTGATCTTACCAAACCAGGAAGAGATTGCGGTGTGGTATGGCTGTTTTTGCGTCTTTATTGAACACGTCTGAAAACCATGTACTAAACTGAAACCAACTTTGTGAAAACGTATGCGTTTATGGTTGCTACTTGGTCATGAGCTCCTATGATCTTACATCTATGCATTTCCTCACGTAATTGGGTAATTCTCTAACAGTTTTTCAGCCGTGTTTAAAAGTCTTTTACGAGCCGTTACGCACGGGCACACGGTCTGTACTGCTGTGCGCTCCTCTCTTTTTCCTCTCCTCTCCTCCCTCTCCAGTTACCTCGGGCTGCCTCAGCTCCGTCTATCCGTCCCGGTGCCCGACTGAGAGACGTCACCGCAGCCTTCACCCGTCTCTTGATCCCTCTGGTCAGTGGTTCCAGAGCGTTTAGATCCGTCACTCTTTTTTCATGTGTGTCCACCTTGAGCTTTCTATTAATCCACTGGTTTCATGGGCAGGCATACACACACATTGTTATTTGGGTGTGATTGTCGCTGCAGCTGCCTGCCTGTTCGGTCATCTCTATGACGAGTTGGGCCCTGTAGCGATTGTGGTGTTTATTTATCTAAACAGAGCTGCTGAAAGAGAGATGAACTACACATGCTGTCATTGTTTGCATCTGGCATCAAATGTCATTCTGTCCCTGAGTCCGCTTCAGCTCTCTGTTCCACTCTCTCCTTGGTGAAACGATTACCACTCGCAAAACCCTCATTTACATATTGCGGGTTTGCACTTCGTTTTCATTTAGCGGGTTACTATTAGAAGAGCTGCTGTTTTGCGTGCACTAACACAATCACGCAATATTTTAGCGGGTGCATACAATATAGCGCCCGCTTTATGGGATCTTAGTAAATCCGGCCAATGGTGCTTAAATGAGACAGTATGTCTGTGGTACATCCGTTAGGACCTCACACTCTCTGTTCCATTAAGCGATCCGCATTTGTGTTGTTTCTCTGCTGTGTGCGGAAGATAATGGGAGATGTTGGTTGATGTGTTTCGAGCACAGACGAAAAGAATGGTTGATGCCCTGAGGAGAAAAAGAAGAGAAGAAACAATTAGACTGCTGTCTCTATTGCGGATACAACAGGCGAAATACAAAGTCAACAAGTTTTTCCTACAAGATCCTGTGTGTCTGGTTCAGGTATTGTTTGTATAATTACCAGCACTTTAAACATTCTCCATCTGTCCTGATTGGGTTTTTTATGAGGTCTTGGGGTGTGAGTGTTTTTTTTGTTTGTTTGTTTTACCTCAGATGCGTTTGACGGTCAGTCCCCAGAGCGACGTAGCCTGTTGATTCTCTTCTGAGCTGGATGGTCAGGGTCGGTTGCCGTTGGGAGGGCATTCAGGCTGCTGGCATTTCACTGGATCCAAAAACAGACAGGTTTTGTTTGTTGACAGGTTTTTCCTGCAGTGATCGCAGTCGTCTGGTGTCTCCACACACAGTTTACTGACTGCACACCCGTCCCCGAGTGTTGTTCACCTGGTGGGTAAAACAACACTCACTGTTACTCCACTCGGAGCTATTGTGGCTGTTTTGGGGGGGTGGGTCTTTATTGTTACCAAGAAAATAACACGTTTTCAGATTCTGGTTTGGTTTGAATCACAATGCTAAATTCGCTGTTACCAGGACCAAAGTTATTATAACATTGAGGAGCTCTACAGTTACTGAAAAAATAAAGGTGAACCACAACCGTTTCATTGGAAAATGTCAGTGCTGGT